>NC_060060.1:73840470-74161364 GCF_020283565.1 Trifolium pratense
ACCTTTTTCATCAACACAAATAATGATTGATTTTATTAAAAATCTTTAAAGATGAGAGATAAACTAAATAATTTAGCAAAGTAACTTGCTTCTAAAATTGTATTCATGATAACATTTGAAGCTGAAGTAAACATATATATATGTCTCTTTCAGTTATGAAAACAACAGACTCAACGGCCCGGAACTAAAAGGACTGGTTCCTTATGATTTTGGATGCTAAGAAAGATACAAGAATTCGACAGGTCTCCTCAAATTGCTATGAAGAAGAGGCTTTCTTTACTTGGGCAGTCAGCAGCTACATAGAGATGTATGCTTGCTACAATATGAATCTAAGTAGGACAACCAACCATGTGTGTCTTAATATATGTAATAGTAAATAAGATTAGCACCTGTTTCTGGTTGCAAGCTGCATAGCAAGACTAGGATCATGTTAATTGTTAAGTAAACGTGTCTCGTGGTAATTATTTTTATTTTTATATACTCACATAAAGTAAAAAGTCTTTAATATTTTGTTCTTGATTGATTCCTGAATGTTATCCATACAACCCTTTTTCATTCTGAGTCTCTGATTGTTTCACAACTGTAGAAACACATTTTCCTAAAAATTAAAATGCGTTAGAAAAGTGGAAGTGGGGCTTCTATGTTGAGCAAAAACTGTGCTCCTCAAGTTCTATCATTAACAAACAAGGCCTTGTATAGGCAAGTACAAAACGAGGCCAAGTCCAAGCCTGGCAAGGCAAGGCCAAGCCAAGTCCAAGCCTGGCAAGGTGAGGCGCGCGCCGAGCCTAACAAACAAAACTAAAACTTAACAAACAAGTTTCACACATTTTTACATAATGACACCTAACATAGGTCATAGATTCTCAAGTAGCTTTTAGGAATTGATTGATTGAAGTTTTGAAACCATTATTCAGGTGATCAGGTCAATTAATTTGTGTGATAATTGTCAATACATGTTTTTTAGAATAGATAGATATTGATTCTATTCAAATTTCATCTTTTGGCAGAACTATTTTGTAAGTCGTAATAGTTACTGTAATTTTTTGGTTGTTTGGAAGTCTATGTATGTTGCACTGACTGCTATTGATTCCTTGCTAAGTTTTTCTAATAATTTTGACAATGTTTAAGGTGTGCATTTAACTACTTGAGTTTTGTCAAAAATAAAATAAAATAAAATAATTGAGTTTAATTACTTTGATAATATTCTCATTATATTTTAAACACCTTGGGTATAAGATATACACAACACAAGGAGAAAGAAAGCAGGAAAATAAACCTGCAGCAACAAAATACTCACTAGGAGTTTACAGCTTTGACAGCGGCAAAACTAAACAACAAAAAATCCTACACCTTATTATTAGCACGCTAAAAACAAACAAGCACGGAGAGATCTTCTTCAATTGCTAATTGCTTTTCAATTTTTTTCTCAATCCAAAATATTTTCAATATACAATTGGTAGTGATTGATTCTACTAGATCTATTCTAGCACATGATGATGACATTGAGTCAAATGTCAATGCTAGTGCTAGTAGTACGTGCGCAACAACTCAAAATAATGTATGTAATATTCCAACCCAGCCAATTAAAGGGTGAAACTGAAAAATCCATTTGAGTCATAATTATTAAAGACATTTTTGTTTGTATATATGTACGTACTACTATTAAAACTCATAATAATAATAATAATAATAATAATAATAATAATAATAATAATAATAATAATAATAATAATAATAATAATAATAATAATAATAATAATAATAATGTAACACGCAACGCAACTAATGGATTGAGATTGATTTGGCCTGCCTACAACTACAAGTAGTATATACTCCCTATTTACACGCAATCAAGTGTACCGGTAAAATCAACATACCGGAACATTTATTAAAAAGTGTACCGGTAGGTAAAATTAACATATCGGAACACTTTTTAAAAAGTGTACCGGTAAAATTAACATACCGGTAAAGATAAATACTTACCGGAACAGTTTTTTGGAAGGATGAAACAGTCTACCAGAATAGTATAATACGACAAAACAAAAAATTAAAATATACTAATTTTTTATAAGGGTATACTGGGTATTTTGAAAAATATGTGGGGTAGAGTGAAGATTGTTAGGGTAGAAAAAAAAAATTCATTGGATACATGTATTTGGATCCATTCGATTTCGGTTCGTGGACCAAAGCCCGTGAACAAAGAAACATGGGATTGAAAATTTCTCAACGCACCCACCCACTTTCTCTCCCACTCCCCAAAAAATTCGGAAAACATTTTCCGAATTTTTTATAGTGTAAATTTTACACTAAAAAACAGTTCGGAACGTATTTTCCGAATTTTTTTAGGTGCGCTGAGGAGTGGGGGAGAAATGTTGAGGTGCGTTGAGAAATTTTCGATGGGATTCTGTTGCATCTTGAGAGCCTGCATCTTGCAGGAGCCCACTGTATAGCAAGAACAAGATAATCATATATATATAAGCATTTGAAATTATTAGCATCAGACTGAGAAGGAGAGTGAGGAGTAATGGCTTTAGCATCATGAAATGTTATAGCAAACATGTTATGATCAAAAGTGTGATGTGGCTAATTTTAATAATGTCCATATATTCCCACCAACTTGAAAATTTACATTATAAAAAACAAATCAAAAAGGAAATTACTTGATCACTCTTCCAATCATGGTTGTCAAACTCGCGAGTAGACTCTCAAAGTCATACGAGTTTGAGTATCTAGGATGCAAAAACGAATTGAATCGCTCATAGAATCGATTTTTTATAAACTCGATTAGATTTGAATAGACTCGTATAAACTCGCGAGTTTACGAGTCTATAAATTTTTCTAAAGACTTTTTTTTTACAAAAAATTCCCATAAAAAGCCCAAAACACAATTTTTTAAAATACAAAACAAAACAATTGATAACCCGTAACTTTTTTTCCTACTATATATACGACGTAATAGTACATTAGTACCCAATGTTTTGAATTAGAAACCATGAAACTAGTTGCCGTCAACGAAGAAGGTGTTTTATCTGAGCAAAGTTTGATGATGATGGTGATGATTATATTGGTGGTGATGAATTCACCGGAGCTTTTGATGTTTGAAGCCATTATCATATATATATATATATATATATATATATATATATATATATATATATATATATATATATATATATATATATATAATCGGAGCTTTGCTATTTTGTTTGTTTTATTATGGAGCTTTTTTGCTTTGAGTTGAGTGTGTGCGCGCGTGCGTGCGTGCGTGCGTGATAAACTTGTACGAGTCGAGTCTACGAATCGAATCTACGACCCTTTATGAGTCTGAGTAGACTATCGAGTCTGACAACCTTGCTTCCAATCTTCTTTTTTCTTCCTCCCTTCACCTTAGAATCAAATGTTCACATTCATTTTAGCGGCCACATTTTGTTTGCCTCATGCTCTTTGGGCAATAATGCATTTATTTGCACAAAAAAAAGTAAATAAATTAAATAATGTATACAATCTCATAATTCCCATTCAAATACTTTTTGAAAACCTATCATATCCTATTTTATATATCCATATCAACTACTCCCTTCGTCCCACAATGAGTCAGTCAATTGACTGTTTTACGTATATCAATGTATAACTTTAACAACTAATAACTTTAATTGTATAATAGTAAAAAAATATAAAAAGTTGATATTTTGGAAATACTCATCTAGAAAAATATTGTCAAAACAATATTTATGAATAGTGCACACAAATCAACTGACTCACTCATTTCGAAGCGGAGGGAGAATACAATTTTATTCTTTCTTTTTTGACAACCTATCTTATCCTATTTTATTTATATAAGATAAGATTAAATGAAACCAACTAGTTTGAAACTAAATGTTACACCACTTAATAATATTTTAGCCGATATAAATTTTATAAAATCCACTGTTGAATTGAAAGTTTATATCATATAAATCATTTGCGTAAAATTTCAGACAAATCTAAAATAATTTGATTTGCTATTAAACACGTAAAAATGGGTTAGTCCGGCCTGTTTTAATTTGTATTTTTTTGTCTGCTCACTTTAATGTATTAGATTCTCACAATTATCAATTTAATGAGATATGATTTGATGCGAGTATAAATAATTTATATATCGACACTAAATATAATTTTAAAATTTAATTTAATTCGTATGAATATAATTTTTTAAAAAGTTTTTGTTAAATGTATCATTTTTTTATTAATTTTACATATTTAAATGTGTTTTTATTTTTTTAAAAAAAATCAATTAGATGATATTTTTTATGTTTTTATTAATATTATATTTAAAAAATTGCATAAAAATGTTGATAATGGGCAGACCCGAAGTTCAATAGATTAGTTCGGCCCGGGCTAATTTTTCACATGGGCTAATAAGCAAGGGATATTTTCTCTCCCGACCCTTCGCCTTTCTTTTCTACCCCTGAATTTTCGTTTTTGCCTTCGGGGGATACTTCGGTTTGTACGAACCGAATTTTTTTGTCATGCTCAAAAAATTCGGTTAATAAAAACCAAAATTTTGTAATACTAAACGATTTTTTTTCCAGATTTCTTGCATAAATTCAGCACCAGATCTCAACTTTCACAATTTATTTGAAATACTAAACGATGTCCAATTAGGGTATCAATATTACAAAGGACAAAACTTACCTACAGTACCATAGGTACTGTTTTTGCTGTTCCCAAATAAAATATAAACACGTGTACTACGTTAAATCTCTATAACGATGTTATTAACTTTCTGTTACTTTTTGACGGAAGCAGTGCTCTCTTTCTCTCTGCTCCCAACAACCACCTCCCCTCCATCTTCTTTGCACTCTTCAATCACTCTTCACGGCTTCCAACCGACACGAATTTAACACTTGTTTCCAAATTAAATTGTGCTGGTAGAGGTGCTTTGCAGTCTGCACTGCATACATATCAATATATCATGGAAGCCACAATTAACATAACCAGAATCTCATACGTTTCAATGTTTTCTTTCCTATATCCTGGTCATCAATCCTCTACTAAAGCACCATGCCCTTCCACATGGGATGTGAAGTATCCCGTTAATTGTCCAGATTGAAGAACCCCCTTTCACTTACCTCTCATAAAGCCATAGTAAATTAGAAAGAAAAAAAAAAATCTGGGTGAAATAAATTCATATTAAAATGTGTGTATTTTGAATCTTGAATTGATTCACAATTTATTATTTTCCATCTATTAATTTCTCAGCCTTTTAAACATGTTGAGAGTAGTGAAAAGGAATGGAGGTTGGAAAAGAACGTAAATGGCGCAGAGAGAGAATGAAAAAAGTGGGATTAAAGGAGAAAGGAAAAAAAAAAAAAACGGTGCGAGAATGAAATTGGAACGGCGTGAAATCAGTTATTCACACATACACGTGTCCAACTTTAATTTGAAAACAGCAAAAACAGTACCTATGGTACTGTAGCTAAGTTTTGTCCTATTACAAATATAATTTTTGTTTCGAGGGTTAACTATTGCTTCAGTTCTATAAATTGAAATCCTTATATTTTTTTTTTTTTTTTTGTGGGCTTAGTTTTGCTTAACCCCTGAATCAATCAATCAATCAATCAATCCCATTCATCATATCCTTAGTGTTGCTGCTTCAAATTCCTTCGTTTATGGAGAGATGCGTGGATGATGATGTTGTTGTTTCAACAAATGACGAAAAGGTACAATCACACATACCTAACGATCTTTCCTTCTCCATTCTCTCAAAACTGCCTGTAAAATCTTTGAAGCGATTTGAATGCGTATGCAAATCATGGTCTCTCTTATTTGATAACCCTAATTTTACGAAAGCCTATCGCAAGAGTTTCTTAACAAAGATTCGTGCTTATTACGACGAACAAGATACATCTGTCCTCATACATAAAACTAATGACTTTCCTTTTGAAGGTTTTTATAACGAACGGACATTCGAGTTGTATTCTGTTTCTTCTAATGAGAATAATAATTTGGTGAAATTAGATTGGCCAAATGTCATTTTAGATAGGCTTCCCGGGTATGATTCTGGTTTTGATATTTTACGTACTGGTAGTAGTATTCAAGGAACTCTTTGTCTGTTTTGTTCATACGATGAGAATATTGTATTGTGGAACCCATCTACTAATGAATTTAAACTCATTCCTCCCAGCCCTTTTCATTCTTTATCTTATTTTAGTATCGGGAACGTATCTGTTTTTTTACCATGTATTTGGTTATGACCATATAAAAGGCGACTACAAACTGATGGGCCATATACAACTTCCTCAAAATTCTGATTATGCTAAGGACTATTTTATGAGTCCAGACTTTGATATCAAGTATTTTTTGAAGAATCAAGAGATTCAACAAGACTTTGGTGATGAGGAGGATTTCATGTGGGAGATATATAGTTTAAGAACTAACTCTTGGAGAAAACTTGATGTTGATAATGATATGCATATGCATGATCTGGCTAGAACAGAATGTCAACAATTGTACATGGATGGACTCTCCCACCGGCCGTGTAGAAGTGTAAAACATAATCAAACATATTTGGTGTCATTTGACTGGAACAATGAGGTTTTCCGTACAACAACACCCTTACCCTCATACATGGATGATGATTATCATTGTGGTTTGCTGCCGGCCAACTTGATGCTATTAAATGGGTCTATTGCTTTAATAACTTACGATTTCAATCATACATATAACATTTCAATTTTGGGTGAACTCGGTGTAAAAGAATCATGGACTAAAATTTTAACCGTAAGGTACTCACCTTGCCTTGAATATCCTATCGGAGCGGGGAAGAAGGGTGATATCTTGTTTATGAAAAATGATGGTGAACTAGCTTGGTTAGATTTAAATACTGAAATAATCGAGGACCTTGGTGTTATAATGGAGAGATGGTTATGCAAGATGGTAATTCATAAAGAAAACCTTCTTCCATTCGAAGGGGAGATTATTTAATCTTTTTCTTCATGTTTCACCAAATAGGCATATGGTTGTTGTTATTAGGGTTTTATTTTGTACCTGAAGTGGCTTATCAATTTCTTATATCATATTTATTATCAAGAAATTTCTTGCTTGTTTTGAATGTTTACTCTGATTCTATCCACATAATGATATGATTTCTCTTTCAATTGTAAGAATGATCTTTTGTTTTTATTGAGTGGCTTCTAGTTTTATCTTATAGTTATGGAAACATAGTTTATATTTGTTTGAATTTCATTACTTTTTACTTGCATTATCTATCTCACTATGCATAATCGGTTTTTGGCTTCTTGCTTATGTTGTTCTGATTTGTTTCACAACCGAAGAAGCACATTTGCCTAACAATTAAAATGCTTTAGAAAACGATTGGAAGTGGGGCTTCTATGTTCCTTCAAAGTCAAAAGGATCGAAGTAGTTTGCTGCCTAATTCTTCTGTTTAATTTGTCCTTCAATAGGAGGCTTGGCCGAATTCATGATCCAGCACAGGAAAAATCATTTGGGGGAATGGATTCTCTACCTTTCACATTTGGCGACTTTGGAGCCTTTAGTATATTTTCAATCCAAATGTGAAAGGTAGAGCCATCCCTGTTATTTGGACCCAATGTTCATATATTGATTAATCACCGTTGTAAACACAACGCCAAATTTGATCATGCAAAGCATTCTTTAGTCTTTATGCTATAGTTACCATTGGAGTAAAACAAAGAAAAATAGTAAGGTGAGGACACTTGAATAATGACAGTGCCTCAACGATTCTTTGCATAATCAATCACTGTGTTTATTCAAAATAAGTAAGATATAGCTTTAAACACGAAAGTCTTTAAAAACGCAGCTATGCACGATTGGGTAGTGGTGTAAAAGACTTTTTAATTAGTGAATGTAAATCAAAACCAAATCTCTAAACTATTGTGTTTGGAAATGAATAAAATCAGAGTGATGTCATGAATTGAACCAAATGCTATCCCTTGAAGAGACTATTGGGCAGGTGGTTAAAGTATTTAGGATGCAGAAACAAACATGTTTTATCCCTTTTCCTTGAACGAAAATAACTGTAATTCTATGTAAAAATTGATGGCAATAACAAATTTATAATATATGGTACAACAACATGATTTGGTAACACCCTGCTTACCATTCCGCAATCCTACAAGCACAACCCTGCCTTTGCTCTTTGAATATTTGTTTTACCCTAGCCCCTCAGTACTCTAACCAACAGCATAATCGAAAACCATATCCGTTTCTTGCTACCAGAAGGATGGTCAAAAAGACCAAAATATGTAACAATCTTATGTGAATTGTCGACAGAAAATATGTCAAGACAAGATGATACTGCTAGTTTGGCTTAGAATCACTTTGCATCAAAGATAATTCTTCTTCCACAACAGCCAATGGTGAGCTCAGAAGAAGCTCAGAATCCTTGTTGTCATGGCCAACCAGTCCTGAAACAATTGATTCGCATGGCTGCCAACCATTAGAAGGTGACGAAAGTTGTTCGGCTTCAAATAGTAACCATTTTTTATTCTTGGCTTGAACTAGGATAGGGTATAAGATAAATCCAACGATTACTACTGCTCCACTCACAAAGAACGTTCTCAAAGAAGCCAGACACATAACTAGAATAAGTAACAAAGCAGGAGGCAAGCAAAGCATGGTCGCCCAAAATGTTTGCAACGGAACTCTATAAGGTCTGCATAGATTTGGCTTCTTCAATCTCAAAGTGATAAAAGCTGCAAACTCAAGAAGCATTCCTATAGCATATAAGAAATTGAGGAACTCTAGTATTTGCTGAAAGCTCATCCATGACAGGAAGATAACTCCAGTGGCAGAGAACAAAATGCTAACAGTCGGCGTTCCATACTTAGACCTGTAAAGTATATAGTACCACATCAATGTTAGATTGTTGTTATCTTTTCCTTCAAGCAATTAATATCAATACTGAAAATTATTCATTCACCACACTCACTCAAGACTGAATGCTAGGTACTAAACACACTACAAATTCCCTTTAAGGAGAATTATTCAAACTTGAAAGCTTCAATCCATATTTCAAATCAGATAACATTGTTGCAAAAATAAGGTATCATACCATCAATATATGGATTTAGTTTCAATTTTAGTTGGAAAAGAGAAAGAAGGAATTGCTGACCTTGATGAGAATATAGCTGGGAGCAACCCCATTTTGCTCATCCCTAGAAGTTGAAAAGCATCACTGCTCATTTCTGCTTCAAACAAACCGAGGTTAGACATGGCAGCAGCGGCTTGAATCCACAGCTTAAGCCAAAATCCACCAATCAACATCCCCACCTGAGCAAAATAGCCATCAGCCCATTCATTTGAAGATGAAGTCAAAGCACCTGTTCCTGCAAGCAGTGGAATCAAATAGGAAGAAATGACCAAAAGCATTCCTCCAAAAAGTGCTTTTGGGAATGTTTTACTTGGATTTTGAACCTCCCCTGCAAGAGTACTAGCCTTATCCCAATAATTCAAATTCCAGAACATGTTATTGAAGTAACCAGGCCAATTGACCTTTTTAAAATCTACAACAAGCCATCGTGTTGGTCTGATTTTAGGAAGAGAAAGAATAGCTATAAGGAGAAACGGAGAAAGTGAGAAAATGGCAAGAAGAACAGCAGAGAAACCAACAATGTGAAGACCTCTATAATTGAGATAAGTGAGTGAAAATGTGATACCCAATAAAGCAGGGATTCGAGCTATCATTAAGTTAAAAATAGGAAAAGATTGTTTCAAGTAATCTAGGAATAAAACAGGGTAAAGAGCATTATCCATGACGCCACTGAACCATTTCAAAAAGCCTTGTTGAAAACCCCAAAAGGGTCCAAAAGCAGAGGAAACCCAAATAACATAACCGCCGTTGTGAGGGAAGGTGGTGGCGAGTTCGGCGGTGACAAGAGCTTCAGGAAGGCTCCAGATAAGAGGGAAAAACAAGAAACCAAGTAAGGATAAAAGAGGACCACCACCGGCTCTCACAGAATCTTCGACTCCAAAAGGACCGCCTGAAACTTCGTAGAAAATGAGAGCAATGAGAGGTAATAAGGTTAGTTTAGGATTGGATTTGTTGTTGGCATCATGAGTTACTATTACTTCTTCTTCTTCTTCACCCATATCATATCATATCATTAAAAAAAGGTGAAGAAGAAGCAGAAGTGATCGATCGATCGATTTGATTCAGTGGCGTGCGTGATGATTGGAAATTTGAGGAAAAACATTAAACAGTAGCAGTAGTAATGAATGAGGTTATATATATGCTCTTGCTGTTTCACGACACCAACAGTCAACGGAGAGCTGTATTGAAATGTCCACGCAACTCAACTCAGATCTGTTCCACATTTGGATTCTCTACTTTCCTAAGATTTATTTACTAAATGTTGCTTAAGAAAGTTTTTACTTTTTTCACATAAAAATTCATAAATAGTTGATCTTATCTTAAAAAATTATAAAATTTTATTGGAAAACGTTGGAGAGGAGAAAAGGAAATTAGAAGGCGTGAATGTTTTGTTGCTATTCGGTTGCTAACCCACCAAAAATTAAGGATTAGAATAATAAAGGATGAATAGGATAAGATTAATTTATCTTTTCCTATTATTGCACCAAACGCCGAATATATTCAAGATATGATAGTTTTATCATATCATGTCTTCCTATGCTGTGCACCAAACGGACCCCAAAGGGATTCACTGCTTAGCTTGGAACAGACTTGCATGACCTAAGAGGATGACTATAGAGGCAAAACAAGCATGGAACATCATTCAAATTCCGGACTCGTTGGTGACAATATCCGTGTTATGTATGATCCATGACCACGAGGGAATGGTGATCGCAGGGTGTCCTCGGCTCAAATGGAAGGAATTAGAAGAGATTATTGCAATCCCTCTTATTAGTTCGGTTAAAGAGGATAAAACGATTTGTGAGAAGACTTGCTCAAAAGTGTCATAGTTTCCTAGAATGAAGATAAATGTGTGGCGAGTATACTTATGTTTTTCTTTAGAAGTTTTTTTTTTTTTTTTTACAAAATAAAAGTTATAAGCTAAATGTATTGGCAAATTGAATGTTACTTGACAGTTTGTTGCATAAACTAGAACCGTATATACATCATACAATGCTATCTCTCTAGAAGCACATATAGGAAACTAAGCCTTAGAACCCAAATATAGAATCAAATCGGTCTAGCATGCACCAATTTTGACATAATAAACAAACTACTAAACATAAATTCTATAGAAATTTTTAAAAAATTATGACATGGTATTCAGCTAAGTTTGTATCTTCTCTCATATAGATACCACCGATGTCACCCTTCTAACAATTTTTGTAAGCATTGGAGGATCCTTTTATACTTATTGGTTAAACATCTGTCAAGCATTCAACTTCGTTGGAGTAACAACCTGAAGTTTCAAAAGTACATTAGATTCACAATATAATCAAAGGCATGATATAAAAACAATGAAACATGGGTACCCTGCCGAAAAATTAATTCAAATTAACTATGCTAAAATTAATAAAACCTCCGAGCTATGTCTCATGTAATCATTAGCATATAATCCAGTAAAAAAATAATCCTATATAGGAGAAAGTATAAATAATGACGTCAATCATAAGCTGCATTCGGTAGAAACAACAGGGCCTCAACATGTGGAGCTGTGTTTTGAGGAAAGAAGCACCAAAGAAAAGAAACTTCACATGTTTAACATTTGAATGAAAACCGGGAAAAAATTTGTTCGGCACAAGGCTTACATAGCAGAGGACAAAATAAGATATCCATTGGGTCTTAGGAATGAAGGAGAAAAAAAAAAAAAAAATCCTCCAAAACAACTGTTAGCTTAGTATGATAATAAGCCTAAGAATACCACTTTCTCATAAAAGAAACAATATAACAATCAATATCATTAAGAATCATCAATTCTGGCATTCCTCTAAAACCATAAGCATATAGTGCTCACTGCAAAATATATTTGCCTTCTTTGCACCATCCGACACACCTAAAACCATATGAGAAATGCCTTATACTCGAGACAAATTAAACATTCAATAAATATGCCAAATGGGTCACATTTTGTCTTCTTTTTGGTAGATACACGAAATGACAATAACCATCGGAAACTCACACACACACACACACAAGTGGAGAAGCCGGGGTTTGAACCCCGGTCACAACATCCGACCTAACAATTTCGGCACTTTTACCAATTGAGCTACGATTTGTCGACACACTTCTCTTTGTGTAAAAGTAGGATTGCTTTATCAAATAAAAATGGTAGTCACAAAATCAGAGAAATACAAGCTCAAGCATTACGTGAGTTTTGGGTACGAGATGTCATCTTATTACATTAAGCAACCATCTTAAGTTAATCAATACATACAGAAACATACAAATATAATCCACAGAGCACATACAACTGAAGTTGCTAAACATATCATAAAGAATGCTATATTAGTATTTAGTACGGACATGGAACATGGACACGGGTACATATTACACAAACACCAGATGCAGAAAACATACATATGAAGCGTGAATGCTTCCAATCAGACCATAAAGTGCACATTCAATCAGGCACGGCACATACCAGAAACAATTTTTATACCAGGAATATGTAAAACATCACGAACATTCTCATTATTATTCAGTAAGAACACATACAGGTAACAGTTGTATAACAGGACAAATACATAAGATCACAAACTTCTCCACTAATAATCAGGAAGAACACACTACCTAAAAATACCATGTTTTATAAAGAATACATAGAAAACATATCTGAAAAAACAAAGCAGCATAGGATTTAGATGAAACTACAAAAGTACCACTAGTTTACACAGAAGAATTCTTATGCACAGACTAAAGATTTCTTTTAGATAAAGATTCTATTTTATTCCATGATGATAACATGTTCATTGTCATGCCCACTTGATAGGGTGAGAATAATTTTTATGTATGATATTCAAACATGAAACATAGTAGTTTAGGAGGCAGTACTTCAAATAGGCAAAAAAAAAAGCATGGTGAACTGGTAGACGAACCTTGAGGCTTCAACTTGGTCGAAGTGGTGGAGGTTGATTGAATTTCAATATATAGGCGAGTTGATGAACAGGACGCAATTGGTGAATAACTTGAGCGTCCAAATAAGCATCACAGGAGAAGCACCATACTGAGAGATCACTGTTTGACAGAAGAAGTGAATGAAATAATAATAATAATAATAATAATAATGTAGGGTGTGAAAGGGTACTTACTACAATACAAGTAAAAAGATGATCTGATGGTGAATACCTGAAACTGAGAGCCACGCTATGATTAGTTTGACGAAAATGGTGAAGCATATGCCTGTTCACAAAACGGCCACAGAGAACTTCCTTACACGACAAACAAAGCCAGTTTTCAGTAGGGTGTTGGCACCTGGATCATTATTTGATTCAGCAATGGCATTTAATTACTTCATTGTGCTTTAAACATATAATAATAATAATAATAATAATAATAATAATAATAATAATAATAATAATAATAATAATAATAATAATAATAATAATAATAATAATAATAATAATCTTTTGAACAATCATCAATTAAGCAGAAATTTGCAATGAATGAATGTTTAAAATTGGGAAGAAATAATAAAAAGGAAGGAACATACGTGTTGCAGGGAGTATTGGGGGTTGGAATGTGGGTAAGATCAGCAGCGGATAAGGAAGAGAGATGATTGCATGAAGTTCGAGCATCGACCCAACCAGATTCAGAGCCATGGATTAAGTCGTAATCTTCTTCCGATAACCCAGATTCCTCCTGAGTCACTCAGTCATCACGATTCATTCACGGCAACAAAATAATATTATTGTCAGTGAAAATAATTCAGAAGTAGGTTTAGGTTACAATACTTAATAATACCTGTCGAGATTGAGAAGAAGATGAAGCCATGGACTTTACCAACCTCGCTAAGAATCCTATTCGCTTACTTTTCCAATCAACTTTGGTTTATCAAGTTTAGTATCTAATTAAAATTATAATTATAAATTGGTCCTTCACTTTAATTTTATTTGTCATATTACTTTTTTTTTTTAGTTTTTCTCAAAAAATAAAAGAAAAGTTAACTTTTCTTTTTTTACAAAATAAAAAGAATTAACTTTTTTTTTTATACAACTCGTACTTTTTTTAATTTTATTTTCTATACATGTACGCGTAAATAACTTATTTACGAGTAATATAGTTAGACATGCTAATAAACATGATTATAACTTGATACATTTTTCTTAGACTAAAGGTAAAGTTAACAAAAAAGACCAATATAATGAAGATAATTTTTAACTTGCGATCGAACTTTGCATTATCAAGAGTCATGCTTATATAATCGGATGGATGAAGTAGTTTATAAAAAAAGTTTAAAATAAAAAAAAATAAAAAAACTGAAATTGAGAATTAAAGCTTAGGGTTTTGACCGACTAGCCATCCTAGTCCTAGTATATAATATAAGTTGGGAAATACATATAGATAGATGTCCGTGTGTTGACTGCGTGAGTTACTAGGGTTTGAGATTTGGTGCAATTCGAAATCGAAAGCAAGCAAGCATGGGTCACTCCAATGTCTGGAATTCTCACCCTAAGACCTACGGACCTGGTTCTCGCACCTGGTATTACATACGTACTTATTCATTAGGCGTTTTTCCCTTTTCATTTTAAGTATTTCTTTCATATGTCATAAAAAACCCTTTAATCTTCGATCCCTATTACTGTGAGTGTTGTGTTTCTCTAGTAAATCTCTTTTCATTATAATTTTGTTTGTTTGTTTTTTAATTCAAATCAAACACAACTCCTTCTGCCTGCGTTTCACACCACTTTAGTTAGTGTATACGCCGGCCATATTTCCAAACTCCCATCTTACATTTTTATGCACCTATTTTTTCTTAATTATAACTTTAACCATTTTTAATTGCTTTCATACATCTTTAGAGAAGATGATGAACCAGTTCAACTCATGAAACCATTCTATTTTTCCATGTGCTTGTGCTTTTGTTTTCTCTGCATACTTTATATGTATGATTAACTGTGGTGGAACTATCTTTCTATAGTAACTAACTATTGTCTTAAATTAAAAGATGAGTATGATTTAGTTATTTATTGCTGCATTTTAAAACTCCTTTCTTAATTACATCAACATACATACTTGCTGCTATTATTTCATCCTGAATGAATGTTGTATACTGTTTTGCAGCCGTGTGTGTGGAAACTCACATGGATTGATCAGGAAGTACGGACTCATGTGCTGCAGGCAGTGCTTCCATAGCAATGCCAAGGAGATTGGCTTCATTAAGGTGAATATTTGGATCTACATTTCTAAATTGTGCTTGTTTTAACATGACTTCTCATCACTTTGCCTCTTCTTTTGGTGTTGCAGTATCGTTGAAAAGCTCTGAGTCCTTTTCGGGGGTTGCAGAATGATATGCCAGCAGGATGATTTTAGTTTTTTATGAACTTGTAATTTTTGGCTTTTTGTTAATCGACTACTCGGTTATCAAACTTGAGTTGTGAGACTAAACACATATTTACTTTCTACTTAGCTGATGACATTTTCTCTTTATTCATCACTGGAGTTATAAATTAAATGTTGGCATCTATTTGTCTGGTATCTGTTTTATGATGTGAAAGGAAATAATCTGCCTTGCATAAAGTTTAACTAGATTTTTAGCATAGTTTACAATTTACAATTTGTAAACTTGAAAATGATGCCATTTGTAAAGATTAAAAAGATTGGGACTCCCACTCTCTTGATAACCTATCCTCTGGTAGGTCAGCATTCCCCTTTGAGTGTGGGACTAATAAAGAGTTATGTGTGAATCATTTAACAAAGCTAGTTGATTGAAAAAATTACAATAGGTGTTGGAATTAACCTTGTAGTTTTCTTCGTAACGTTTGATTGCCTTAGAAAAGCATAGGAGAATGGGTTCTTGAGTTGGAGATAGATAGGGTGTTGAGATCAGAGAAGGATTTGGAAGTAGTGAGTAGGTATATTGCAATTCTTGAGTGATTACTTCTGCTTTGGTTAAAGCATAATTGAACTAGTAGCTTGTTTAGGTGGTGGGGATCTCCCTGGCTGTGGCTATTAGTGCAATATTTGGTTTAATGATGTTCTCTATTTATTTTTATTTTTTTGACAAAATGTGATGTTCTCTATTTCTATAAACAAAATTGTGACTATTTTAAGGCTTTATACATCTAACAAAAATGTAGCAGCAGAGCTCTTCATTGCTCTTGCTTTTTTAATAAATGGAGAGGATCCCATTTAACTTGTCAGGTGACCTCGACAGTTGGTAGTGAATCATTTTGCAATAATGCCAAAAGAAGTGCTATTATTTGCCATGCTTGATTTTAATAAGGATCCATTTTATTTTTATTCATTCATGGGTGGATCCTTCACAGGAAAGTGGAAGAAAGAAAAGTAAATTTCTATTGAAAAAGGAAAAAGAAAGGTTGAAATATATGGTAGCTATAACTAAAGGAGAGAATTTAAAAATTTAATCGGAGCAAATTAGCACAACATATCTTGCTTCTCATTTTTAGTTTTGCAAACCACATAATTTCTTGCGTTAAACACATTTTTTGATTTTAAAGTATTTAGTCTAACGACCAACTAATTCAAAGAAGATTTGAACTTTAAGACATAGAAAAAAGTACACTCAGAAGTCTACACAACCAGACTAAAAAACCCTAGGTCATGATAGAGTATAACAAATTTATGTTAAAAAAAAATGGTATAACAAATTTGGGAGGATATACATAATATTAATTTAGAGGTAGAGTTAAAAATAAGGGAAAATTACACCGACCTCCCCTGAGGTATGTTGAAATGTCACTTACACCCACTCTATTTTTAAACTTGACAGTGACCTCCCCTGACCTTAACGGGTTAAGCATCTGTTAGAAAAAATAATTCTAAAATTTTAGCAAACAACAATAATGGAGTGAAGGCATATAAAATGTAATTGACTTGTGCATATTAGATTTCCCCCCTCTCTTCCATGTGTGCTACTACAGAACCGTTGATTAGAAATTGAGTTGTATAAAGGAACAAAATTGCAATCTTTTGTATGATGACAAACGCAGACTACGACTCAATTTGCGGAACAGGAATAGCAGCCAAACATTGAAATAGAGGCAAATTGGATGTGTAAATCTCAAATTTCCTCAAGTTTTAGATGTGTCAATACCTATTTTAATGAAAGATTGCAAAAAGGAAAAGGAACAAAAAAATTGCTTGTGTTAGTGAAAGAAGGGAAATTTTGAAGTTTTAGACCTGTCTATACCTATTTTAACACCTATGAAATTTCCTCAAGTTAATTTGTTAATGAAAGAAGGGAAATTTCAAAGACAGTAGTTTCCAATATTTGTGCAGCTTTCTTTTCATCTTCCAGAACAATGTTCAAAGAAAAAGTTATAATTTATTTTAACGGATTATAAACACCGTTACCTAGAAGGGGATGTTTTTGTTACATGGAAGACTAAATAGGGGAGGTCATTGTCATGTTTAAAAATAGAGGGGGTGAGTGATATCTCATCATAGTTCAGGGGAGGTCAATGTAATTTTCCCTAAAAATAAAGTAATTAATATTATAGTAAAATTATAAAATTACACTTATTCTAAGATATTTTTCTTCTGCTAATGTGATACTTAAAATATAACAGAGTAAGTCCCTAAAGCAGGTCCGAATTTGTGAGAAGCATATCAATAATAATAGTTGTCATCCTGGTCTTTACAACATAACAATAGCAAATATTTACAATGAAGGCAAACTCAGACGCATAAAATAGAAATGCCAAAATGTTAACCAGCACGTATCTAGAAATTCGCTACTGCTTCACAACATCAGTTTAACTTGGAATGTTCACACTAAAGATGTGAAGATGTGAACATAGTACAAGGTGGAAATCCAGTCCAAAAACAGTACACAGTAGAAATATGATAAAAGAATTTCCTATTTTTCAAAATTACTATCAGGAACTAGTGAATCACGCTGTAGGATTAGGAAGGGCTTTGGGTTTTGGCTTGACCTCAATTTCATTCACGCTGCGAACGTAGATAGCATCTTGTTCATGGCTGCAAAAGAAATTAAAAACAAGGTTGAAGTCGGAGAGACAGAGTGTGTGTGGGGGAAAATGGGAGAGGAGGAAATACTTACGGTTTCAGTCCCTCTTCAAAAGTGTAACTTGACGCAACAGCTAGGAGACGTCCATCTCTGCTAAATGAGAGTGCAGCAACGCTAGTTGGGTATTTTGAATACTGCAAGGAGAAATGGAAATTCAGTAACTGATGCAGTACCAATAGAATCTGACCTCTCAAATCACTCAAGGCAATTGAGAAAAACCTGATACAGCCTCTTTTTGTTGTTTCCGTCCCATACATTAACAAAACCATCACAACCTCCTGTGGCAAATGTACCATATCTGCATGAAGATTATTCATGAGTGTTTTGACACTTGAATAAAGTATTAACATAATTGTATGTGCCAGTTAGTTTGTTATCATTGCTAGTAATAAATTAATGACAGTTGGGTTAACAGTTGTTGGTTGCTATCGTTAATTAGCTGAGGGATTCAGATTTCCCAAAATCGGATTTTCCTACATTTTCTGCATTTAGGCAAAAATTTAGGGTATTGTCTTTACAATATACATAGCACTTACAAGTCTTACACATACCACATTTTCTCTTAACAAACTTTTGTCTAAATGTAGGAAAATTTAGGGAACTCAAATGTAGAGAATCGGAATCGATAGCTGAGCTGTGCTCTATAAAAAGAACACCAATGTATCACATTTGCACCTTTTATCAATAAGATTCCTCATGGTGTTCAAGGTGTTTAGCACCTTTGCTTCCGTTTTCTCTTCCCCCCAATTGGTTCTTGTTCGTCCAACTGTTGTTGTATGAATATGAAACTCTTGCATATTCTAATTCAAACCATCCGATTTTGGATTCTATTTAAGTGTAATATCACTGTGTCACCTCTGGTGAACTGAATGATACAAATCCTACAAGTGGTGTTTTCAAGATGCTTCTCATTTCAAAAACACCACTTGCCAATGATATCACCAAGTCATTTTGAAGTCGACTTATGGGTTACTGGGTTTCACAATTAATCAATTATTCATGATCCTATCAACATTCAGTTATGATACAACCAAACTTTCCCAGCAATATACTTGCAAGCTTTTAATTTTCTAATCAAATAGTTATGATTATCAGTGGTAAATGGTAATTATCAGTGTCACACACAAAAACAAAAGGTACAAGCTAAGTGATTCTTGTTTCCTAACTCAAGCCATTGTGGTAATTATCAGTGTCCATTCTTTTGACCCAGAGAGCATAAATATTTGATACCAAGAGATTTATGTAACCCACGAAAACCACTATTATAATTTGTTTTAAATTCTAACCTTCTTTAGCATGCTTGTTAATTGAGGAGATAAGAAATTTTGACAGACAAAGAACTTGAAAATACTTACATGGGGTGGAATGCCATGGCATTTACAGGGTAGACAATATCCCTTCCAGCTTCGGATTTTCTGTGACACTTGAAAGCATATCTGTATATAGTTTAGAAGCAAATGCCATATTATATAGACTACATAAAATGAAGTAAAAACCAACAACTTTGAAGTGGTATAAATGATAAACATAATGCTAAAAGTCAATACTTCTTTGCCTGGCTAGCTTCAGATAGGTCAAAGAATTCCATTGCAACCCTCCCTTCAACGGAACTAAGTGCATATCCTGCAAAAAGTATGTGGAATATGAACATCGAGGCTAAGAAACGCAACACACAAATAAGTGTCATCACTGGAATCTATTATGCCACATAAAGATATATGAATTAGTAATAATCATGAATTTAAACATTACTCTCCTCTTCCAATCAATACTAGTGCTCATACATAAACAATAATTAAAGCAGAGTATAAGCAAACACAAACCAGCATTTGAAAAAGATTGCTTATGAGACTTATGAAACAAAACAAAGTTCAAGCCTTAAGTTTTGCAAATTATTCCACAATTACACATACACTACAGTTTACCTGTTCCATTTGGGTAGCAGCGTACACATCTGGTTTGATATTTCAATGAAGATTCCCTCCGTTGTTCAGGACAAGACATGTTCCTCAAGTCATAAACATTAACATGTCTTCCAGCTGTTGCTACAACAAGCCGATGTCCAACAAGAGATAGAGAGTAAATACGCTCAGGCTGTGGATACGTCCCAACAAGAGTGCGCTCTTGTCCACTTGCACCCCTAGGGTCCCAACACTTTATGGTTTTGTCCCAACTACCAGTGATCAATTGCCCTATAATGATGCATAAATTAAAAAGTAGCCGATTATTAATATTCAAACTTCCACCAAATAATCTAAAAACATTGTCATTGACACAGATAAGTTAAGAATGATGTATCCTTTGATTGGAAATAATAATATTGAACAACAGTAGTTGATGTTAACAGTGAATGATAATTAACATATACAACCAGATATGTTACCATTGTTGGTTTTGAGGTTTATTCTCATCGCACATTTCAAGAGAAGACACATGTCACAAATTGCATCTAGTACACTACATTAAAAGAGAATGCAACTTAAATTGATAATATTTTCCCCTTCCCCATTTATTAAAAAGTATAAACCTATAGTAACTAGTAGTCAAGACCTTTGAGTTTTTGTTGTAAAAGCAAAATCAGCTTTTGTTATCCCAGAAATTACATAAGCTGGAAATGTAAAAGGTGCCCAAACCAAACTGCAATGAATAGGCAACTTGAGATCCTAAAGCATTCTTTGAAATAATCAGAAAATAGACAGTGTCTAGTAAAACTATTATAGCCTGTGTGCTCTTCTACACTCGTGTGCGTACAGATAAATATGGATATGTTTTACTTTTACAAACACAGATGGAAGTTTTGCAAAGAGATCAACAGTATCTAGAGTTGGCGACAGTACTATCGACAGGAGATTGAAAATAATGAATTAAAATAGAGTAAGTAAGAAACCTGCAGCATAAGAGTACTCAACACAACGAACGGGAGCATCATGCTTTCCCAAAATATCCTCCTTACCAGTGGCGAAAACGAGGCTGTAAAGAGAGGAAATGAGTGGAATACTAGAAACAAAAACAAAATGGATCTGAAGAGAAAATGGCTCACTGACCGCCTAACAGTGTTATCGGCGGAGGCACTGAATCCAGAAGAGTCGTCGTGGAAACAACAGTCAAGAACAGGTCCACCGTGAAGGAATTCTCCTCTAAGCACATTTGCGGTTGCATCGTAGAGACGCACTGTCTGAAACCGAATTGAAATTGAAATTGAAATTGAAATAATAAAAAATAACAAAATGTAAAAAGAGGAAAGTGAATGTTGTTATAGTTGTGGTTACCTTGTCCCAAGATGAAACGAGAAGATTATCACTGTGATTAGAGAAGCGAATGTTGGAGATTCCATCAGATGGAGGGTTCGCCAACTCTCGACCAGACGCCATTGGTGTTGTAGCCATGCCTTCTTCTTCTTCTTCTTCTTCTGCTAAGCTAGGGTTTCAAACGGAGGAGTAAGAGGGAATAAGTTCCTTTCAATTTAATTTTGAATCACAAGCCGAGCCAAACACGGTGTATGTATGTGTGTGTGTGTTTGTTTTTGGATTCAATTTCAAATTTTCAAATCTATTTTATTACGCGACACTCACTAACTAACCCTTCATCATCATGCTTTTCTTGCTTCGTAAATGAATGGAAAGAGACTTTTAAGTCAACAACACTCATACCCATCGTCCAGCCCAATCCGGCCCGTTTAACTCAATCTACCCCCTTTATGTCATTCCTACCCCCTATTGCCCAAGGCCCAGTCCTCCTTCAAGGCCCAATCAAATAAAGCCTTCACACACACTCGGAGATCTTGTCTAACTCTCAAATGATCATCGATCAAGTCACAAGAACGGCTACTTGATTTAAACATGGATCAATGTCATTCGTTCGTAACAATTTCATCATCAATGTTCAATGGTCTCTTTTTAAGAAACTTACTCTCAATTTCATACACTATTAATAAGTGTTTCCTATAAAACTACATCATATTTATGCAACTCATACACATTTTATTCTAAATAATGATATGTATATATTTATTATACAATGAAACATTAACAATGATATTGTACCTTATTTATGGTACCTTTACAATTACAATTTTTATACAACTCGGTTTGTTACATAAGTTTCCTCCAATGGTAAGAAGAAGACAAAAAAAGAAACGGATTCATCCTTCTATAAAATTCACTTAGATACTCTTATTAAAGATGCATTTAGGCAAACTCGTAGACAAGTCACTTAGTCCAAGATAAAAACAATTCCCTTGACATATAGCATTTGGCCTTCGTACCTCACAAAATCATTGTGAATCATTAGGAATTGTTTAGCACTTCGTACCTCACAAAATCATTGTGAATCATTAGGAATTATTTAGCAGGGACCATGCACCCAAGTTAGGGTTGGACTTGACGAAAAGAAATGGTCCAAACAATATAAAAGAGTAAAGGGTTGAGAGAAAGAAAGCCTTTACACAATACCTAAAGTACTACTAGGTTATCGATGAACTAAGAGCGCCACTCAACATGGTTGGAGATGTTGACCTAGACTTGTATTTTTAAACGAATACGATCACTATTATTTCAAAGAATATTTTCATTTTCCTTTGATCAAATATATATGATTACATGTTTTTCCAATTCCTCTAAAAGGCTTGGATTACAACTTAAATCTTTGGTGGTATAGTCGGTTGTTATGTCTTGGTTATGTGATTTTGTCCACCTAATTTAACTTTTATTTTCTTCTTTTCTTGGTTTGAGGTGTTTCTCGTTTTGATTTGTGTGATTTTTTGGATTACCACTTAACTTTTCTTATATTTCTTCTAACTTGTTGGTGCACACCTTATACGAATGTCGAAGTAAAAATACTTTACATGTTTTTCTTTGTAATCCATCGGTGCACCCAACTGCTAAATTAACTCATTGTCACAAACCAAAATAATTAGCTCTTCCAATAATTAGACGAAAATAAAGTAGAAGCTAGTCCATGGTGATGGGTTACACTTACACATTACAGCGAAGTTTAATAAAAAATATTTTGCTCTTTTTTTTTTAATAACTAATAATAATAATATATAATTTATATATTAACAATATCTTTCTGATGATTCAGATTAATTACTTGATTTTGTAAAGATTTGGTCTAAAATTTCATCCATTTAGTATATGCACCATTTTTAGGACTACTAGTCACAGGTTTTTGGTGGCAGCCTAGCCATTCCATACCACAATTATTTCCATTGCAAGGGACTCTCTTTCTATCTATTCATTTTTTTAAAATGCACTACAACCACTGGCGCTGGCGCCCTTTAATATTATTTTTAACAAAATAACATACGAAAACATAAATAAATTAATAAAAAAAACTAAAATTAAAAATAAATCACAAAAATATTTCTTCATTTTGTTGGTTTTTTCTGATCAACTGAAGAATTGTATATATCTTTTTCATCACCACTATCCTCAAATCTCGACTTTTTTTTAATTGTTTGTTATCCAAGGTGTCTCTCAGAGCTAGCTAATCTGCAAACACACCTGGGAGTGAGAGCAAGAGTCATCGTTACTTAGGGGATGTTGTTATTAATTTAGTTACACACACACACAAACACACACAGTTTTGGCATCTACTACTTTTATGCTTGTACTGTTATTATATTCATTCACTTTGTCATCTAGCTAGCTATACTGTTCTAGTACTTGAATTGAGAAGAAAAGTCAGAGCAGTCTAATATTTCATTTCAGGGTGTGTGAGATATGTTGCCAATTATGATGTGGGACCAGACCACCCTTTTTAAGTTTAGTTCTAGAGTAGAGAGACAACCCAATTAAATTGCCTTATTAAAGTTTCTAAATTAATTAATAAGTACTCCACAAATTGCATCAATTACATATATATATATATATATATATATATATATGAGTCAGGATCCGTTGACACCAACTAGTTTGACACCAAATGTTACACCTCTCAATAACGTTTTAACCGATATAAATTTTATAAAATCCACCGTTGGATTGAAAGTTTACATCATATAGATCATTTGTGTAAAATTTCAGACAAATCCAAAATCATTTGATATGCTATTGAGACACATAAAGATTAACGGCATTTAAAAAAATACAAAAACCGTTAATTTTGATGTATCTCAATAACATATCAAATGATTTTGGATTTATTTGAAATTTTACACAAATGATCTATATGATGTAAACTTTCAATCCAACGGTGGATTTTATAAAATTTATATCGGTTAAAACGTTATTGAGAGGTGTAACATTTGGTGTCAAACTAGTTGGTATCAACGGATCCTGACTCTATATATATATAGGATTAGTTAACTACTATGCTTTTATTATTACATAGTTAGTTATTAGGTACGTAGTTTTTCTCCCTTCTGTTTTTTATATAAGAGAAAGAGAGAGGTGTGCCTCCTCCTCCTCCTCTGTTTAGTCATCATGTGTAATCAACATGGAGTATTCACAAATTGTGTTGGGGAATTCAGCCTGAACTACATAGGTAGCTAAATATTTATGCATGTAAACAAGTTGTTGTACAAATTACTAATAAACAAGAAAACCTAGCTAGCTATACATAACATAGATGTGATCCAATTGCCACATATAGTACAGTATAAGTATTGATTGATTTATTTATTTGTATCAAATTTGAGGAAGTAGGCAGAAGAATCTGGTCTCATATATTATATTATATATCCACACACACGTACATGAAATTAGTTTGAGAGGAGAAAGAATGTGGTAACATATATAACAGCCCTATCTGGGTAGAGTAGAGTGGAGGAGACAAAAATCTAGTTACAGATAATACCTATCTGTCTTCAACAATGTCACACACCCACGATCTCCTACCTCTTTTTCATTTTCAATTTCAACCCCCACGCGTTTCCTTCCAATATATATAATCTGTATGAGTGATGCTTAATTAATTAATTAATACAGGAGTATGTATGTTTCTATTCTAATTCTAATTCTAATTCTAAATTAAACCAACTACTTAAAGTGGGGGTCCATAGAGACTTTGTCAGATGCTAATTATTGCCAATTATGAATGAATGAATGAATGAATTCAGATCTTTTCATATATAGGATGAAGTCACTGCTCCCTATTAGTACCTACACTACATACGTATTCCTATATATTTCACAAGTATAAATACATGAATACTATTCCTCATCAATCAACCACTATAACAAGTGCATAGCTAATAATACTATAACAGTAACACACTCTCTCATAAGCATTCCAAACAAATCAAATGGATTCCACTGAGCTTATTTCTCAACAATGGAGTTCTCTTAGCGGACTCTACACTGCCGAGGAAGCTGACTTTATGAACCACTTTCTTGGTAACTCCTCACTCCCACAACACCTCTATCAAAATTCCAATTTTCGAACTGAATCTGCATTTTGGCCTTCCCATGATTCCACAATTGTTACTGTCACAAAAAACAACAATGACGACTCTAACTTTGCTGCGCAAGTTCGTAGCTCAACTTACGATAGTAGTAATATCTTCCCCGCAACAAGTTGCATCGTCAACAATCCAGTAACCAACTTTGGCTATATTTCTATGGGTCTTTCCATAGGCGATTCCAAATTCACACCATTTACAACGCAACCTGATGAAAAAGTTCTAGCTCACAAAAATTTGCAGGCCCCAAAGGAACATGAAATACTAATTTCTGAACCAGAAGAGGATAAAACCACTAGCACAGAAAAATCAGGAAAAAGATCTAGAAGCTCCAATGAGGTGGACAAACACAAGACGTTAACTTCTAAATTGTTCACTTACTGCTGTTTTTTCCTTTCTCCAAGTAAATGTATTTGTATTTCTATTCCTGTACAGTCTATGGTTTGTGTTTGTGAGATTCTCCTGGTTATTTGAATTTATAGGTCCCAAAGAACAAGAGGAATGTTAAATGCAGGAAGAATATGAGATGTGCTTCTAGAAGCACTGAGGATCAGACCATAAGCAGTTGTTGTTCAGAGGATGAATCCAATTCTTCTCATGAGCTACGTGGAGGGTCATCTTCAAGTTTGAGCCAGAACGATTCTACAGCTCTCAAGTTAAGTGGCAAATCAAGATCAAGCAGAGGTCCTGCTACTGACCCACAAAGCCTCTATGCAAGGGTAAGTTCTTTTCGGAAGATGAACAACTTAATCAAGTTATCCTTGCTAGCTAGTGTCTATAATATGTTGTGGTATATGTAGCACGAACACTTCAATTTGACACGACACATGTAGTTATATTCAATTATTTCATTTTTTAAATCATTACCACTTACTAGTGTCAATGTGTCATATATGTCATGTCTGGTGTTTGTGGAAGGGTTTTATAGGTTTTTATCTATGTAATGTGATGGATTATCTCATCTCTTACCGTGGTTTTCTTTTGCATTGTATAGAAAAGAAGAGAAAGAATAAATGAAAGGTTGAGAATCCTACAAAACCTTGTCCCAAATGGAACTAAGGTAGCTTTCTTTCTTAATGCCATTGACACTATTGACAAAAACTGGTTGATATGCTAAAAATTCTTATTTTATTTTGCTTCTTTGGTGAACTACAGGTGGATATCAGCACCATGCTTGAGGAAGCTGTCCAATATGTGAAGTTTTTACAGCTTCAAATTAAGGTTTGAAGATTCTCCTTTCTCATGCATTTAGATTCTAGCTCAATGCAAAAAAATAAGTCAATATTACATTACACCTTGGCAGAGACAATTACTGATCATTTCCCTCCTATATCAATTTAACAGCTTCTAAGCTCTGATGATTTGTGGATGTACTCTCCTATTGCTTACAATGGAATGAACATTGGACTGGAACTTGGTATTACCCCAACAAAGGGTATGCATAGCATCGCAATAAAAGAACATTCAGCAGTTTAAGAGACTCAGATTCCATTGTGAATTTTTTTGCTCCCTTCTGTTTAAATGGCATTTGATCCTTTTTTTGACATAAGAGGGCATTTATTCCTTAGCAATATGAATTTGATTACAAAGCAAACCATTGCTTACAACCTCATATACTTTAAAAATTAGGTCCAATGTTTTTAGAGATCTTTATGTTTAACGCTTGTAACAAATTAGATCTTTAAAGTTTTTAAGTATCAAATTGGTCATTAAAATTTATAATAGATTACATTGTTATCCCTTTAAAAGGGTAAGTGTAATCTTTTAAAAACTTAAAAAACCAAGTTGGTAGTTAAAAAGGGTAATGGTGTAACCTACTACATACTTAAAAGGACTACTTTGATGCTTAAAAAACTTAAAGGAACAATCTATTACAAATGTTAAACTTAAAAAGACTCCTAAATGCATTTGACCTCAAATTTAATAAGTGGTTATCCATAATCATATTTAGATTCTTTTAATAGATAAAAGCTTTAGGCATTATTGGTCAATTTTATATGTACCCATTGAATTTCGGATGCTTAGTAAAAATACATAAACGTGTATGTTAATCTTTGAAAAAGAAGATTCATCCTTTGTGCTAATTGTATGTTAACTTTTATTTCGGAATACAAATCTTCAATAAACAAGAAGGAAATTTGTTACCAATAAAAACCAGAAGACAGCTAACATGGTTGTTCTGATGCGTTTAGAGAATAATTATGGTTAGTGTCACATATTTTGTGGCAGTAGTGTTGTGAATACAGACATCGTCGTTAATGCATGGCAATTCACATCCTGAATACAAATTCGTGGAAAACAAAAAAAAAAAGGCAGGAACGCCCCCACAGAGCAATGTAATAATATCAAGATGTTACCTGAACTACAACACCCATAAGTTACAACATTGTGCGTGGATGTGGAAGATTACATTTGGTAAACAGAAATGCAGGATCGAGTGAAATACCTCTGACCTTCCAAGTATACAAAATGCCAGATTCTCAACCAATAGAGAACAAATAAAACACTCGAGCATTCTAAATTTCAAACTGTCGATAGTTTATTGTCCATATGATACAGTACTAAATGAAAGGCTCAGAATGCTAAACGGCTCAAAGAGGGCACAGGAGAAGCCACATCCATGCTGCACGCCGTGAGATCACTAGAGACTGACCTGTTTTTTCTTTCAAGTTCTTTCATGATTGTCGTGATTTGGAAATTCTGCTTGGCTGTCCAAGGGCATATATTGTGCCATGATTGCTCTGATTTCAGAATCCATGTATTGCTGCAAAACCACCAACAAAATACCATTAAAAATTATTATTTATATGCTATAAATAAAACACAACAAAGTAAGCATGTGTTGGGAAACTACGCTATGATGCTATAGAAATTTATCACTTAGCATCCAATAACATCGCCAAAATAAGAGAATGCAAGAGCTTACCCTAATTCTATATTTGTACACAAGGAAACCCCCTCCAGCAATCATACCCAATCCAATCAAAATGACCCAAAAAGCAGCCCAACTGGATTTTGCCTGACTGGCAGTTTGACCTGTAGATTATCCAGTAGAGTGTTACAACAAGAACATGTAAATGTAGGTGTAAGTACAAATATCAATTGTATACAACTCACTTATGCAGGTATCATGGTCCTTGATATACAGGAGATTTCCGCTGCAACTGCAGTTATAGCTGCCCCAAGTATTTTTGCAGCTACATTCAGGACACTGACAAGCTTTCTTCTCTTTGCATTCATCAATGTCTGTCAAGATGAAACGGAAGAAAGAAGTTCAACTTATGAATACCAAAAAAAATTATAGTGGAAAACATTCACCAGGTATCATCCAGTTCACAATGCTTGTTCAAACCCATGGACTAAGAAGACTCTGCAGCTACTTGACTGGTGATAGTAGGTTCAATCGCAGTTTATCCAATTATAAAAGCCAATGTTTCACTTAAGTGAGATTTTAGTGACTCTCTCCAGTGAAACAAACAGAGAAGACAATGCATATTTTGGACAAAAGAGGGAAGAAGACAATTCAGGTTCCAGCATGAAGTACTAACTACTAATAGTATAAAACAGTAAACCATGGACTCCATTAATATTTCAGACATATTTATAAAAGACAATAAGAATAAGACATTAAAAAATGAACATGTCCAGTCACAATTGGTAAAAGTATTAAAAACAGAATTGAGGGGTCTATTCAGGTCGTATATAGTATTTACTATGGTGATCTGTATCCTTCCAACTATAATTCATCTAAACTATTGAATTTACAATTTTAACCTTTGTATAATATTATTTAAATCATTGATTAGTTAAATCACATTTAAATAGGAACAATATTGGACACTGTAAATAGAACTAATTTTAATCTTTTTTTATATATATACATATATATACAATGCTAGTATTCAGAAAGCTTATACAGTAAGGGGGAAATAATAACAATGAAAACAACATAAGCATCCCTCACCTTCACAATTTTTTACACCGTCGCCTTTAAACCCGGTAGGACACTGACATTTAACTCCCCCATCATCCTGTTTCCACAACAATTTGTGTAGTATTTCAGTTTCTAATTTGGGATTTACAAGCCAATAGAACTCCAACCAAATCAAACGAAAAAAATTATTGGAGATAAAATAAGTTGAATGGAGTTGGGTCAAGTCAAGAAACTTAATAGTTACTAACCAAACAAGCAGAAAATGCATGTCCATTCCGGGCATCGTGCCAACAGCCTCCATTGTTAATCTTGCAACGTCCAGGTCCACCGACTGCAAACACAGTAGATAGATACTAGTTAGTTGCACACGACTACAAGTCATGTGGGGAAAAAAGAAGCATAGATGTTCCACAGATAAAGGATCGTCATAACACCATACTATCCACAGCATAGAAGTGAAGGCGATAAACATGGTACAGCAATAATGAACCCTCTTAGAATGAATTTTGTATGCATAAAGGTAAAGCTTGAAGCCATTTCACCTTCACAAGTTGTATAACCGTCTCCTTTGAATTGCACACCATCAACCAAGGGGCATTCACATACTCGCCCACGGAATGTATCCTGAGCAGATATTTAACATCGTAAGAACATAGGAAACTATAGGCCTGTAGTAACTTGTTATTAGATAGTTTGTTTTCATAAAGATATAAATACCTTGCATGCAGTGATATTAGCTGCTTTATCCTGCCAACAACCACCGTTGTTTGTCAAGCACTCATTTGTCTCCACATCTGTCCAGAAAATCAGAAGAATGAGGTCTAAAAACAAGTCTACACGGCATATTTCTCTTGTACCAAAGGTAAGTAAACATTTACCGTTGCTCAAACAAACAGCTGGGTCAGTAGTTTCTTCAAATCCGGAACAAATAGCCTTTAGAACAGCACCTTTCTCCAGTTTACCTCGATATTGTCTGTTATTGACGACAAGTGTAGGCAATATAGTAACATCACCACGTGATCCCTTCCCAATCTACAAAACCAGTTTCATTAAAAACTTAGATATAAATTTACTGTTTTTGTTCCGAAATGCATATAACTATAACATTACAATGAATTAAATGATAACATAAATTATAAAGGACATTACTTGGGCATCTTGCTCTTCTTTCAAAATGGAATTTTCAGCATCGGCATCAGGGTCTCCCATGCATTTGTCAATCTTTGCGATGTCAAGACCTGCAGATAGATAGTTAATAAATATATAACAAAGTCAGAATCAACCAACAAGTGCAAGAAAAACATAACAAGCATGACGATTTTCACTGACCCAGAGATTTAATGACAGCATTTGCACATTCCTTGTTGTACTTTTTCTCTTTCATAGGGCATCTAATTTGAAAATCAGTGACATAGTCCCACCACACCCAAGACTTTTCAGCTTGTTTAGCCACCTTGAAAACACATAGCTGCCTCAAATTTTCAACAACCACATCTTTCCCATCATAACCTGTGCTGAAGTCCTGCTCAGGATCTGGTGCACAATATCTTCCATGGTTTATGCATTGGGACTTACACTGTTTACTCAATGTAAATGCATGAGGACAGTACCAAGTTATATAATGAGGTGTAAACTGAGTGTAACCTCCTTTCTCTAAGATCTGTGCGGCACCCTTGAAATCCTTCAAAAATTCAATCAACATATCACATTTAACTCCACATTCATCATTGCTGTTTGTCCACAACTCATACTCGACACGATCATCAGGGTGAGGAACAGCCTCTCTCCAGTCAAGATTAACATTGACCATATCCCCACCACTTATGGCATCCTTCAATTTCTGACCAAAACTTTTACCAATAAGAGCAGATGGTATTGTTATGTTCTCAATGTATTTAGCAGACAACCCATCCTCTTCAGGTGTGTCCATAGTAATTAAGGGTTCTTCGATATCATCGGCAACTAGAACTGCAGAAGCTCCAGCCTTCTGTGCATTCCAAACCTTCAAAGCAAAAAAGCAATCTGCAAGCAAAGGATTTGTAATTATTGAACAATGAAATAAATAAGTAAGAAACATGCAAAAAGAAATTGTTAATTCTTACTTACTTCCACGATCGAGCAAAAGGATTGTGGGAAGAGCACCAGGGTGTGATTTGAAAGATTGATCGAAGTCTTTACAACCCTTATTGTTATCTTTAGGGTAAACGACATTACCGACCATGCTACCACCGTATTGAGGTATACCGAAGTTACCGATGGCACTGTCTTGTTTGCCTTTAATTTTATCAGGCGAAGTAACCGACAAACTGTTCTTCTCAACTACGAATCTGGCCATTGACATACCAGTCAACACAAACCCTATAAACAAAAACACTGAAAACTTCATTATTGCTGCTCTCTGCTCTGCTCTGCTGTAATTTGATTGAGATGAGTTGATCTTAATTTAAGAGCATGTGTTATTTGTTGATGTTACTGCAAACTTGTTCGTTCGTTCTATCTATCTATCTTCTGTTGCTAAGTTGAAAGCACCGAGAGAGACATAGATAGATAGATAGAGACAGACTTTGCTTACTTTTTTTTTTGACGCTTGCAAGTTCCTCCACCACGCTAAACTCGTGATTAAATCATTTTCATTATTTTACTGATTTTTATTACTAAAATAAAATTAATTACCACCAAAGTTATTAAAATTAGGAAAATGCTAAATAGTGCTCCGGGCACTGGTTAAGCATATTAAAATATAAATTTTGACTCGAAATGCGTGCCTCAAAAGTATTAAAAGTTGTTTTTTTAATATAAATTTTATTTTTTATTTTCTTTATTGGTATGCTTAACAAGTGCCCGGAGGCAATGTTTAGCATGACCCTTAAAATTAATTACCCCAAAAGTAAATCAAATACTAAAAGAATACAAAATAGTCATCCCGATCTGAAAGAGGGAAATCACAAAGGACTCGAGTTTCCGGTTTTCAAAACCCCCTAGATCTATGAGATGTTTCACTCCTATAACGAGTGTTATATGGTTGCCCAACACTTCGAACCAATTGTTTTATGGTCTTCTTTTTACTTTTGACAAGGGTGAACTTCTCTCCATTCACTTTTACCACCAAAATTACTAATTTATCCTTATTACTTTTAATCATGTTGCAAATTTTATATCTTTCATTATAATTTCACTAAAAAAATATAGAATGAATATAAGATATGTTCTGGGCCGAGCTTAAACGCTCGGACACTAGGACACCGAGCAGGACATGTTCGAGGACCACCATCGTGGACACATCCGAGGACACGCTCGACGATCCTAACGGTCATATACCAACGCGTATTGTAACGGCCGTAAACCGGAATGATGAGCATTTACTGCTCATCATGGCTCATTAGTCGCATTCCGGCAGCCACTTGATGGCCATCAATGCCATTAAGGGCCTTAGCCCAGCGCTGGGGGCTATATATATAAACCTCTGCCTCATTCTTAAGGTACGTATTCTTAGCAACTGAAAACCTTCACTTCACCCAAACTGACTTGAGCGTCGGAGTGTCTGCAGGTACACAACCCCCCTCCGTTTCAACAGGGGTACGCACACAACTCAAACGCCGGCGCGGTCGCAGTTCTGATCAGGTACGATCAGTGGCGCCGTCTGTGGGGACGTAAAAGTTACCCAGTTTTTCCTAGCGAAAGACCAAAAACTTCATTAACAAACCTCATTACCAAAAACTACCAACGCGACTATGGCTGGCAATCATAACAACCACCACATCCCTGAACACGTAGCGGAAAATCATGAGCCAATGGACTACTCCTATGATCCAAGAGATGGTCACACTGCGTCAATGACGGTGGATAGCCAAGAGCAGCAGGCTATGAACTACGAGCCCTACGTCCCAGAGGAGCCGCAGATCCAGGTGGCTACCCCGCCACCTGCGACTGAACCGGTGCCCCTCCCTCAGGGAGCTCCCATGCAAGATATCATGGCTGCGCTGGTCAACGCAATAAATCGACAGTCGGACATGATACAGCAGCAGAACAAGAAATTCAATCAACAGGATCAACGCTTTGAAAACCAAAGCCGAAGGATTGAGGCAATCGCTGAGTCACGGATAACAGCCCGGCGTCGTCGTAACGTACGCTCGCCCACTCCTGGTAAGGCTCGAAGCTTCTCAAGGTCTAGATCACCCCCTCGCAGAAGGGTTGGGAAAAAGGCGAGTCCGAGGAGACACGAGGAACCCTCTCGAAACTCCATTCCTCGCGATGAAAGTCGAGGACGGTACTCCCCAAGGAGACAATCCCCGAGGAGGGATACTCCCCCTCGTTTTCAGAGGCACAGATCTCCTGTCGAGGAGAGAGGACATCAGGGACCCCTCTCCCACAGAATTCGAGACTTGCCGCTTCCAGCTGGATTGGAAAAACCACCAGCGATGGATACTTATGACGGATCGACAGATCCTGACGAGCATCTTGAAAATCTTGAAGCTCTCCTCGAGTACCGTAACGTGCGAGGATCTATCAAGTGCAAGATGTTCCCTACCACATTGAGGAAGGGCGCAATGACATGGTACAAAAATCTGGCTCCGGGATCCATCGACTCCTGGCCTGACCTTTGTGCCCGCTTCAGAGCACATTTTACGTCATCGAAGCGTCATCCAAAGACGGAGGCAACACTCGAGCTGATCGTTCAAGGAGAGACCGAGTCGCTGAGGTCCTACCTTGAGCGTTTCACAAAAGCCGCTGTCGAAGTGAAAATTGAGGAAAGCATGAAGCTTTACCTCATCGACAGAGGTTTGCGTCGAGGAAGCGATTTCGCCAAAGCTGTTGGCATTGAGGAGCCTAAGACACTTGATGCTTTCCTCGAAAAGGCTTAGAAATACATCGCCTACGAAGAAAAGCAAAAGGCTTTCGACGTGAGGAGACCAAAGGGACAGGAAAAGTCGAAAGGTTATGAAAAAGAAGAAGGAGAAACCTCACGTCGAGGAGGTGAACGAAGAAAAGAGGAAAGGGTCAAGGACTCTAAACCTCCACGAGGAAAGTTTACTGGATACACTCCACTGAATGCTCCTAGAGAGCGCATCTTCGCAGAAGTCTCAGCTGCAGACTTCAAGAAAGCTGGGATTCATTTCCCAAAACAACTGCCCATCAAGGCAACAACGGACAAAACCAAGTTTTGCCGGTACCACAGGAGCCATGGGCACGTCACCGAAGATTGCGTCCATCTAAAGGATGCAATTGAGATACTGATCCAAAGAGGGTATGCCCGGAAATATGTCCAGGAAAATGCTCAAGTCCGGCAGCATGAACCCCAGGAGGTCGCCATGGCCATCGGCGCTATTCCCGAACAGGAGGATAATCGTGCTGTGATACCACAAGTTTTTGCTGTGTCCGTGCCTGAAACTCCCCTCCCATCTCCAGGGTCTGATGAGGAGGCACTAATGAGGCACTTCAACGCCCACATGAACGGCTCATGGGAAACTTTCCCAAAAGCCATGGTGATCACAGGAGGAGGCATAAGCAAACAAACCATTGGTTCGGTCAAAAGAAAATTCGAAGAGCTGGAGAGCATATGCTCGATCAATCCTATTACAGTAGGAAAACCAAAGGAGGGTTCCATCCCCTTAGCATTCTACAAGGAGGAGGTACCAGGAGGTTCTCCAAATTACCAAATCCCTCTGCTTGTTCGAGCACGTATGGCTAACTTCGATGTCCACCGCATTTTAGTGGATCAAGGAAGTTCATGCGATGTCATGTACTCAGGATTATTCAAAACTCTTCAGCTCTCGGAGAAAAACCTCATCCCTTATGTGGGACCTGACCTCCAAGGTTTTAACGGCTCAAAGACTAAGCCTTGGGGCTATGTGGACTTGATCGTCACCTTTGGCGAGGAAGAGGCCATGAAATCTGTCAAAGTCCAATTCATGGTGGTCGACTGTCCTTCGCTGTATAACTGCATCATTGTTAGGACCACACTGGCCGAGCTTTATGCGGTGTCATCCACAATCCATTTGAAAATGAAGTACTACACCAAGGATGATCAAGTCGCAACTCTCAATGGGGACATAGCCGCTGCGAGGAGATGCTTCGAAGCAGCTGCAAAGAACCTCAACATTGTGGTCACACCTAAGAAGAAGCCTGAACTGAAGAAATTTCCAGGCGTCAACACAATCGGAATTCCCAACAGTCCTGTCGAACTTGATGCTCGACGTACCAAACAGGAGCACAAGGAGGAGAAACAGGAGCTGAAGAAGGACCTGGCCTTAGCTGAAAAGAAGATATATCGTCCCATCCTGGATGGAGATTTTGAGCTCATTCCCTTAGGCGAGGATCCCGCAAAGGGAATCAAGATTGGAACCGGGCTCCCCGAGCTGGTCAAGAAACAGCTGATAGCTTGTTTGAAACAAAATGCTGAGCTGTTTGCATGGAGCGCTGCTGAAATGCCAGGAATAGATCCAGAGGTCGCTTGTCATCAATTGACCATAGATCCTAGGGCTAGTGCCGTCGTTCAGCGGCGTAGGAAGCAGTCTCCCGAAAAAGCGGAGGCTGCTGAAAAAGCTGTAAAAGACCTCCTTGAGGCCAATTTCATTTCGGAAGCCAGGTACACCACCTGGTTATCCAATGTTGTACTTGTTAAGAAATCAAATGGAAAGTGGCGTATGTGTGTGGATTATACTGATCTTAATAGGGCTTGCCCTAAAGACGCTTATCCTTTGCCTAACATAGACAAATTAGTAGATAATTCATCAGGATTTAAATTACTATCGTTCATGGACGCATATTCAGGATATAATCAAATAAAAATGGCTGAAATCGATAAAAAGAAAACAGCGTTTATGACCGAATCCGGAAATTACTATTATAACGTAATGCCATTCGGGCTAAAAAACGCAGGCGCCACATACCAAAGAATGATGAACAAAGTATTTAACAATGAAATTGGGGATATGCTCGAAGTGTATATGGATGATATGATCGTCAAATCCGAAGAGGAAGTCGATCATACAGCCCATTTAAAGAAAGTGTTTGACCAAGCGAGGCGATACAATATGAGGTTCAATCCGGAAAAATGCACATTTGGGGTAAAGGCAGGAAAGTTCCTCGGGTTCTATTTGACGGAACGAGGAATTGAAGCCAATCCCGACAAATGCAGAGCTTTCTTTGAGTTCCCCACGCCGGACTCAAAAAAGTCAATCCAATCATTAAACGGAATGCTTACATCTTTGTCTCGCTTTGTCGCTAAGTCTGCTCAGCACGCGTTGCCTTTGTTCAAATTACTTCGAAAAGAATCAACATTCGAGTGGACAAACGAATGCGAAGAAGCACTTCAGCATCTAAAACGAGCGTTATCCGAACCTCCTGTCTTGACACGACCGCAAGAGGGAGAGACCCTATATGTATATCTAGCCGTAGCTTCGGAAGCCATAAGCGCTGTGCTCATTAAAGAAACCGAGCAAGGGCAAAAACCTGTTTATTTTGTGAGTAAAGCATTGCAAGGGCCCGAGCTAAGATACTTGCAGATCGAAAAGATGGCTTTAGCAGTAGTCATGGCCGCAAGAAAACTAAGGCATTACTTCCTAGGCCATAACATCGTGGTGCGAACGGACCAGTCTATAAAACAACTCCTTGCGCGACCAGACATGACAGGACGAATGTTGAAATGGTCCCTTGAGCTATCGGAATTCGAAATCTTATACGAGAGTAGGAAAGCGCTAAAGGCCCAAGCGCTCGCCGATTTTATCGCCGAGATGACGGCTCCATCCACTCCTGACAAGGACAAATGGACTATCTTCGTTGATGGATCCTCGAATACCAAAGGAAGTGGGGCAGGAATCATACTCGAGAACGGCGAGGGTGTTCTGATCGAAGTTTCACTCGAACTTGCTTTCCATACAACCAACAATCAAGCAGAATACGAAGCCTTCTTGGCCGGAATCAGGCTCGCTAAAGATATGGAAGCCGAGGAAATCAAAATATACACGGACTCACAACTGGTCGCATCTCAAGTATCAGGCGAATACCAAACAAAAGATGAAAAACTCACAGAATACCTGAGTTTAATAAAAGGGAAACTCGCTCAATTTAAAGAGGTCGAAGTAAAACATGTTCCACGAGAGCATAACGCACGGGCCGACATCCTATCAAAACTCGCGAGTACCAGGAAAAAGAAAGGCGGAAATCAATCACTCATCCAAGAAACGTTGTCAAATCCGAGCATAGAGAAATCCCCGGATATTCTCTTGATATGCGACATCAACGTTAACAGCTGGATGACCCCCGTCTTCAACTTTCTGAACACAGGGAGCTTGCCCGACGATAAAAAAGAGGCAGCCAAAGTGAAAAGAAGATCCTGCGCGTATGTCGTCCTAAATGGAAAATTATATCGCTGAGGGTTCTCAATTCCTTTGTTGAAATGCGTCGAAGAAAGTGAAGTGGGTTCAATTCTAAGCGAGATCCATGAAGGAATAAATGGCCAGCACATTGGAGGACGATCCCTAGCCCGAAAAGCTTTGCGAGCAGGATTTTATTGGCCCACCATGCAAGAGGACGCAAAGGAGCACGTAAAGAAGTGCGAAAAATGCCAACGACATGGAGATATGCACTTAGCTCCTCCAAACGAGCTAAGAACGCTTTCCTCCCCATGGCCTTTCGCTTGGTGGGGCATGGACCTTTTAGGGTCTTTTCCAAAAGCACCTGGGCAAAATGCATACTTGATCGTGGCAGTGGATTACTTCACCAAGTGGATCGAAGCTGAGCCTCTTGCATCTATCACAGCATTTAATGTTCTTCGTTTTTTCAAACGAAACATACTTACCCGGTTTGGAGTACCACAAGTCGTAGTAACGGACAATGGCACCCAGTTTACGGATAAGAAAGTGTGTGAATTCACGATAAAGATAGGAACAAAACAACATTTCACATCTGTCGAGCATCCTCAAACTAACGGGCAAGCCGAAGCTGCAAACAGGGTAATATTGCGCGGATTAAAAAGGAGACTAGACGCAGCCAAAGGGTTATGGACTGAAGAGTTGCATAGCGTACTTTGGTCGTATCGAACGACTCCGCATTCCACGACAGGGGAAACTCCGTTTCGTTTAACATACGGAACTGAAGCAGTAATTCCAGTAGAAACGGGAGCGTCTTCATTCCGAACAGAGATACCCTTCGAAGGGGAGGAAAATCAAGAAGCGCTCAGAGAAGAATTAGACCTCTTGGAAGAACTCCGAGACGGTGCTTCACTTCGAGAAGCCTCCTTAAAACAAAAAATAGCAAAACGGCACGATAAGAGGGTCATCAAGAGAGAATTCAACATTGGAACCCTCGTTTTACGACGAAACCAAAAAGAATCTCGAGAAGGTAAGCTCGCAGCTAATTGGGAGGGACCATATAAAGTCCGAGCCAAAACGGAAAATGGAGCATACTATTTAGAAGATTTATACAATAGAGAGCTTCCTCGACCATGGAATGCCGAAAAGCTAAAACAATATTATAGTTGAGGAAGGCTCAAACGAGTTCGTCCTCAACGGGGCTGTGTCTTCGCCAATGAGAAGCGCGCCTATACAACGGAGGAGTGCTTAGGTACGGGCACAAATCTTAAAACTTAAGACAAAATCGAGACGCAAGGGCTCGATGATGTCAGGCAAGGAGAGTTCTAGACGACGGAACGCCATTGCCTAAGTACACGCCCGGTAGAACCCCAGCTCGCGATGGGATGTTCACGCCCCGAGGAGGAAAGCTTAACAACAGCCCCTCTCCTCGTTTTTGCGTTCGGATAACATCTCCGAACACTTAGAAAGGTTCTCCTCACCTTCTAAGTTCGGCATCTACGTCACCCGCTGACAAACGATGACCACCAGTTCGAACGGTCCACTAGCGCAAAGATATTTAATCCAGCGTATAGAACGTTTGAAGTTACTAAGTTAAAAACCTCAATTAGTGTCGAGCAAAGCTTAGACGTATCGAGCTCGAAGGCATTCGCAACAAGAAAAGACGCCAGAATACAACGAGCCAAGCATACAAACGGTAGCTCGACATACCAGGAAATTTAAAATTCTGAATAAAACCTAAGTCTAACAATGCAAGACAAGGTAAAATTACGAACAGAATATATGGAAGCGAGCAAATAAATAAAAGTACAGAAATAAATTAAAACAGCTCGAATGCTGCAAATTGTCAGGTGTACAAAATCAAAATACATTAAAGCCCGGAATACATCAACATAAATTAATCTTCGGGAGTTAGAATTTGTCCATCCCGAACTTCCTTATCCTCATCTAAACCTTCAATGGCGATACCAGGGTTGAGGAGTTGAAGTTGGGCCACGGCATTCTGAAAGCTAAAGGAGGACGCGGCGACCATATTGTTCGATAGCTCATGGATCTTAGCAATTAGAGCTGTACGAGTACAAGATGTGTATTCCCCATCTGGGTCAAGCACTTTCTCCCCTTCCTCGACAGCCACAACATCCACATGTTCCTTGAGCTTCCCTTCCAGCTCGACAATTTTGGCCCTCAGTTCCTCGGCTTCCTTCAAAGCGGCATCTTTCTCCCCCGACGAGATCTTCAATTTCTCCTCAGCTTTCTCCAGATTAGAAGACAAAATCTTGAGCTGTTCCTCAAAAGCGGACTCCGAATCTTTCAACTTCTGCTCCAACAGTTTCAGGTCGCTGCGAGCGTTGTCCCTCTCCTCCAAATATTTGCACTCCCGTCCATTTAAGACAGTGGCAACTTCTAACAGTTTAATCAAGGCCGTAGAGTGGGAAGCAATCTCAGCTCGCAAAGCTGTAGGGCCCATATCCGAAATAATGGTCTCATCAGCAGGATCGACCTTAAGCTGGATGTACTTATCGAGCTGAGGGCCACGAGCAAAGGCAGGAGGAAGGACGAACTCAGTAGCAGCTGAACTCGGTAACAGTTTGTGCAGACCAGTAGTTGGAGATCGAGGTGGCCCGTCTAGATCGATAAAGTGTTGCTGTCTAGAGGAAGTGTCTTCAAAATCTTCGGTCCTCATCCTTTTTTGGCGTTGTGTCTCGGAGGAGCCTGCTGGGAAACGTTGTACGGACGTACCCTCAAGGGCAGAAGAAGCACCCGCAGCACTGCTCGCATCTTTTTTAGCATTCTTCTTGGCCCTCCGAAGCACAGCTGCAGCACTAGTCATTCTATCTGCACGACAAAAACAGGAGAAGGTCAATACACATGTTTAAAGGCAAAACTATGCGAATAAGACAAAGGCAAAATTATCCGTACAAAGAAAAAGAAAAAGACGCGAGCATACTCCAAAAAGCTTCTAATTTTTCTTCTGAGTCACTGGCAACTAACTCCTTTGTCTCGATGAATTTTACCCTTGTCACTCTCCGACCTTCCCCATCAAATGTGGGATGTCCTCGAACATCCTCACAAAGCCATGGGGGAAGTCCCTTCACGAAAGTCTCAAGCTTTTTATAATCCGCCCTCTCTTCCTTAGTAAGATCCTTCAGTTTGAACACAAACTCACTGGTGGGAACAGAGTAATGATCACTACGCCAATAAAAGGGAAAGATGGCAAAATCTTCTTCAATTGGTTGACCCTGGTCGTCGAGCATTTTCTTACCCTGTGCATCGACCCGGTAGTCTCTGCGGACAAAATTTTGCCACCCTTTCAAAGTTATTGGTCTAACCCCGTAATAAAGGTCCTTGAAGCCGCGAACGGATTCCTCGTACATGTCAAAGAGACGTTCTCTCTGACGAAATGAGACCCATCCACCTTTGGTGTCGGGCACTTCCGCCCCTTTTACTGCCTTACCCTTCGCCTTCTCCCCCCGAGGACAAGAGCGTTGGAGGCCAAAGTGGTAAAAGAAGAGGGGAAGAGTGGGACCTAACCCAGATGATCGCAGGTGAGTTCGAACGCCCTAATAAAAGCCAGAGCGTTGGGATGAAGCTGTGAAGGAGCTACCAGAAGGTGACGAAAGATTGAAACTTCGAGATCACTGAAGGGTAATTTAAATCCTAAGTGCTTAAAAGCTATCTCATACATTGGTATCGTGCCCCACGACCAGACGCTGCAAATTCGGCGACGAGAGGTAGGGATGCGAACCTCAAAATCTTGTGTAGGAGGAATCTGGATATCTGTGCACATCGAGTCCGGAATATCATCCGCACAATCACTATAAAGGGAAATCGTTGTTCGCGGCTCATCCGCGACCCAAGAGTAGTCCACCACGGGACGGTTTTCTCTCTGAGAACCCTCCATTTTAACCTGAAAAAGCAGAGGAAGGAAAAAGTGAATTCGACGTTCAATTTCACCCTTCCACCGCCAAATCAAGTGAAAGGGCAAGGATCTCGACAATGACAGGAGTTCGCAAAAAGGGATCCAAAAAAGCTCACTTAGAGGAATTTGCATCCCAAACAATCCGAGCACTATGTTCATCACTTCACGAGCACAAAGTTCAAACGAGCAATAGACTCGTGGAACGCTCAGTGAATGTTCTTAGATGAAAAACCCAGAAATCACTAAGAAGTTCAAAAATTTGTTTTCTTATCGCCTAAAGTTTCCATTTTTGGGAGGGAAAGGTGTTAATCACCACTAATAACTCTCAGAAATCACATCAAAAGGCTACAATACTAAAAAAAAAAAAAAAAAAAAAACGTCAACTACCCTGTTAACATCAACTACCCTATTTTGAACACTAAAGTGTTAAAGCATAAGGCAAAAACGAAGTAAGAACAACACAAATACTTACTTGATAAAGTGACGATACGGTGAAGATGTCAACTGGATGGAGCAAACAGCGATCCTTTGAGAAAAATTTGATGGAAGTTGTGAAGATGAAGAAGTTGAGAAGTTAGAGTGAGTGGAGAAAAGTTCGAATGAACTCCCCTCACCCCTATTTATAAGGAAATCTTCTCCCTTCATCTGAACCATTCATGAAATCCAAGGGTCCTAATGGAAGCAATCTAACGGACTAAATTCAATCAACAAAGAAATGAAAAGGCGCGAAAATCCAACGGTCCTAGATGACCTCGAAACTCAAATCCACCCTAAATAGCCACTCGAGTGCTATTTCAATAGCTTTCACACGTGGCAAGAGAAGGCGGAACGGCTTGTCCCTTCACGTCACATCTCACTGCTCGCGGGAATCTCGCGCGGCCCAATACGCAAACATTTCGATAGAATCGAAACTGTTAAGGAAAGGCGAGATCCCCGGGATTGAAGGCCCGAAACTTTCGGCGGGTTTAGAGACTCATGAATGTTCGGCGTTAAGATCCTCGAAAGATTAAATCTTTCCGCGGGATGCTCGGAAACGTAAAATGCTCGAAAGCAAAATATACATAAAATAAAGCGATGAAGAGAATAAGGCGAATTCTTTATTATTATTATTATTATTATTGGGAAAAGCCAATTACAAGGAGAATACAAAGTACGAGCAGTTAACGCTCGGAACTTGGCTTAACATCCGAGGATACCGAAGGCTTCCTCTTTGACTCGACTGTCACTTGAGAACCTTCTGCAGGCGAAGAGGGGCGCGGATATTCATCATCGGACCTGTATACCTTCAGGAATTCGGCATAATCCACGTCTATCTCCTCGGTATCTGAGGAGTCAGAAGAAAGAACTATTGTTTCGACCTTGGAAACTTTGGAATTCTTCAAACGAGCGGACCTATGGGTGGCCCTTTGCACTTCCTTCTCCCTCTGGGATTTTTTCCCGCTGGCAACAGCACTCTTGGAGCTTCTCTTGTCCATTGTTGCTTGAGACACGTTTGTGAAGGCTAAAAGGGAGAAGCAATGACTATTTATAGGCTGCAAGTTGTCCTTAAAAGCACAACATCGTAGTTAACGGCCACAACAAATCTCAGGGGCGGTTGCAAGTTCCAAGAATTTGACTGCTTTGGACGGAAGTTGAATCCTTTCAAAAGAATTTGACTTTGACCAGTGGAAGTTAGCGAAATTCATTGGGAAAACGCATAACAACTTCGAACAAAACTGTACCCGTTGAAAGACCACACGCTCGGTGGATTAACGGACTTCAAGTTATTATGCTTACAAAGCATAACAACTTGGGGGGCTCCTGTTCTGGGCCGAGCTTAAACGCTCGGACACTAGGACACCGAGCAGGACATGTTCGAGGACCACCATCGTGGACACATCCGAGGACACGCTCGACGATCCTAACGGTCATATACCAACGCGTATTGTAACGGCCTGCTCATCATGGCTCATTAGTCGCATTCCGGCAGCCACTTGATGGCCATCAATGCCATTAAGGGCCTTAGCCCAGCGCTGGGGGCTATATATATAAACCTCTGCCTCATTCTTAAGGTACGTATTCTTAGCAACTGAAAACCTTCACTTCACCCAAACTGACTTGAGCGTCGGAGTGTCTGCAGGTACACAACCCCCCTCCGTTTCAACAGGGGTACGCACACAACTCAAACGTCGGCGCGGTCGCAGTTCTGATCAGGTACGATCAAGATATATACAAAAAAAATATATGCTTAAAAATAGAAACAAAACAAATTATAGATTGAAACAAAAGTTAAAATAAAAGTCAATGACTCATGCAAAGCTAGGTTTAGTAAAAAAAAAAATATTACTGTACTATTTTAAATGCTTTGAATAAAATAAATGTCTATAATTGATAAAACAAAAATGCTACTACTATTAATTCCTCAATCATCTTTTATTAGTTTGGTAAAATTAAACAGATGGCTAATTATTATATTAAATAATTTCACTCAAGTATTTAATGAATTTTTATATTAATTATTATTTTAGAGAAACGAAATTCACGTAACACATTTTTGCTAGACTTTATTGGTTTATTTTGCTCGCAACCAATTATCGGCCCGTTAATCCGGTTTTTTATTTTTATTTTTTTCATTTTTGTTTTCTATTTTTATTAGTTATTACGTGCAAATTGAGGTAATATCAATTTTCACAAATTAATTAATGAAACCATACAAAAAGTTTAAACGATAAGAGTTATAAAATCACACAAATGTGTTTAAGAGAAAACCATATAAAGTAATTTTGATAATAATGCCAATTCATCCATTCTATAAAAAGAGGCAAAGCAATATCTACACATTAAAGGTGATTCCTAAAGTAGTGATCAAGCATGAAAATTCTATACCAATGACATCGAAACATGAATTTTGATTTTTGACATTTAAATGTCAGAATAATTGATTTTGTTTTTTACATAAATCCTAACTCAATCGAGACAATTATCGAAATTGTTTGGTTGAATGTCATGATCAAGTTCGAACATCCGTTCCTCTATTTTGCTTATATGAATTTTTAATGATTTGTCATTTCGTCTATTAAAAAAATTTGAACTTTTTTGTCAAAATAAATGGAGAATAAATTGCTAAAAACGTTAGAGGAAGAGATCAAAATAAGTCATAAGTTCGTAACCACAATGTCAAAATAAGATCAATTGAAATAAAGCAATTGGCCGGAAGTAAACAATGTATTGTATGTCATCAAATTAGATCGTCAAAATCATGGATTGATCAAAACTTCTAAAAAAAGGGGGACTAATTGAATTGCACACCAAGAAATGAGGAAACCAAAATTGCGGTTTTTATCAAAATAGGGGACCAAAACTGTAATTAAACATTTTCTATTAAACAAATACTAATTTTTGTAGAGGTTTTTTTATCAATTACTAATTTGGATAGAATCCAACTGCATAAACTAAATTGAGTTCTTGAAAATGACCAACAAGTCAAGTATGTGAAACAACAAACACCCTAAAAAATGCACAAACATAAGTTTTTCAACAAACATGGCATCACCAAGATGGCGAGGAAATGTTACAAAATAATAACGAATAATATTGAAACTTGTTGAGACGGTCAAAGTAGGGATGATCAAGTGCTAAGCTATTGGATATTCACAATATTGAAACTTGTGCATATACAATCATGGATGTTTCAAGAACTCCTCCATCTTGCTTGTTCAAAAAAAAAAGAACTCCTCCATCTTTTTGTACCATTTTACTCGCCAATTTATAAGCTAAATATTCCGGTAAAATTTCAAACGCATCCGCTACATCCCCGATTGGAGCACCCGCATCAGCAACCGGAGCACCCGCTGGACCACGAGATTCCAGCTATGTGAGGAGGGTGAAGGCAGGAAAGCATGGTGGGGGTCAATTCCAGCTATGTGTGAGTCAAAGTGCAACGAATATGCAAGGCTTTGTGTGTGTTGAGGTTTCAATCACAACAATATTGGTATAGGAAAACAATCAACTTGCCATACCATACTATACAAATTAGTAAACAACACAATACTAATATTTATAAAGTCAATAGTTTTAAAAGTATGAGAAAAGCTCACGTGAAATGAAAATGCGTACGTGTAGAATAATTTGTAGAGAAAGTTGCAGGAGTTGGCTGCTGGTGTGTGATACGAATACGATGAGCTGCTTAATACTACTAATAATCACCATCCATCCATACATACAACACAAAATTGTGGGGGCGTGGCCGCCTTAAAAAAACTGAGTCAAAGTCAAAGTCAAAGAAACAATACTACTTTCAACTTTTACAATTCCATCCATCCATCCATATACTTATAAAGCAACGGTCAAACTTGTCACCCGTACTACGTGCATTCCAATTAAATTAGGCACTACTAATATTTTATCAATAAATAATTTTGTAGTGCCTAATTTATAAAGCAAGAGGGATGAAAGTAATTTTTTGTCTAAATAAATAAAGGCTTTAATACACTTTTGATCCCCCTATTTTCAAAGGCAATTGTTAATTTAGACCCTAGTTGGGTCTAAATTAGCAAGGTGCACCTTTTGAGTTGGACCAAAATACCCATTTTATTTTTTTTGAAACAATAGAGCAATTGGGGCATGTATGTAATTTGCATCATCAAAATGAGCGCCCCCCAAGTCTTCTCGCGCCCCCCATCCAACAACAACAACCATAACATTTTTTTAATTTTTTCCAAATTTCGACCTTATTTTACGTGCGAATCGAATGCCGATTTCGAAAACTAATACCGGAAACCTTTGTAAAATTGAAAAACGATCAAAATTCATATAAGGAACGTATGGTTTCGTTGAGTATTGAGGGAGATCGAACCGGGTCAAAAAACCGGGTCGCACGACCCGTTTCTGCATAAACTGGTGAAGGTGACGATGAACAGTGCGCGTCACCCACGCCCACTCTCACTGGCGGCGCGTGGGGGCGCGTGCGGCCTCAGGGAGGTTCGTTGTTTTTTTGATTTTTTTCTTATAAAATAGTAGATAATATTCTTGAAATTTTGATATATTTTATGAAATTTTTGGAGACCTGAAACTATTTTTAGTTAATTAAATGAGATAAAATGGTAATTAAAAATATTATAATTCCATAAAAAATTTCCACATTTTTATGTAAAGTACTATGAATTATTTAGAACCTTCTTGTGTACCTCACTCTCCCTAGTTCAAGTCATGGAATTATTTTCGCAAATTCCGCTGATTATTTAAAATCATTTAACAAATAATAATAATAATTTCATAGATTTGTACTCTGAAACCAATTGTTTTTTTATTTGTTTCTAATAAAATATTAGATAAAATTCTGGAACTTTTGGTATATTTTATTAAATTTTTGGAGACCTGAAACTATTTTTCGTTAATTAAATGAGATAAAACGGTAATTAAAAACTATTGTTTGCTTCTGAAACCATTTTATTGGTAGAATGGTTGCACATAGTTGTATTCTGAAACCATTTTACTGGTAGAATGGTTTCAGTGAGTAATTTCTTAATTGTTTGCTTCTGAAACCATTTAGCTGGTACAATGGTTTCAGAGAGTTGTACTCTGAAACCATTTTGCTGGTAGAATGGTTTCAGTGAGTTGATTCTTAGTTATTTGCTTCTGAAACCATTTAGCTGGTAAAATGGTTTCAGAGAGTTGTACTCTGAAACCATTTTTCTGGTAGAATGGTTTCAGCGAGTTGATGTAAGGTAATGAAAAATGAGATGAAGGTAGTAAAAAATTGGGTTTTTTTTTTTGTGTCCAAATCAAACGAACCAAGTCTCTATTTGTAGACAAAAAAAAAATTATGAATTTTGGTATAAAAATAAAAAATTAAAAAATTAATTTACAGCGAAATAATTGAGTTTAAAGTATTAAATGGAAAAAAAATCACGCAGTCAATCAGAACACGCCACGTGTCCTGCTTTTAAAAAGCAGATTCTTCTCTCTCCAGGGTGTAATCCAGTGTGATGCACGCGCTGGAATCTGATGGATCAGGATGATCTGGGCTGTCTGATTGATCAGACAGTCTTGATGAGATCAGCTCTTGGCCGTCTGATGGAAATCAACGGCCTGTAACCATGGTCATGCGGTACGCGCGCGACACTGAATCCGAGTCCATTGATGGTAATTTGGTTAATTAATTAAAAAGAATGGGTATTTTGGTCCAACTGAAAAGGTGCACCTTGCTAATTTAGACCCAACTGGGTCTAAATTAGCAGCCCCCATTTTCAAAAACCTGAATTTTTGATCCCCTATTTTAAAAGCCAACTTTTTAATCCCCCTATTTTAAAAAATCTGAACTTTTGATCCCCCCATTTTAAAAACCAACTTTTTGATCCCCTATTTTGAAAAACCTGAAGTTTTGATCCCCTATTTTAGATTTTTCTGAATTTTAGTCATCGAACTCAATTTGGTCAAATTTTTGCTGATGTGTCAAGCTTCTTTTTGACGTGGCAATGTCCATGATGACAAAACGTTTTCATATCTTTAATTTTTTTACATCAAATATTTTAAAAGTATTAAAAAATAAAATAATTAATTAATTATAATTTAAAAAATCAGTAAAATTAACCTCTATACATGTATATATATAATAAAAATTCAGTAAATTACCCAAAAAAAAAGTTAACGATCGAGAACAAAGTCAATGGACGATTGGGAGGGAGCGAACAAAGACGAAGGATGTTAACACGAGCGTGATTATTTGTGTTTCTGATTTCTTAGGGTATCATGATTTGGGAACTAGCGTTTGCTTTTTTGACTTCTTTGAGTAATTTACTGATTTTTAGTTATATAATAATGTAATGAGTTTTATTTTAGTTATTATTATATAATGTAAAGAGGTTTATTTTATTGTTTTTTAGTTATGATTAATTATTTGATTATTTTAATACTTTTAAAATATTTGATTTTAAAAAAAATTAATGACATGAAAATGTTTTGTCAACATGGAAACTGTCACGTCATTAATGAGCTTGACACATCAGCAAAAATTTGACCAAATTGAGTTCGGTGACTAAAATTCAGAAAAATCTAAAATAGGGGATCAAAACTTCAGGTTTTTCAAAATAGGGGATCAAAAAGTTGACTTTTAAAATAGGAGATCAAAAGTTCGGATTTTTCAAAATAGGGGATCAAAAAGTTGGTTTTTAAAATAGGGGGATCAAAAATTCAAGTTTTTGAAAATAGGGGGATCAAAAATACATTAAAGCCATAAATAAAAGAAGAAAAGTATAGGAAGGGAAGGAAGGGCGTGGGTGTGATACTGTGATTAGATTAGCCAAGCCGTCAATTAATACCAATCTAAATTCTGTGAGCTGGACGGGCACACTATAAATATATGATCTACTCCTTCCCTTGTATTGTATCCTATCCTTATATATCCAACACAAGTTACACAACCACCTAGCTAGCTAGTCAACAACCAAACATTAACAACAACAACAACAACAACAAGAAGATTGTGTGAAGAAAACTTAACAAGCTAGCAATGGAAGGTTTGATTCCATATATCATTGGTGCGATCAACAGAAAGCAAAAGACATTTGATGAACACATGATGAACACCAGCTTACAACATTCGGATAGCTCCAAACGTTTACTATTGGGGGCATCATCATCAACTCATGGTTCCTTTCGCATAAGAACCCGCTTCGACACTACTACTACTTCTGCTCCTGTCACTGCCAACAACAACCTTCGCAATCGCAGGCACCACTAGCTTTAGCATATATCACATGATCGAGGACCAACATGGCAACAACTACAAATTATATATATATATATATATATATATATATATATATATATATATATATATATATATATATATATATATAGGGTTTTGCTAATACACACCCACTTGCAAAATAGAAGGTGTATTTTAGCAAGCTACACCTTCATCAAATTGACAAAATACCCAAATTTTTCTTCTAAAAAAACTCAAATCAAAAGGATATGATTGTAATTTAAATCAGTTAATATTTTTTATTAAAAATAACAAAAATTGTAATTCCTAATTCTCTTATCCTTTTCGTCGCGTCGCCGGTGAAGTTTTGTCCATGGCTGAAGAATTTAACAATTCAAGGCAATATGTTTAAAGAAGCAAATCATCTCTAGCTACAAAATATTTTCTCCAGCAATAACAGAGAAGCCAACGTGATGTTTCACCAGGCTGAATAGAATTCTTTTTACAGGGTAATCATTAATCCTTGAGATTAGGACATGCTAAGGTGGTTCAAGGAAGATGTGTGGGAGGTAGGTCGGCGACGAAGGAATAGGAGGCTGGTCGGCGATGAAGGAAGATGTGAGGAGGTTGGTCGATGAGGAAGAAGAAGTCAAACAATTAATCGGTTGACCAATGGAAAAGGAAAGAGAAAAATGATATTTTCAATTTTTCTACTAATAAATAAATTTAAATTACAATCATACCCTTTTGTATTGACTTTTTTATAAAAGGAAGAATTGGGTATTTTGTCAATTTGAAGAAGGTGTAGCTAGTTAAAATACACCTTCTATTTTGCAAGTGGGAGTGTATTAGCAAAACCCATATATATATATATATATATATATATATATATATATATATATATATATATATTCATTCATTATTGGTGATGGCCGACTATCATTCATTTCCAATTTAATTAATTGTATATTCTATATGTATTTCTTCTTCTTCTTCTTTTTTTTCTTGCCTATAATTACTTGACTATACTAGTGCTTGGTTAATTTGTATAAGCTTCCGTTAATCACTGTTTTTAGGGATTTGAATAGAAACGTGATTTTAGTGTTAACACCTTTTCTCTAAATACTTATGGCTTCTCTTCTAGTGTTTATGTTACTGCTTATTTTTGTAAGATTTACTTCTTATATATATGCTCATATTATACTCTTTAGTAAGGATGATATTGATGATATTACAAAATTGAAATGGTAATTTTCCCAACAATTCTAAATGAAGGATCGATTTGGATACCGTCCTAGTATAAGTTATCTTCTTTTCCAATTCAAAGTACACAACAACGGTTAGTTTAGTGGTGATTGGCGCTAAACTTGATAGAGAGGACCACGGTTCGATCTCCCGCAATTGTATTTGGGATGAGATTGGAACCACGCCAGAATTCGTCCCGAAATTTGGCCTACTAAACATATTTGCTTAGACAGTTAGACTCTTCTCTATAAATATGAAAGTAACATTTAATGAATTAAAAGTTGTTAATTATTAATGAGCTTCGTCTAAGAATGAATTGGTCATTAACAAAACTACCAATAGTTAGTTGCTCTAATGGTGATTGGTGTTCGACTTGGTAGAGAGGATCACGATTCAAAACTGCGATCGGGAGGGGCTGATACCACTTGATACCAAAACTAATCCCCAAACTAAATTAAGCGGTACAGTGAGTCGGATACTAGTGATGGAAAGAAAAAAAACTCGAGTTCAATTGATTACAAAATAAAACTTAGAGTTCAATTTTTTTTTTTGTGGTTGAAGTGCAAAGAAGACTCGAAGTTCAATTTTTTTTTTTGTGGTTACAAAAAGAGGGCAGGGCTCAAAAAAGAAACTAGAACACTATGCGAACACTCTGAGGCATGCAAGCGCTAGATACATCATAAAAAATGAGACTTCAGAGTTCTCTAGGAAGACTCTCTAGAACATACAAATCAAATGAGTTCAAAGTTAGACTGAAAGTTAGAAAATGTCTAATATACACCATAAAAAATAAAATCAAAATGACATTTACAAATCTCAAAAGTTAGAAAATATTGCCACAACATTATAACCATTCAAAAATATTGCCACAATCAAGTTAAAAAATGACTAATTTTGAGAGTTTATCGTTGATTTGGATCCACAATTTTGATGTTTAATCTTTACGGTTGTATGTAGAAAATGTCTAATATCCACAAAAAAAAATCAAAATTGTCAATTGTTTAGGGTGATGAGATTTTATTGTGCCTAGGACGACATGAAGATTAAAAACAATAATTTTTAAATTTATAGAAAAATTATTTATAACTAAAATAAAAAATACTATGTATAATTATTAAAGAGACTAAGATCGATCATATTTAGTTTATTATTTATTTATTTATATTTTTTGAGAATATTTTAGTGGTGAATTGATTAATTGAATTGTACTATTTGATTTTAGGGAGAAAAAAAAAGAAGCCTCGCCCTCCCCTCCGTACAAGAGACACTTCGTCAAAGAACCCTAGCACAGCTCCGTGCGATTTTTCCCCAATTGTTTCTGGGAAACCTCTTTGAATTCACCGCCTTCACCACGTTATTCGCGTCCATTCGGTGATAATGGATAACCCTTTCAATCGCACCTATGAGAAACCCTGTGGTGAAAGCAGAATGAAAATCCGATCAGTATTCGACGGCGTTGAGTTGAGAACTGAATTCCAAAAAATTGGCATCGATTCAAAGTTCGTACCAATCATATGGAAGCATCTCTTTCTAACTCTCCGAAGTTCTAACGATTGGGATGATGATGATGAATGGGAGAAACACATTCCTTTTTTGCCATCTTCAGCCTATTCATTCCTCCGTTCCAACTTCAAAACCCCTCTCTCTTCTACTCTCCACTCCGTTTTCCACTCTTCCGATAACCTCACTTCCAAGCTCCTCATCAAACTCCAGGTATGTATCAGACGTAATCACTATTATGCTCTTATTTTCAATTTCCAATTTTAGGTTTTCATGTTGCATTTTTTTGTATTCTCTCAGAATGGTTCTTTTGTGGAAGCTGTCATTATGAGATATGATACTCGTTTGGGTAAATACGCCGGTAAACCCCGTCCCGGTGGTCTCAGAGCTACTTTGTGTATTTCTTCTCAGGTTCGTAATACTCCTTTTCTGCTTTTATCATCATCATTATTCTATGCCATCCACCAACCACAAATAATAATATGCAAATTGCAGGTTGGATGCAAAATGGGTTGCAAATTCTGTGCAACTGGAAGTATGGGATTCAAAAGTAATTTATCCTCCGGAGAAATTGTCGAACAATTGGTTCATGCATCTACTTTTGCACAAATCCGTAATGTTGTCTTCATGGTAATTGCTTGCTTTTTTAAACCCTCCTTCAGACACTCTTTACTACTAGTAAGTAAATACTTATTGTGTAATCAACTTTTTCTTTTACAGGGAATGGGAGAGCCTCTCAACAACTACTCTGCTGTCGTAGAATCTATTCGTATCATGACTGGGTCGCCATTTCAATTGTCATTAAAAAGGATTACTGTCTCAACGGTAAATTATGCACTCTTCATTTGCATTGTTTTCTATGATTTCTGACATAACTTAACTTCCATTAATTGGCTCTTGTACTGAATAAGATATACTACTTCCTTTGTTTTAGAGTATTCCAGCCAAATCATATATTCTTTATTAAGCATAGCAATTACTATTTGAGTAACATCTGAAAATTCCTCAAGGCTCTAAAGCAGATTATGTTTATACCAAGGGTTTGCGACATTAAGCCCGTTTTGATACAGGTCATAACTCATAAGGTGTTTCTTTTTTTGTAACTCATAAGGTGCTTCTATATATAAAAAACACATTTTTAAATTTTGAAGTGGTGTTTGGCATAATTTAATGTTTTTACCTTTTGACTTTTAGAAAAGCTCGCACAAGAGCTTAGGTTGAAGCTTATTTTAAAGGCTTCTCTATTCTGAACCCATGGAACAATTTTTTGAAGAGCTTATGAGCAAGTATCATCCAAACACAAAATTAACGTATCTAGAAGACCAAAACTAGCTTTTCACATTAGAACTTCTAGGAAAATGTCTTCTCCTATAAGCTCTTCTGGATAAGCTTATAAAAAAAGACATTTGCATTGTCTGTTATTGTTTTGTTAAGGATCATGCTGACTAGTGCCCATGGGGCAGAAACAAAACACGTAACTTTTGTATTGAAAATAACACGTTTTATATTTTTAAGACTTTAACTACACAAGTTCCAAGATTTTTTTTTTTTTTTTACCATATTTTGGTTCCTTAACTAGTGGCCCAGGGGGCACTAGTTAGCATTTTCCTTTTGTTAAGTATCATCTTTTGGAAAAAGGTTATTGAATGGAAGAGATTTCTGATGAAGGGTATATTTGCATCTTTAATAGGTTGGCATCATTCATGCTATCAACAAGCTTCATAATGATGTGCCTGGTTTGAATTTGGCTGTCTCACTACATGCACCGGCCCAAGACATCCGTTGCCAGATAATGCCTGCTGCCCGTGCTTTCCCTTTGGAAAAACTTATGGATTCATTGCAAGAATATAAAAGGAAAAGGTCATTATTATGTATTTATTCTACTTCTGAGTATACATAAACTTCTTTTCTTTAGTGTTGTGAACAATTTCATTGATTTTGAAGTGTCTTCGTTTATTACAGTCTGCAGAAAATATTAATTGAATACATAATGCTTGATGGTGTGAATGATGAAGAGCAGCATGCCCACCTATTAGGAAAACTGCTGGAGACATTTGAAGTGGTAAACACTCAAACTTTAATTGGTAGCAATCATCATATCAGAAATTTCTGAAGTCTGAATTTTTAAGTATTTCTTGAATTACATTTGTGGATTTCTGAAGCAAACAAAGTTTACTCAAACTTTTTTCTATGTTTGTCTTGTCTTAAACGGGATCATTAATTTTGCCATTCCTAGTTACACAGTGCTATTAACCTTTTGCATATTGTCTCAATTGTTAAGCAGGTAGTGAACTTAATACCTTTCAACTCTATTGGTACATTGAGTCAATTCAAATCTACTAGTGAGCAGAAAGTGTCTAATTTTCAGAAAATTTTACGGGGTACCTATAATATACGAACAAAAGTCCGGAAGCAAATGGGTGAGGACATAAGTGGTGCGTGCGGACAATTGGGTGACCTTTGCAGATACGTGATTGCAAACGATGAATTCGAGAATTCCGGATCTGAATCCGAGAATTCCGAGAATTCCGAACCTGAATCCGAGAATTCAGAACCTGAATCCGAAAATTCCTCTGAAACCTTATCTGAGAACGAGAATTTCGCTGAAATCATATGTGATACATACTTCGCACCCAACAAAGCTAAGGATACACATCTAGTGCAGACCGATTTTCTTGATGTTATTTTGACTTTGCTTTGGTTTGCTTCACCTTCCGATGAACGCCCGAATCATTCCTTTCAAAGGATGCTTCGGTGTCTACGTTATTTGCCTGTTGATTATCTTGCTGATGAAGCAATGGATCAGCTTACTGAGGAGGATTTAGACCTCATCCTTGTTTCGATTTCGGGAATTGAAGATTCCACCATTGAGCTTAAGGCAAATGCGATGAAATTCTATCAGCGTGCTAAGTTGAGGGTTAAGCAACAAGACCCTTATTACCCCAATGCTCATGGTAGATAATATACTTTTTTTTTTTTTTTTTTAAAAAAAATTTATTTTATCTTTAACTTCTTTTGTTGGTGTAGATCCTTCTTTGATGACGGAGATGTTGGAGAAGATTATTTGTAGATTGGATGATTATTATTCTCACCAGAAGGAGAAGCGCAAGGTATAATGCATGTCAGATCCTTTAATTGCATTTGGGTTCATGTTCTAGCATTTAGAATTTTGTCACGTTGTATAGGAAGAAAGAAATCTCTGTTGTTCCTGGCTAGGACACTTTTGTACTCCTCATGCCATATTTTAAATTGTTCTCTGGTCTGTCTTTGTTCTCATGAATCATAATTGTTCCCAGACATGTTTTTGATTGATACTTGGACAAAATTGTGAGGGGTAACGTGTTCTTGGACGTGCGCAATTTTGGTGAGAGAAGTGAATCAAGACATTTCATCAAAGAAATTATGCCAATCTGTTATGTAGTTCTTGCTGTACTAAAGAGTTTGATACTGTAGTCTGTAGCTCACTGTTTTGGCATTCAAGCTGTGTCATTTGTTAAGAAATGAAGAAGCTATATAGCTAATTTAGTAAACTAGTCAAGTAACATTGCATAAGGAGACAGTGATGAGACACTAATCATATTATTAACTTAACTGTTTGTGCTTAGTTCATCCAATTTATGCAAAAGACTTCTTTTTTCTTTTTCTTAGCTTCACTGCAAGTTTGATCATTGCATTAAATTGTTGCATAAGCTTCCCTATTTGGAGATAATAATTTTACCATCTCACAACCATGCAAAACAGGATTGGTACAGCAAATGAAAAATTACTTTTGTCTATGTTTGCTTGCTACTTGTTCTCTTTATTTGTGTTGGGTTATCCTATGTCATGAGGGCTGGATACTAGAATCAATATACCTCCATGAATCAATATTTTTCCCAAACATGCTTTTGATTGATATTTGGAAAAAATTGCGAGGGAGAAAACGGTCCTGTGTTCTGTAAATTTATTTAGGCGTTAAGTGGTTGGATACCTAGATAAAAGAGGGTTGGCTTATTTTGAACATGTTTCACTACTTGACACGAGAGCAGAAGTGAACAATTCTATGTATGTAATTTTTTAGCTACATGGCTGTGGGCTACATATGAAATGACACGAGATTATAGTATAGCACATGCGTTGTTTGGTTTCATGTAACTTAACATGGTGAATAGAAGAGAGAGTGTAGTATTTTAGATTAGTAATCAACAAAGAAGTTATTAGGCAACTTAACACAGTGAGTCGAAGAGAGAACATATTTGGTTCCTTGTATGTCTCACCTAACGAAAGCATGTCCGGTGTTATGTCCTATGTTCATGTCTATTAATGTTCATATCCTTGATGCTTGTGAAATTGCTTGTATGTTTGATTTGAGAATTTAAAATTTAAATATTTTGGACAGATCAATATGATGGTAGATGATTTTGTATTCTACTTTTTGATTATAGTTAAACCTTACAAAGGAGAGGGATGAATTGGCAGCAGCAGTGAAGAAGCTGAGTCATGACTTTGCAAAGGTGAATGTTTGTTTCATTTCTGTGCCCTGTCTTGTCTGTCTTTACTCTTCAAAATTTTCAGCTGCTTTCGTTATGCGTGCTAGAGCTTCATTAGGTTTCAATCGCTTTGGTTGTTTTACTTTTTCACAACAACATGAAATATCTGAAATGTGCTACTAGTTATCGATTAGAAAGATAGACTAGCAATATCAACTCCCTGGTTGTGATTTTATCTTCTTGAATGGTTTATTCTAATGGTATGCATCATTAGTTGGAACATGCCTCAGAATGTTACAACTTTTATACCATACTAAAAATGGAGCTTGTTCTGTGAAACTGTGTTTTTATAGTTTGAAAGAACTCATGCTAGGCCATGATTTCAGGCTAAGGGTTCATATCCTTTACCACTTCATATTATACTACTGAAAGAGGTTTGAAAAAAAATGTTGGGTGCCAATTTAAAATATAACAACTGCATGAGTATGCGATAGTCAATTATTACTGTAGATACTAATGCTCTAACTCTATCCAACAACAATGAAACACTACAAAACCAAGTTTGTTAATTACATTTTGTGTGAAGTATCTTACATGGCCATAAGCATTAGCCTCATTATGCAGGCTACATCTTAGGTGAACTCATCATGGCTTGTAAAAGTAGTAGTTGTCATAGAATTCTTTTTTATATACAACAACCAAAGCCTTATCCCACTAAGTGAGGTCGGCTACATGATCAAATTATGCCAGTGTTCTATCATAGAATTCTTTTTTGTATTATATATTTAATGATGGTGTGTGTAAGCCAATTGCAGTTCATTCATTTCCCATGGGGTGAGGTATAAGTTATAATGCTATCAATATTCATTTAGCAAAGATAGATGCTGCTGCCTTAGGTTGAAGTTGAATGCAGTGTTTGAACTTTGAAGATGGGATCAACTGATAATTGCTATTTGAAAGCATAGACTATTATTTGTGAGTGACATGGTGGACAGCAAGTTGAATATGAACCCTGTTGAGGACTGTTATGTCACACTTGAACTTCGCGTGTCCCTTTCCATTAAAGCAATATGTAACATGTGTTACAAACTTATCAGTTCAATATTTGTTGTGCAGTTACATTACATCTATAGTCCTGATTTGTCCAGCATGCATATTTATTTTGAGCATAAATTACACTATCCGACCCAAAGATATGTCCATATTGCACTACCCTCCTCTTTTCTTACACCCTCCTCCTTTCACGAATATAATTTGTTACACACATACAATTCAGTGTTTTATGATGTAAACAAACTTCTTAGGTGTGATAAATCTTAGAATTTTGGGTTGAGAGCCTAACTAAACCTTACAAAACCGGCTTGTATGGTGATGTCTGCCCAAGCTTTATAAACACTACACAAGACATGTCTTTGGGCAATGTGGGACTAAAGCCACCACCCCTCCAGTCCCAACACAAAGAAGTGAACAATTAATGACACAAGATTATAGCTAGATAGAAGAGGGTTGGCTTATTTTCAACATTTTTCGCTACTTAACACGAGAGCAGAAGTGAACAATTACTTGTATGTCATTTTTTAGCTACATGGTATAGGGCTACATATGAAATGATACAAGATTATAGTATTGCACATGCATTGCTTGGTTTAATGTAATCAGGCACTAATCTTTTCGTAGGTTTCGTTTAACATGCTAGCGAAGCGGGTTAATGTTTTAGCCAACTGATTATTTTGTTCTTTCTATGAAGGTTGAAGTGGAAGTTGAGAGACCTGGCCAGCTTAAAGCAAGCGGGATGAAGGAAATTGATTTCAAGAAGCAAGCAGAAGTAGAAACCATAGATACTAGAACCTGTGACCAAGCCGTTCCAAAGGCATACACTGAGATGGGTAATCCTCAGCTCATTGATTATTTAATTATCATTTTCATATACAGAGCCTTGTTACTTAGTTGTTTTTTCCATAACGGTACTTGTTAAAGTTGTATATGTGCATTTCTTTTCTTACTGCTTACAGATGATGATGAAAGTGGCTATACAACACATCATTCATACAGTGGCTCTTCAGATGTTGGTAAAACAATTGATGAAGAAGGTAAATGATTTTCCAAATATGTAACTGATTGTAAATCTTGCGTGCTGTTGTTCACTTCAGAATTCAGCAATGATTTTGGATATAAGTTATATCCTGCATACAAAATTAATTGGGCAAAAAATCAAACTCTAAAAATTAATGTTTAAAATTTTGGAAATGAATTATGTTCTGGCTCCTTTGGACAATCATATATAGTCCTCGGTCATATTTTGTTGGCAGGCTTATCAAATGTTCTTATATAGTGACATGTTAAGGAATTCAAAAGTATAAATTTAGTTGCATTGAAAATAGCAGTTTTTGTACTTAAGAAATTGATTATACAACTTTTGAGGTAGTTAGGGTTTTGTTCTATGTAAAGCATAAGAAAGGAGGCATGTACCTCTGCAATGTTTTTAGTTGTTAATTGCTCATAACTTTAAACTAATTGTTTAGGTCAAACACACAATATTGCTGGAATTCTGTTTTTTCGTCAAGCCAGGTGACTCTTTCTCCTTGCTTCTGCAAAGTGACTTTTCACTTCAATTTATTTAAAAAATCGATTGAGTTAATTAAACATATCACTTTTTCAGGAGTTGCCTTTCATATGAGCAATACAGTGCATTTCTTGCTACCATAAAGAAATTCGTTGCTAAGAAACAAACAAGAGAGGTAAATAAATATTGAACTGAAGTACGAGATTTTTTGAAATGTTTCCTTGTGAGACTATTTGAGAGAAATTAGAAAACAACTTATGACATGTTCATAAGTTTCTTTTTTAGCTTATATCCATTAGCTCTGCATGATTAGCTTACGAAAACAGATTATAATTTATAGGAAAACAGTTTTACTTTATCTTTTGTTATGAAAATAACTTATAATATTAATAAGCGCTTATATATGATAAGAACTAATGTTATGAGCTGCAAATTAAATGATTTATCCTAACGGAGCCTATATATGACCTATATATGAAGGGCTGTGTTTTGATGTCATAACCTTTGTTTCTTGGTTTCTTTATTCCTATTACCATTTTCAATGTTACTAATTAAATAACTCCAAATATCAGAACACCCTTATTACCATTTTCAATGTTACTAATTAAATAACTCCAAATATCAGAACAGAAGAACTCAAAATTTGTTCTGCAAGTGCTGATAAGATTGTAAAAGGCAGTGGAAATGTGCGAAACATGAGTTCAAATCTACAATATCACCTATTAAAATACCTGGTGGTCAAACACATAGCTTTGAATAGTAGCCTTATTAATAAAATGCACCAAGCTAAGATCATAATATAGCTCCAACCATTTCAAATCTTCCACTAAAAGGCGTCGTAAAACTAAGCAATCGCCAATAGTATAGTCTTTAAGAAAGATGCAGTGATCACGTAAACAAGCAGCACAAGAGTATCTGAAGACAATAAAACAAAAAAATCAAATTCAAACAAAATATTTTAGGAAGGAAAAAATTTCGTAAAAAACTAATGCACGTACTCGGATGTAGACTTCTCAATCTCTTTTATCAGCTTTTCGTTGTTCAGAAGGGCAAAAGATAAGCCTTGTAATAAGGCTTTGGAGAGATTCTGAACATTACCGATACTAGGATCCACACAGTACCATAGTGGATGCAAAGATAGACGATAAACAGTTTTCCTTTGTTGAAGTCCACGACCTTTGCAAACTTTACCAAATAATTGCCCCAAGCGTAAGGTTTCCGAAAACGTCGTGTCTGACCCTTTCCAAATTGCTTTAAGATTTTCTTCTGTCGGATATACGTTTTCCTTTTTAAGTAGAAGGAGGTTTTGCAACATAATGCTCATATCTTCAAGAATATCACTTGTGTACAGAGATAGCTGTTAATAAACTAAAATTATTAAATCAATCTTTAATGGAGAATAACTAAATATACAATTAAATGAAATTTTGTACCCTCTTATATGAGGCCTCTTGCCCACGAAGAAAAGCTTCATACATCCATATCACATCACAGTTAGCTGATAAGCCCTCAAAGCCTTCACTAACCTTTACGGATAAAGCTTTTGGATAAACAAGACATGTTATCCAATTTTTTTGTTTGGCTAGTGATAGTAGTGCACTAAAATCAGAATCTCCTATTTAAAAAATAAAAATAAATTATTATAAAAAGCAATAGTAGATTTAAGCAGTTCAGATAACGCAACATTTTCATTATAATAATCAATAGTATTCTCTCTTCTCTCGATTTAAGCAGTTTCAATACCTGTGATAAGAATGATGTTGTTTGGATTTTCATTCGATTTAAGGAGGTTCAATACATCATTGGTCAAAGCAGAATCAGCAGCCTCTCGTGCATAATCTAAATTAAATAGCATCAATTATTATTAAATGTATACAAACAAAACTATAATCAAACGTGTGTATATATATATATATATATATATATATATATATATATATTAATTATTCCATCATACCTTCACTTACTAACTTGAAAGTAACATTTGGTATTTCCTTGTATTTTTGCTTAAGAGTCGATGTATTTGCTGCGTAACTATTAATATTTATGGCTCCTCTCATTCCAGCAGCTCTCACAGATCGAGTGATGTTGTCACTTATGAGATCGAGAGATATAGTTTGGTTTTTATCTTTATGTGGATCCGGAAAATTTGGCTTTGGTGTATTTTCTAGGTCCCAGTAGATGTGTACCGGACTTAATTCATATGCAAGCTTTTCTTCATCCATAGTAACTCTCAACAATAATCAATAATGGGTACACAGAAATTCTTCCCGTAAATACTAGAAACACCAATAATCATCACCTAGTAAACACTTCCACACAAACAACAACGCAAACAAAATCTCGTCTCCTTTTTAGCCGCCGTCGAAGCACTTCTCGCGCACGCTCTTATATGAAACAAACTAGGGATTTTATTCCCTTTTGTTTCTAACTTCACGTTGACACATGTCAACATGGGTCAAGCCCATTAGTACCTTCTAACACCCCCTTTTTTATTTTGTTTCTTTTTCTTGTATTAATTAATCCGTAGGTCCCATTTAGGAAGTGAACCTATCCAACAAATTTCTCTTTTACCGGTGTTTTAAATATCTGACCGGTCATCAAACGGGATGCTGGTTTATACAAATCAGCTGCTCCTAAACCATTAATAAAACCATATTTTACAAATCAGTTTGTCCTAACCACGTTCATAAAACCATATAAATAAATAAAAGTTCCAAATTAAATTGTTTTGCAATTGAAAATAGGCTTAACTACACATTTGGTCCCTTACGTTTATTTTAGGTTTCAATTTGGTCTCTTAGGTTTAAAAAGTATCAATTTGGTCCCTTACGTTTATTTTAGGTTTCAATTTGATCATTTCCGTTAGTTTTTTCACTAACACCGTGTGAACAGTACACGTGTCAATGTGTCCAAGTGCCACGTGTTTGTCCGCGTATGCAATTTGACTGCCACATGTGACAAAATTGACGGAAAGGACTAACTTGAAACCTAAAATAAACGTAAGGGACCAAATTGATACTTTTTAAACCTAAGAGACCAAATTGAAACTTAAAATAAACGTAAGGGACCAAATTTGTAGTTAAGCCTTGAAAATAAAAACAAAAAACAAAGCAAATGGAACATAAACATGATGTTTTCATCTTGGAATTCTTATTAAGTTATGTGACTTTAGGCTTTAGAAGCTTTTTTATGGCTCGTGACCTGACCTTTTTAGCTATTCTAAAAATGAATAAACTTTCTCTATTTAAAATTAAAAAAGCATGGCCTAACCTGACCTTGGCTAGGGCGGCCTGGCCTATTCTTATGCCTAACAATCTCTAAGCAAATATTCAGAGATTCATCTCGAATTCAGATTACACAGTACAAACCATTAATAAACCAAAGTATCTCAAAATTCAGCATTTTGTCCATGCCATTCAGAAAACCACAAGATTTTATATACACAGCATGCAACAAATATTCAGAAAATGAAAATCCTAGATTAAATGTATGGATTCTCAAATTCAATGGCTAGATCAGTCCTTAGTTAGATTTTGATTCAGAAAATCGAAGAGAAATGAGTCAAACATCAGCCCAAGAATGCTGAGTTGGATCAGGAACCTACAAAATAGTCAATTAAACAACAATTAATCACTGCAAGTGATCTTCATAATATAAAAAATATATATATCCGCAGTTAACTAGATAGAAGAGTCTTTATATACAAGAACTTAGTATTAACCATAACTAAGACTGGGAACCATTAGTCAGTAAAATGAAATGTACAATAAGTAACAATGTTTTTAACCTATAGTGATTGCATTTCCATAAACCAGATTAAAACATATTCACGTATCCAAATACATTTCTATAAATTCATTGGGAAGAATATACTATTTTAGATCGCAACGGTAACAAACTGCACTTTGCAAATGACCGAACTGTAGTTAACTACCGTGGGATGGATGAAGAAAAGCTTGCATATGAATCAAGTCCGGTACACATCTACTGGGACCTAGAAAATACACCAAAGCCAAATTTTCCGGATCCACATAAAGATAAAAACCAAACTATATCTCTCGATCTCATAAGTGACAACATCACTCGATCTGTGAGAGCTGCTGGAATGAGAGGAGCCATAAATATTAATAGTTACGCAGCAAATACATCGACTCTTAAGCAAAAATACAAGGAAATACCAAATGTTACTTTCAAGTTAGTAAGTGAAGGTATGATGGAATAATTAATATATATATATATATACACACGTTTGATTATAGTTTTGTTTGTATACATTTAATAATAATTGATGCTATTTAATTTAGATTATGCACGAGAGGCTGCTGATTCTGCTTTGACCAATGATGTATTGAACCTCCTTAAATCGAATGAAAATCCAAACAACATCATTCTTATCACAGGTATTGAAACTGCTTAAATCGAGAGAAGAGAGAATACTATTGATTATTATAATGAAAATGTTGCGTTATCTGAACTGCTTAAATCTACTATTGCTTTTTATAATAATTTATTTTTATTTTTTAAATAGGAGATGCTGATTTTAGTGCACTACTATCACTAGCCAAACAAAAAAATTGGATAACATGTCTTGTTTATCCAAAAGCTTTATCCGTAAAGGTTAGTGAAGGCTTTGAGGGCTTATCAGCTAACTGTGATGTGATATGGATGTATGAAGCTTTTCTTCGTGGGCAAGAGGCCTCATATAAGAGGGTACAAAATTTCATTTAATTGTATATTTAGTTATTCTCCATTAAAGATTGATTTAATAATTTTAGTTTATTAACAGCTATCTCTGTACACAAGTGATATTCTTGAAGATATGAGCATTATGTTGCAAAACCTCCTTCTACTTAAAAACGAAAACGTATATCCGACAGAAGAAAATCTTAAAGCAATTTGGAAAGGGTCAGACACGACGTTTTCGGAAACCTTACGCTTGGGGCAATTATTTGGTAAAGTTTGCAAAGGTCGTGGACTTCAACAAAGGAAAACTGTTTATCGTCTATCTTTGCATCCACTATGGTACTGTGTGGATCCTAGTATCGGTAATGTTCAGAATCTCTCCAAAGCCTTATTACAAGGCTTATCTTTTGCCCTTCTGAACAACGAAAAGCTGATAAAAGAGATTGAGAAGTCTACATCCGAGTACGTGCATTAGTTTTTTACGAAATTTTTTCCTTCCTAAAATATTTTGTTTGAATTTGATTTTTTTGTTTTATTGTCTTCAGATACTCTTGTGCTGCTTGTTTACGTGATCACTGCATCTTTCTTAAAGACTATACTATTGGCGATTGCTTAGTTTTACGACGCCTTTTAGTGGAAGATTTGAAATGGTTGGAGCTATATTATGATCTTAGCTTGGTGCATTTTATTAATAAGGCTACTATTCAAAGCTATGTGTTTGACCACCAGGTATTTTAATAGGTGATATTGTAGATTTGAACTCATGTTTCGCACATTTCCACTGCCTTTTACAATCTTATCAGCACTTGCAGAACAAATTTTGAGTTCTTCTGTTCTGATATTTGGAGTTATTTAATTAGTAACATTGAAAATGGTAATAAGGGTGTTCTGATATTTGGAGTTATTTAATTAGTAACATTGAAAATGGTAATAGGAATAAAGAAACCAAGAAACAAAGGAATAAAAAAATAAGTTGTATTCAAGCTAAAACAAATTTCTTATGGTTTTGCTATTAAGGCCACTCCATTCCTCAGGAACTATAATTTTGGAACATTAAATAACTCCAAATTTTCAAAACAATGAAAAAAGGTGGTGTTTTTAGGAAAAAAGGGTGATGTTAACCGAAAAGTGACAGGCAGGCATAAATCAAAACACTTGCCTATAACTAACATAACATATTGTTAGGCATAGGAATAGTTGAGGCCTCCCTAGCCAAGGTCGGGTTAGGCCGTGCTTTTTTACTTTTAAATAGAGATAGTTTATTCATTTTTAAAATAGCTAAAAAAGTCAGGTCACGAGCTATAAAAAAGCTTCTAAAGTAACATTATGCAAAACTTAATAAGAATTCCAAGAAGAAAACATCATGTTTATGTTACATTTGTTATGAATAAATATAAGTCTTAGTGGATGTCCATCCTATCATTTCCATTTCATATAACTCCCACTATAGTGAGTGGACCTTAATTGCATTTGGTCTTTCACTTCCTTCTTTGTATCCTATAAATAGGACTCTTGTTATGATGTAAACACACACATGTAAAGAGAATAATACAAAGTTTCTTTATCTCTATTCTTATATTCTATAGCTTTATATGTTTATTTCTAACACGTTATCAGCACGAAGCTCTAACAACACAACTTAAGGTTTAGAAGCGAAAACAATTACTTTAAGATTATTGGCACAGTAAGTTGATCAACCCACTAAGCATGGTAATGTTTTTCTATTTTCATGGTATTTTTCATTTTTAACGGTTTATAGTTTGAACGTGAATGTGTTTTCTTTTTGCACATGCTTCCTTGATTGGTATCCTTTCATATTTTGCATCTGTTTCATAGACTTTATTGTATTTTGTGAGTTGCTACTAGAATGGATAATTTCATGGTCATCAATATTGTGAACATCATGTAGAAATTTACTTTTATATTATCAATATTATATCTGATTTATTTATTTTTGTATTGTCGATTCAAGTAATTTACTTGTTATTATCATGTTCTCTTGGCTAGTTTAATGTGGATTTTGATTTCACCAACAAACTTAATAATTCTTCATCTGAGTCTAAATCGTATTGTAGATTGCTTATTTTATCACATGTATATTTCTCAAGTCCAGTACTTATAATCCTACTTGCTAAAAAGCAAACATGAAAATTCCAGAAGAATTCGAAGTTTAGACGTTCTTGAAAAATTAGAAACTAAATTTTTGTTCTCTACAAGTCCAGAAGAACTGTAGTAAAATAAACATAAGTTATGAATTCGAAAGATTCATTATATACAAAACAAGTAAATTATGAGTCCTGAAGAACCATAATATGATACAATAGAACTATGAATCAAGAAGATTCATAAATAGTTCCAAAAAGAAAGCGTGCAAGCATTGAAATGCACTAGAAAATTTGATGCTTAAAATATAGTATTTGTTAAGCTATGATTTTTTATTTTCATAGAGAAAATGTTAATCTCGCTGATTGCGCAACAGCGCACACAATAGTTAAGAATAAATTATAATTCTCATCTTTGGGAATGAAAGAATCAAATGTGTGCACCATATTCTGGTAGCGTAAAAATGATTGAAGACTCCGGAAGAGCTAAAATATCATTATCTAGAGGAACTCAATTAAATATTGAGAAAACATTATATTCCCCAAGAGCTCATAGAATTTTAGAGTTTTAAACTATGAGCCCATTAGAGCCATAGTGTAATGTACTTTAAATAAGAATCCCGAAGATTCATAGAACAAATGAACATAGAACATGATTTACTTATTTATTTATCTTTTCAATCAAATGATGTTATTATCTTTGTAAAAAGAAATACATTATCCTGTGTCATTCTACATCATTAATATTGATTGTCAATTGGTATGAATTTTATTTACTATTGAGATATTTCCCGAAGCAAAAACTTCATCTAAGTTGTGATCTTTTATCAAAGTATGATTAAATTGTCCCAGAAAGACATGATGGTGTATACAAAATTGATTGGTGATTATCCCGAATAGATCTATGAAATCCCAAACAATGTTTATGATGATGTGGTGGAAAATGACACTTTAAGGGAAGCATATTGAGAATTCAAGTGTGATTTAGAGACTATCTTACTTTGAACTCTCTTATTTTCTCCAACTATATATTGGTATCAAAATATCAAGATAAAATGAAGAAATATGAAAATCCTTTAAGGATTCAAATTGCGAGAAAATATTATTTGAAATATTGAAGTATCTTTTATTTAATGGCAAAATTCTAGATATGGAAAATCGAATATAATTGGCATGATCGATTAGACCATCTCGAATCTTATGATGCAATCGAAGAGTATGAACATTCTTCAATAATGTCAGCATGACGTTCTACTATATTAATTTTCAATAAATTCAGGTATTCCTATTCCTAATATATTAGCTTGAAGCATGCTCGTTTGTTAATTTGACTTTCTCATTATAATTTTTAATCTTTGAATAAAGCATGTCTCGTATATAATTAATCATTAGATTAATTCAAACTAGTTTGTTTGCTTGTTTATGTTTGTCTTATGATTATGAATGATACGGTACAATATATATGTAAAACGTATTTTCCAAAATTCGTAACTTTGCCCAAATTCTATTTTTTTTTATCATCTATGTAATTCTATGGTTAACTACAGTGACGATGCGGTGATTCTATATTGATTTTCGTCTTTCTTATATGTATGCATAGTTATTGATCTATATTTAATTATGTTTTAATTTTGTAAATTTGTTTATTTTCTATTCATTTCAAAGAAATATTTTTATGCATACATGAAGGATTGCAAAAGAGATTGTTATTATATCATAAATACATAGTTTTCGAAGAACTTATGAGTTTAACTTTACTCTCTATGAATTCCGAAAGAATTCAATTATATAGTTCGTGAAGAACATAGAAATTTAATATTTGAATTCTCAAAGAATTCAATAATCTTAGTTCCTGAAGAACTTAGAAAACTAATTTTTATCCATTATGAATTTCAGAAGAATTCACCAATCTAGTTCCTAAAGAACTTAAGAAGTATCAATTATGGAAGAATTTCAATAATCATGCTTCCCTGATGGATTGCATCTACATGAATATCATATATTGAACACAAGAAATGAAGAGATGTCGAATATTTCTATATATTACGACACATGTTTTGAATAAAATAAGTGTAATGAAAAAGTTATAAACCATAAGTTTATACTACACTTATAAATATGCTAGTGCAATCAAAACCACAAATTATTGTAAACCAGAACTTTACAAAGCATATTAAATTTATTGTTGGCAATACCGGTTGGATCATCCCGGATTTATTATGATGCGAAAAAGAAATTCTATAGATATGTATCGAAGGGCCTGAAGTTCCTCCATTCTAATAATTTTTACATGTTACTAGTTCCCAAGAAAAGTTGATAAATTAAGTAAATGGGCATCTCTTATTTTTGGAAATATATGAAAAGTGATATTTGTAAATCAATACACCGATCATGATCATGTGGACCAATTAAGAATTTATAATTTTAATTGATGCATCAACTAAATGGTCACATGAATGTTTGTTGTCAACTCACAACCAGAAGTTTGTGAGATTATTTTACTAATTTGATCAAGAGCTTATTTTATAGAAAACATTTGATAAGTGTCATATGTCAGTTGAAATTGATATATCAAATATAATATGATCATACCATAAAAAGTGGACTTGAAGATCCATTCTTTAGAGGTCTAAAGTTAATTACATGACCAATACTTATGAGATCCTGACTTCTAATTTTATATTTTGGGAACATTCAAACATGTATGTCAGATATTGATTCGCATTAAGCCAACAGATTATTATAAGTTCTCCCCTAATTTACAATTGATTCGCATGATTCCCATATCAACATTTTTGGATGTGTTGTGTATGTGCAATTGCTCCAATATAATGCATTTAAACGGTTCTTAAAGAATATTGGGAAAATTTATTTGATATGATACATTATAAAGTATTTTGAGACAGAAAAATTGGAGGCCTATCTATAGCCCTGTAGGCTAATTATCAAGTGATGAATTAATTTTCCCAATATTAGGGGGAGAGAATAAGCAGCTGAAAAATATGAACTAGAAGTTCAACTTGAATCACTTGAAATAAATTATTATTATTTTTATCTCGTCTTGATCCTCTTACAAATTAGTATAAACCAGAAGTTCTAAAATAATTCATTTGGATAGTCTATGAAATTAATCAACAGCTGCTAATGCTCCGATCAAAATGGATGTCTCTGTTGGACAAGCAAGTGAAATTTAACCACACTGAAGCGTGGTAGGTCAATCGGTTCCAAAGATGAAAATTCTCAAATAAGAAAAGAAGCTAAAAAGAAAAGATGACCCAAGTGAGGATATGAAAACCTCAAAAGAGTATTTGACATAATTGAGTTTTAAGTTCCAGAAGAACTCATCAGGTACCTGAAAGATATGAAAATAAAGAGATCTCAATAAATTATGTCATGGATAAAATATGATGGAACCGAGATGAAGTCAACGTTGACATTATTTTTGCACATAATAAAGCGCTATATATGTGATAAATGACAATTTGAGGATCATAGATCAAAGTCTATTAAAGATTATAGACAACAAAATTATTAACTAGATAGGTAGACGCGATTGGTACTATTAAACTAGCTTTGCAAAGCAAAAGATTGTTGGACCAGCAGTCCATACACTTGAAGATGAAAATAATTAGTACTAATTAGTTTTCGCGCGAAAAGAAAATAATGATAAACGTCTACCATGAATTTTCAAGAGGCGTATTCACCTGGAGTGAATTCAGAACTTCTTTATAATTGATTAAGTTTAGTTGCACATATGTGTTACAATGTGTTTGAATGACTCACTTGATAATGATGATTAAATGAAAATTCCAGAAGGATTTAATTTTCGTGAGACACACATATCAAACTATTGGAGAGATGACTTAATAAACATAAATAAATCTCCTTAAATACTCGAGCAATATATATGCATATTTGTATAATATTCTTGTTGAATATTTCCAAGTGAGAAATATGAAAATAACAATTTGTTCATTTTAAGAAAATATTTGGCAATGAATTATTATATTTATGTTGATGACACAAATATCATCGAGAGACCTCTGAAGAACTCGAGATATTGTCATTTCTTACAAAATGAGTATTTGAAGAATATTTTAGAATTCGAGTGAACAATGAAGAACTAATTGGTCCTGAAGTACCACATTTTAGTTCAATTGGGGCCAAATACATTACGGACCTATTATTTGTTGTCAATATATCATAAGGTATACATTTCGTTATTTTAGATATTTGCAGGTTATTTCTCTTATACTCATAATGGTATATATCACAAACATGTACTATATGAAGAAGTAAAATCACGCATACAAGAGATTTGTAATTTTTTCTCATGAAATGATGAAGAAACTTTAGTGCTACGAAAGATGAGTCAAGGATGTGTTTTGATTGAAGTACGTGATTTATCACATACAAGAGATTTGTAATTTTTCTTCTGAAGGGTTCTTGCAACAATTCAATATGAAGATAACATTGCAAGACTACTAATTCGCGGAGTAACATAAAAGGAAGATAGAGCAAATTTTCTACAAGTCACCGCCAAGTAAACTTTTGAGCAACTACTACAAAATATTATTTGATTTTCTTCGTCTCATATATAATTGTCTTTATGAGGGGGAGACGTAAATGTGTTCTGCACTCTTTTTCCCTTCACCGTGGTTTTGTCCCATTGAGTTTTCCTGGTAAGGTTTTTAACGAGGCAGTTCAAAACACAAAGGATGTTGTACTCTTTTTCCTTCACTAGAATTTTTTCCCACTGGGTTTTTTCTAGTAAGGTTTTAACGAGGCACATCCTCGATGGACATCCAAGGGGGAGTGTTATGAATAAATATAAGTCTTAGTGGATGTCCATCCTATCCTTTCCATTTCATATAACTCCCACTATAGTGAGTGGACCTTAATTGCATTTGGTCTTTCACTTCCTTCTTTGTATCCTATAAATAGGACTCTTGTTATGATGTAAACACACACATGTAAAGAGAATAATACAAAGTTTCTTTATCTCTATTCTTATATTCTATAGCTTTATATGTTTATTTCTAACAACATTTGCTTTGTTTTTTGTTTTTATTTTCAATTGCAAAACAATTTATTTATATGGTTTTATGAATGTGGTTAGGACCAACTGATTTGTAAAATATGGTTTTGTTAATGTGGTTAGGAGCAGCCGGTTTGTAAAAACAAAATTGTGCAATATCTCTAATATACACAATTTTGATTTGGATCCACAATTTTGATGTTTAATCTTTACGGTTGTATGTAGAAAATGTCTAATATCCACCAAAAAAAAATCAAAATTGTCAATTGTTTAGGGTGATGAGATTTTATTGTGCCTAGGACGACATGAAGATTAAAAACAATAATTTTTAAATTTATAGAAAAATTATTTATAACTAAAATAAAAAATACTATGTATAATTATTAAAGAGACTAAGATCGATCATATTTAGTTTATTATTTATTTATTTATTTATATTTTTTGAGAATATTTTAGTGGTGAATTGATTAATTGAATTGTACTATTTGATTTTAGGGAGAAAAAAAAAGAAGCCTCGCCCTCCCCTCCGTACAAGAGACACTTCGTCAAAGAACCCTAGCACAGCTCCGTGCGATTTTTCCCCAATTGTTTCTGGGAAACCTCTTTGAATTCACCGCCTTCACCACGTTATTCGCGTCCATTCGGTGATAATGGATAACCCTTTCAATCGCACCTATGAGAAACCCTGTGGTGAAAGCAGAATGAAAATCCGATCAGTATTCGACGGCGTTGAGTTGAGAACTGAATTCCAAAAAATTGGCATCGATTCAAAGTTCGTACCAATCATATGGAAGCATCTCTTTCTAACTCTCCGAAGTTCTAACGATTGGGATGATGATGATGAATGGGAGAAACACATTCCTTTTTTGCCATCTTCAGCCTATTCATTCCTCCGTTCCAACTTCAAAACCCCTCTCTCTTCTACTCTCCACTCCGTTTTCCACTCTTCCGATAACCTCACTTCCAAGCTCCTCATCAAACTCCAGGTATGTATCAGACGTAATCACTATTATGCTCTTATTTTCAATTTCCAATTTTAGGTTTTCATGTTGCATTTTTTTGTATTCTCTCAGAATGGTTCTTTTGTGGAAGCTGTCATTATGAGATATGATACTCGTTTGGGTAAATACGCCGGTAAACCCCGTCCCGGTGGTCTCAGAGCTACTTTGTGTATTTCTTCTCAGGTTCGTAATACTCCTTTTATGCTTTTATCATCATCATTATTCTATGCCATCCACCAACCACAAATAATAATATGCAAATTGCAGGTTGGATGCAAAATGGGTTGCAAATTCTGTGCAACTGGAAGTATGGGATTCAAAAGTAATTTATCCTCCGGAGAAATTGTCGAACAATTGGTTCATGCATCTACTTTTGCACAAATCCGTAATGTTGTCTTCATGGTAATTGCTTGCTTTTTTAAACCCTCCTTCAGACACTCTTTACTACTAGTAAGTAAATACTTATTGTGTAATCAACTTTTTCTTTTACAGGGAATGGGAGAGCCTCTCAACAACTACTCTGCTGTCGTAGAATCTATTCGTATCATGACTGGGTCGCCATTTCAATTGTCATTAAAAAGGATTACTGTCTCAACGGTAAATTATGCACTCTTCATTTGCATTGTTTTCTATGATTTCTGACATAACTTAACTTCCATTAATTGGCTCTTGTACTGAATAAGATATACTACTTCCTTTGTTTTAGAGTATTCCAGCCAAATCATATATTCTTTATTAAGCATAGCAATTACTATTTGAGTAACATCTGAAAATTCCTCAAGGCTCTAAAGCAGATTATGTTTATACCAAGGGTTTGCGACATTAAGCCCGTTTTGATACAGGTCATAACTCATAAGGTGTTTCTTTTTTTGTAACTCATAAGGTGCTTCTATATATAAAAAACACATTTTTAAATTTTGAAGTGGTGTTTGGCATAATTTAATGTTTTTACCTTTTGACTTTTAGAAAAGCTCGCACAAGAGCTTAGGTTGAAGCTTATTTTAAAGGCTTCTCTATTCTGAACCCATGGAACAATTTTTTGAAGAGCTTATGAGCAAGTATCATCCAAACACAAAATTAACGTATCTAGAAGACCAAAACTAGCTTTTCACATTAGAACTTCTAGGAAAATGTCTTCTCCTATAAGCTCTTCTGGATAAGCTTATAAAAAAAGACATTTGCATTGTCTGTTATTGTTTTGTTAAGGATCATGCTGACTAGTGCCCATGGGGCAGAAACAAAACACGTAACTTTTGTATTGAAAATAACACGTTTTATATTTTTAAGACTTTAACTACACAAGTTCCAAGATTTTTTTTTTTTTTTACCATATTTTGGTTCCTTAACTAGTGGCCCGGGGGCACTAGTTAGCATTTTCCTTTTGTTAAGTATCATCTTTTGGAAAAAGGTTATTGAATGGAAGAGATTTCTGATGAAGGGTATATTTGCATCTTTAATAGGTTGGCATCATTCATGCTATCAACAAGCTTCATAATGATGTGCCTGGTTTGAATTTGGCTGTCTCACTACATGCACCGGCCCAAGACATCCGTTGCCAGATAATGCCTGCTGCCCGTGCTTTCCCTTTGGAAAAACTTATGGATTCATTGCAAGAATATCAAAGGAAAAGGTCATTATTATGTATTTATTCTACTTCTGAGTATACATAAACTTCTTTTCTTTAGTGTTGTGAACAATTTCATTGATTTTGAAGTGTCTTCGTTTATTACAGTCTGCAGAAAATATTAATTGAATACATAATGCTTGATGGTGTGAATGATGAAGAGCAGCATGCCCACCTATTAGGAAAACTGCTGGAGACATTTGAAGTGGTAAACACTCAAACTTTAATTGGTAGCAATCATCATATCAGAAATTTCTGAAGTCTGAATTTTTAAGTATTTCTTGAATTACATTTGTGGATTTCTGAAGCAAACAAAGTTTACTCAAACTTTTTTCTATGTTTGTCTTGTCTTAAACGGGATCATTAATTTTGCCATTCCTAGTTACACAGTGCTATTAACCTTTTGCATATTGTCTCAATTGTTAAGCAGGTAGTGAACTTAATACCTTTCAACTCTATTGGTACATTGAGTCAATTCAAATCTACTAGTGAGCAGAAAGTGTCTAATTTTCAGAAAATTTTACGGGGTACCTATAATATACGAACAACAGTCCGGAAGCAAATGGGTGAGGACATAAGTGGTGCGTGCGGACAATTGGTGGTTAACTTACCTGACAAGTCTCTTGGAAATGCTAACCCCCTAACGGATATAGAAGATCTTGTTATTTGATATTATGTATTCGTATTAGGTTCAATTTAACTTTTGGGCTGAATCTTAAAAAATTGTTTCCTTGTTTTATGTATTGTTTTGAAGTTTTTATTTTTTGACACAATGTATTGTTTTGAAGTTGAAATCTATAGAAATTAGAAGTAGAAGTCAACATGCACTTGATGAAGCACAAGTGCGCAATGAAAATCCTTGATTTGAACGAGATCTTTGGTCCTCCTAATTCTATTACACACTGTACTTGATATCAACTTACACAATCACAGTCATTTCATCAACGCATATATAATGATTAATATTAGTAATTTTGCATTCCTAATTAACTTTTCAGAACTGCAAATGTGGATACTGATTGTAGTTTTACTTACGAGATATGATATTAAGCTGAAGTTGAAGAAACAAAATTATATCCTTCATTACATTTATGTTATAGTTTTAACAAATTTTTCTTGTAACAATCTATGGTATCCCTTTTGCTTTTTTTGTTGTGTATTTTTTTAATTCATGTTAAGTGTGTGGGATAAAAAAGAAAGTGAGAGATAGAGATAAAGATATACTACATATGGTTTCTAAAATTTGATGTTCAAATAACACAAATTTTGGAGTTTTCATACATTTCATTTGAGAAAATTTGGATAGTTTGTGCAATGATATATCCACACAATATATTTAAGTATAAAGTCATTTACATTTTTTTAGTGGTCAAATTAACGGTTGTGCAGTCACTTGGTCAGCACGAAATCCAAATCACATTTGAGTACACTATTTACCAGAAGACAATTCTAATTCCAAAGCCAAAGGGCAATTCTAATTTCAAATCATGTCTGCTGAATCCAGACAGTGTCGGCTAAATGTGGCCGTTTCATTCAACAATATCTCTAGCATGCTGATTATGAAGATAAACTTATAGTAATAACAGATTCAGCATCCCTGGCATATGCACATAAATTATACATGTAAACATGGACAAATCAAATACTCGAGCAACTCATCTCTGGAATCATCCCATAACCGCGTTAATAGGGATGATTTACAGAATAATCTTCAAGAGTATAGAAATATTATACGATGGCAAAAGAGCTTCCAGTTTTGCAATCTGATCATCCTCATTTTGAGGAACGGGATCCTTATTGCCATCTGGATACAAATCATGTTTTCACTTCTCAGTCCGAGAGTCTTACTAGGAAGATAACATTGCCTTCCATTAAATTTATCTCTTCCCTTGGAATTGGCATTGCCACCATTGCCTCTATGCCTTTCTCTTGACGGGAACCCCGCTCCCAGTTTTATCCTTGTAGGGTGCTCTGTCATTTGAAAATTGCATTTCAGGTCTGTCGAAATAGTATTGATCACTGCTTTTTCCCTCCTTCCTTTCTTTACTTTCTGGAGGATGGTCAAACTGGCTTGACTTCACAGTCACTGTTGCAGTTAGATTAACATTTTCTGAATCCACTGGAATCTTCTTCTCCTTGAATGTAGGTCTTTTCCTCGAGGTAGGAGGTTGGTCCACTTTCCTTTCAGAAAAACCACCACATCTGTGGGAAGTATTATCATCCGGTTTAGCTTGTGATTTCTCATCACTCTGCCCTCTTCCTTGACTTATCTCTTCCTTTTCATTATGTTGATTCCTTGCGTCCTTCCACCATCCACGCTCTTGAATAAAAATGAATAAATTAGATTAATTTCTGTAAACAAGTTGTAATGTTAGTCATTTCATGTGGTAGATAAGATATTCCAATTCATTTATAATTGTTCGTTTATTTGTTTAATCATGTTTCTTAATCACATTTTATAACAAAATAACTCAAGCACATAACAAGTTAAAAAAGAATTTAGTTATTACATAAAATGCAAGGGATATTGCAATCGTTTCAATCATCCACAGACAGGATCCCTAGTCATGACCAAAATGATAACAGCAAGCACCGACAAAACATATCCAAAACTGAAAATAATGAAAACTCACCAGCAGGTTTCCTTTGACCAGAGCTCCTCCGACCAACCTGCCCGGCACTACTACCTCGTTCTTCTTGCTGTTATATATATAGCATGCATAATCAGGTCTAAGGTTGTTATATATATAAATACAGAGAAACTTGAAGACATGATGCTGACATGAATCCCATTAAATAACTCACATAAAAATAGTTTCCAAACACGCGATAAAAATCAAGTATATAAAGAGTTTTAAATCTCTAAGTCTAATTGAATTAAGACGTTTTTTTTAAGGGAATACAATACATGTGATGATAAATACTACAACTCACATTTTGTGGCTATAAAAACTAACAACCAATTTTCAATATTTATTATATATGATGTAATGGTAAAGGGTTTGACTGACATGTTATAGAATGAATGAATGAATGATTGGTGAAATTAAGAGAGAAATTGGTACAGTACTTGAGTAGTAGGATCAGGATGAGGATGAGGATGAGGCTGGTGGCCTCCAACATTAGAAGTGGTTGTTGTTATGATGACTCTGCCTCTTTCTTGTGTTCCATCCTTTCTTCTGCATCTCTTGGAGTTGGGACTACAATACAATACAACCAAGTAAGTATTGTTCATCAGCCAATATATTAGAAATTATATAAAGCCCCCAACCAAACAGAAATTAATTAATTAATAAAAGAGAACCTGGGTTGTGGTGGATCAAATCTAGAGCGATGTCGCTTTGAATCAGAATCACGGCCAGACATTGGAATGAATGAATGAATGAATGAATAGAACACAAACAAACAAACAAACAAACACACAAAGTTAAGAATCGAACAGTGTGGTTTATGTTAGTTAGTAGTGCTAACTGGTAAGCTAAGGTAACACTTTCTGTGTTTTTTTTGTTCACAGACATAGTGGTAACTGGTAAGTAAGAAAATATTTATACAAGTAATTTTTTAAACAATTTTTTTCTTTCTCTTCATTTGGACAAAAATAATAAAAACAGAAAAAGAGCACAATGAAAATATAAGAAAGAATTGTCCCGAAAATTGACCCAATTTTTTTTTTTTTTTGACAGAGAAAATTTACCCAATTTAACACCCATAAAAATTGTGAAAAAAACTTTCAAAATGAATAAATTGTTTTTCGAACTCTTTTTTAAGAATTTTTTTATCCCAACAAATATAGTGTTTGTGAATCCATTTAGATGAGTAATCAAACAAATCTTATTTTTTCACCGAGATTGGAAAAATCACATAATTCGTAGTTTTCTCAAAAATTGAAAAAAAAATGTTGAAATGAATAAATTGTATTCCGAGCCCCTTTTTAAAGAATTATCTATCCCAGCACATATAGTATGTCTATCTATGGATCCATTTAAGTGAAAATTCAATGAAATTTTATTTTTTCAAATATATTGAATAATATAAAAATTTGTAGTCTATAACCCACGAATATTTTAAGAAAACTATGGAAATGCATAAAAACATTTTGAGCCCATTTTTTTTTGAAGAAACTTCTATCCCATCACATAGTGTGTTTGTGGTTTCATTTAGGCGAGAAATCAAATAAATTTTATTATTTTACGGAAAAGTTGAAAAATGTCAAAATTCGTAGCCTATAACCCACAAAAATTGTAAAATAACCATTGAAATCAATAAATTGTTTTTCAGTCTTTTTTTTTTTTTTGAAGAATCTTCTATCTCAATAGATATAATGTGTCTGTGAATCCATTCAGGTGAGAATTCAATGAAATTTTATGTTTGCACATATATTGAAAAATCTCAAAATTCGGGGTCTATATATAACCCACGAATATTATCTTATACAAGAATATAATATATACTTATTGAAATATTATACATGTTTTCTTGTGTACAATGAATGTAATGCAGTTTTAAGTTTTAACCTACCCAATCACTTGCTACTAGGTTGATCCTAGTAAGTAGTAACTTAGAAATCGTATCGTATATAATAACATATCACATGAGAAAAGAACATACAAATTATTATACAATAATAACTGCCATATACTGAGTTTATTCTGTACAGAACTGCATACATAACATTACAATAACTTCAAGCTTTGATTACTCTCTAACAAAAAACTGATCAATGGGCGTATACCTGCCCTCCTTATGCGACAACTTTTGCTTCTTGGATTTGCTTTGTCTATTGATTCTGTGCTTCTGATCCTGACTGGAAGAACATAGATTAATACCTTAAACAGAAATGTTAAGTCGCGCTCTATATACTTTGTTGCAATATTAAAAAGCACAACAAATGGCAAGAAGTAAATATTTTACCTTTGAATTGGAGTGGATGCTGGATGAATACTAGATTCTTCCTTTTGAAGCTTTTCAGCAAAATGGAAATCAGAATGCTCTAATCTTTCCTCGACAAAACTTGGAGGAAGTTCTGTTCCACAGAGTGAACATTTATAGTCATCCAACCACAACATTATCGATTCCTGACAAGAAGAATTAAGTTTATCATCCTCCAGGAGATTAAACTCATTATTCACATTTTTGCCCTCGAACTGTCCCTGGAAAGAAGTTGATCCCAGAACCTCTGTAAATCCACTGTGAGTAGAACTTGGGTCATCATTGTCAGAAGTTTGCACCTGGTAAATACAGCAGACAGCATACAAATTAGTGGAGAAACACAGACATGCTCCTCAATCAGCCAAAACAATTATTCATTGCTGAAATTGATGTATATCAATGTGTGTCAGCTACTTAGAAAGATAAGAGTAGAGAAAGGTAGATATACCTTCTCTGCACCATCATTTTTCCAGAGAGTGCAGCTTTGGTAATTTACATCTAATGAATGATTACCATCAAAAGGATCTCTGCCATCAAGCTGATCTGTGTGCCTACCGTCAATGGAAACATCAGTTTCTGTATCACTGACAAAGTCATGATCCGCAACATCTGAAAAAGAACTATTTTTCCTATTGGCGCCTCCTGAAGTAATGAAATTGGTAATAGTCTTCTGTCTAGGATCAGGTGTAGCACCAAACTTTTCTCCATTAAACTGAGATACTCTAAGGCCTAAGAGAGGAAGATAAAAAAAATGTTATGCACTGACTTAGACAAGGAATTCGTGTAAAATTTCTTGTGCACTATATCTATAAGCAGTGAGCACCCGCTTATATTGGCCTTGAGCACCATCTTAAAACAATTTAACAGAAACATATACCCATTAATCTTACTGAAACCGGAAGTTCAGCTTTCAGCAATTTTGATGCATGCTTCAAAATATCCTCACTAGAGTTGATGTAGTTTTGTAAAGTCACGGCTCTATTTCGAACCTGTAGATTGTGCATTTATTAGCCCTTGCAAAAGAAATATAGTATGATGGTAAAATGCAGGGTGACCATAACATATCCCCAAAGGGACTATAACAAATCATAACTTATTATTTTAGTGAAGCTTTATCCACAGAAGTGAGAACCCAAGACAGAGAATTGACCTTATCATAATCAGAAAACTATGAAGAAAAGAAGAGTTGAGACATCACTAATACCTCAAAAGAAGCAGTTTTCAGTTTAAGAGTCAATGTTCGCCCTTGCAGACCCTCTTTTTGCATGTCTGTGGATAGCATTTCAGCAAGCTCCGCTGCAATCACAATCCTTGAGTGGCTCATTTGTTGATGATAAATTTAATATAACTAAACACTTATTTAATTCAGAAACTCAGCGTGTCACCATAGTCACAAGCTAAACTTAGTCAAAGCCATGCATGTGAATCTGAGACAACTGAGTTTCAACTTAAGTAGCTCTAAGTTCAAACTGATGAACTACAATTATGAAAACAATGTTAAAAATTTGAAATCTATCGAAATTCCCTGAAAGATAAACAATAATTGACAAGACATATACCCAATTTTTTATGCAACAGCACTTCGTCCTCAGTGACAGAAAACGTCCTCTCATTGCTGATACTTTTCCGAAATCTTACTTGGGGGGAATCTGTCTTTCCCAAACCTAAACCCACAGAGTAAAAAAAATCTGCAACAAATTGATAAAATGCCACATGTTAATAAAGGATTTTACATGATTAATCTAGAATGGATAATATGATTAGAATTCATAATTATTGTTAGTAAACTTAATATGATGTTAAACTTGCAAATATGCCAAATAATGGTTTTAAAAACTAGAAAGTCAAAGATAAGAATTTTCAAAATAGACATTAGATCAAAAAGATAAAAAAATGTTCAAAAAACGGTATGAACTTTAGTCGAGCTGGCCCTGGCCATGTAAAATGTAAATGTTAATGAAAAAGGAAATACTTAAACAGATAGCTAACCTGCTGTTGACTGAGAAAAAAGAGCACACAGATAGCTACTCTTATCCAGCATCTGCTCACATGTGTTTATTCCAAAAACTTCCTTCAAAATTTGTTCAGTGACCTTACCAATGCCCCCAATCTGTCAACACTATCAAACGTTTTTAATCAGAAAAGCACCTCTTTCAAAGACATAAACATAAGAAAGTCACTGTCGCAACTAGGAACAAAACCAATCATTCTGAATTAGAATACCATAATAACTGATATGAAATTAGAATATAACTAACTCAAACATACCTTTCTGATAGGAAGGGAGGATATGAAAGTCATAACAGCCAAGCGGTCATTTGGTAAAACATACTGTCCATTTGGCTTGTTTATGTCTGAGCAAACCTATAGGAGAGTACAATGTCAATTATATAAATTCATAGTATGAAATTTCCCCAGGTGATCAAACAATCACCATAGCATACATCACTACTATTTTGAGTTTATACAGATTAAGAAGCACTCGAAAGAAGTAGTATTGAAGCATGAGACTCGTTCATGATATTAAAAGTAGAAACCACGAACAATGGAAAAAAACAAATGCAAATATATAAACCTATATGTTTTAACACAAAGCTAGCACCCAATCACCCCTTTTAGTATAATCTAATATAAACCTATATGTTTTAGCAAAAAGATATCAAAATTGGACAACTGTTAGTTGAGATATAAAGGTAAAAGTTTTGGCTAAAAAATTAAATAAAAGGCAACTGGCATTATCAGGAGATGTTAAGAGAGAATTGAAGAGATAAGCAAGTAGCACAACTTCAGAACAGAATGAAAACAATTTGCAAAACAGAAAATCATGAAGATATTGCCTTCCTGATTAATGTGCAGGTACAGTATCCTCCCTCAATCTCAATGCATTTCATTTAAAAAGGAAAAAAACAATCCTGTGGCAAGCACAGAAGAAGTAATGCACATGGTCATGGACTTAATGTTACAAGAATGGCAATATGCTTTAAAACTAGATTCCACTACAATTGGTTTATAATTTTGCTATGGGAAATATGTTAGGCAAATATCATACAGAACCTTAGCAAGTAAGCGATTTGGTGCCACTCCAGCACTACATGTGAGACCGGTCTCTTCATAAACACTGGCTCTGATTTCTTGAGCAATCTACAAATTCCAAGTTTAGAAAAAAAGAAGAGGTTTAATACATTTGAAGGTCTTCCGTTGCAATTTTAATCTGACACCAACTTACTTCTTCACTTTTGACATTCCTTTCTCTGCAAACTTCAGTTATATCAAGGTATGCTTCATCCAGGCTACCAGCAATGAAATTGGGATCATACCTCTGAAAAACTAACAGACAAGTGCATATTAAGCTACCATCCGTAATTAAAGGAAAAGCCACAATACAAAGAATACCTTTTCTGGTCAAATCACTGTAATGATTATACTTGTTGAAATCTACTGGGACAAAGATTAACTCTGGACATAGCTTCCGTGCAATGAACCCAGGCATGGCAGAACGAACCCCAAATTTCCTGGCCTATATAAAAACGAAAAGAGGATCATAAATTCCATGGTACAATAGAATCCGAGCAGATTAATTCTTCAATTTCCTGGCCTTATAACATATTGACATACTAAACCTCATAATTGGCGGTAGATATCATAGACATGCTACCGACAGCCATTGGCTTTCCCTTTAAGGTAGGATTACTTAAAGTCTCAACTGCTGCATAGAAAGCATCCATATCTACATGTAACCAAATCCTTGAAAGGTCACGCGACGCTTCCAGCTCAAGAATCCTTCTATCAGCAACCTAGCATTGGAAAAAACTAATACAGTAAATTAACCAAAAACATTTTAAAAACCATAAAGTAGAAAATAACTGAAAACAACCAAGTTAAGGATATTCATATATATATATATATATATATATATATATATATATATATATATATATATATACCTTCTGGTAATGGGATAAATCAGCTTGGGTAAGGTTTGCAAATTGAAGTCTCATGTTGTCGATTTTGTGTTTGATGAAAGCCTCTTTGCGTTCCTCATTCTGAAAATATTTGGATCCTTTACTCATTTCGTAAACTACCCTTTGCACTTTATCCTTGTCAACCCCCTCCATTCCTATCCATTATAACACAAAGTATCAAATATGATATCCCTCCCACTGGACAATTATTCTTACGAAACAGAAAGAATAGCATAGATTTTTCAAAGAATAATAAAAAACACAAAGAAAGAAAAAAGAAGAAAACCTGCTTTGGCGGTTGTGTAGACAGTGTTGTAAGACTGCCATGGATGATCTTCTTCGCTTCCCTCCATCGTCCTCTTCTTCTTCTTCTTCTTCTTCTCCGATATGCCGCGCAACACCAACTTTATGGACTCTTCCTCTCTCTCTCTCTCTCTCTCTCTCTCTCCTCGTTAAGCCCAACAACTTATATTACAATCATATTTTATTTTTCGCGCCCCCTGTATTTTCTATTTTACCCCCTCACATTTGAAGGTGTAAAAACCTAAAATTTGGAAAAATACTCTTCACAACTTAGTTAGCATGGGAACGAACGGTGGTGTTCGTAAGTTAAAATTGCGAACTTGACGGTGGTAAAATATTTGAACCCTCTTCTAAAACACTGGAAGGAAATTGTGCCAAGGTTCTATTTACCAGGTATTCAGAGATTGATTTCTCAATCAAAATTTTATCTTTTTTTTATTATGGCTTCTTTTCTATTTAAAAAAATATATTTTTTATTTTATTTAACTTTTTGGGTTGTTCCAAATTCAAATCCAACTGTTCTGTTGATGATGCTTCTTCTGCTTTAGCCTTCTTTGAAACTATTCTGTCTCTCTCTCTCTCTCTCTCTCTCTCTCTCTCTCTCTCTCTCTCATATGTTGTTGTTTTCTGCACCGTACTCTTACTCTTTAATTTAGTGTGACTGATAGTTAATTAGATATGAAATGAATTTGAAATTATCCATTTGGTTCCTAACTGCAATTATTTGTTTGAATTGAACCTTATGAATTATGATGATGATGATGATGATGATGATGATGATGATGATGACATTTCAGCTCTATAATATATGCCTGCAGTGATTGATTGAAGCAAGACAATATAATGGATAGAGTAATTATGAGGCAGAAGAGATTTAAATCTATAAACAACTGCTATCACTCTGATGATGATCATGCAATGAATATTCGGCAATGCTCAAATAGTAATAAGAGTTTTATTCTGTTCTCAGAGCTCTCTCAAGACTTGATGCTTGATATCCTTACTTTGCTTCCTCTTAAGTGTCTGCTTAACTCTGCAAGGTATGTCTCCAAATTTTGGGCTGCTGCTATTTCAGCCTACCTACCTCTTAAACCACCTGGTTTTTACATTTTTAAGTACAACTCAACAACAAATTCTTATTTCTTAAATATTCAAGATCATGTCAATGGAAAACCTGAAAGGATTGCTTTGGGAATACCTTCCAGAATGGGACATGTAATGGCTACTTGTCATGGGTTATTATTGCTTTCTACTTTGGCTACACTAACTTTTGTAGTAAACCCCATCCTTAAGTGCTGCTTTAGAATTCCAACTCTACCCACTAATTCAAGACGGCTCATTTGTGTTCGATCTACTATTGCACGCGTTCCTCGCACTGCCAAATTCAAGTTGTTTGTAACAGATGTCCTAAATGTTTCGGGGGTCAACTGGTATGTTTTCTACGTCCTAACAATTGGAGTTGATAACACATGGAAAGAGATAGCTAGAAAAGAAGCTATCCTTGAGTGTGTTTTTTTTTGGGAACCAGTTTATAATGGAGAAAATGATGTTTATTGGATAACAAGGGATGGAGTGACTGTGATGGATGTTGACAGGGAAATTATTATAAGAGAGTATCCACTACCACCTCCACGAGTGGATGTTGCACCTTTTGGGGTTTTTTTATGGATGGGAGACCGTCTTTCTTGCATTGTTTTGGTTAAAGGTATTATTAGTAGAACATATCATATCTATGCTTTGGATTTGGATTTAGGAAAATGGACTCTTTATCATGAGATGGGACCTTTTGATTATGGAGCTACATGCGGCCACGAACTGGATTTTGATATTAATATTACAATCATGGGTTTGATGTTTCGTTTCTGGATCAACGACCAAATTTTCTTTATAGCACTTACCGACCCACCAGAAAACCGAAAATCATTTGTAGGCGTTACAAATATAATTTTTTGTTACAATGTCAAGACTAGACAACTGACAAAGCCTGATGACATTGTAGTGGACGTTTTTCAGGCATTGCTTCATACCAACACTCTAGTTTCGTTGCCAAGTACTCCAACATAGCTAGGTTTCCTGGTATAAAATATGTGCTATGCAGTAGTATTTATATTAGTCTTGGTTGGCTAAACCAGAAAAACAAGTATTTATGTTTCTATTTAATTATCATGTACGTTGACTATGGCCAACCCAAAGTTGAGGTTTTAAGAGGTTGTTTTAATTTATTTATCATCAAACTTATTGAAAACAATCGATGCATGCTTTGCCTGGTTTTTAAATCTCAGTTATTTACTTCATAGCAATGTTTAAAAGGCTGGATCAGAGATTAAACCACCGAGAGAGAATTTTTTTGTTCCTACACCAACAATTATCCTTTACTTTTTTTGTTAGAATAATTTTACTCTTTATTATTTGAGTTTAACATTAATGTGTGGAGGCAGCCTTGGCTTAGAAACATAGAGAACTCTTTTGTTACTACTGTGATGACAGCCAATAATGCAGACATGAAGGTAGCTGATCTTATAGACAATGTTACTGGCAGCTGGAACAATGATTTAATTCAACAAATTTTCTGCCCAAGGGATGTGCTGGAAATTACCAAGATTCCTCTCAAATTGATGCAAAATGATGACGTACCGATATGGAAGTGTTGTCACAATGGCAATTACTCTGTCCGGTCTGCATATTACCATCTTGTGGAAGTGGTGATTGACAATAACCATCTCAAAGTAGAAGGAAATTGGAACAAGCTTTGGAAATTAATGGTTCCAAACAAAGTTAAAATCTTTCTTTGGAGGGTCCTTCGAGGTTGTCTTCCGGTTCGTACCAGATTGCTCAGCAAAGGAGTGCAATGTGAGCCTAAAGTCCATGTTGTGGTGACTATGATGAGAATGAATGGCACTGTTTTATAGGTTGTATGGCATCACAAGAAGTGTGGCAGGAAACTGACTGTTGGCAAGCAATGACTAAGCACAACACTCATGCTATAAGTTTTGTGTCTATGATGTTCAATATGATAGATGAACTTGATAATAATAGCATGTCAACAGTGGCTATGGTTTTATGGTCCTTGTGGTGGCGACGAAATCAAAAATGCTGGAACGAATTTGCAGGATTGGAAGCAAGCACGGTGCCCTGTTATGCTCGCACACGAACAGAAACAACACCAGACCTGTTATCATGGAGTAAACCACCGAGAGGATCACTCAAATGCAATATCGACGCTGCGTGCTACACTAAACGGAATATCTATTGCGTTGGAGCATGTATTCGTGATGAAAATGGAAGATTTGTGAAAGCTTTCGCGAAATGTTTTGAAGGAAAACCAGAAATATATGAAGCTGAAGCTAAAGCTATTGGTCTATTAGAATGCTTGACATGGTTGAACAGTATGTAGACAAGCCTTATTCAAATAGAAACAGATTGCTTGCATGTTGTGCATTGCCTTAATAAAAAGAGCATATAATACTGAATTTGGCAGTATTCTTAAGCTTTGTAGTTACTTTTGTTGAAAGAAAACTGTAACGTCAGTTATGTGAAGAGACAAGTTAATCGAGTAGCTCATGACCTAGCTCAAGCGGCTCGTTTTAATGCTAGTCACCAAATTTTTTATTATTGTCCACCTTATATTGAAGTTACAATTATGAATGAAATGCACTAAGTTTGTTTATGTCAAAATAAATAAATAAATAAATAAATAAATAAATTTGACCTATAGTGACATACAAACCTGTCACTAAAAGTAGAAAATTTGTAAATAGATCTTGTTTCCGCCTCTAATGGAACACTTTTTCAAAGTAATCCGGTTCATTATTTCTTACCGAAACACCTTTAAAATTTCCGGTATACTTATGTAAATACAAGAAATTTGACTTATTGTGACAGACAAAACTGTCACTAAAAATAAAAAATCTGTAAATAGATCTCGTAAAATTCGGAAAAAAATAAATACTATTCACAACTTATCATGGGAACAGTGTTCGTAAGCTAAATTGAGAACCTGGCGGTGGTAAAATATTTGAACCCTCTTCATAGTCAAGTGGTCTTTGATGATGATGATTGAAAGTGTAATGAACAAGGTAATTTTTGGGGCCATTAAAATTGGAAAAGTTGCGACTAATCGAAACATCTGCAACACAAATGGAGTTTTCCCTAGCCCTCACAGTGGCAATTGTGGATTCATTTTTCTCGTCATTGTTTTTGTTAATTTTGATTTAATTTTTCTGTCTAATATTTTATGGTTGAGTATTTTAAGTTAAAACAAATATATCTCATTGTAATTTTACTTTTAGTTGTAATTAATAAAAATATTTCTATTCAATTTCTTTATCTTTCCAGTTATTTTGTTAATTTTCTCTGCATGCCATAACAGAACCGTTCACAAGTTAACATGTGAACTATGTGTTAGAAATCATGGAATCGAAGGGATAAAGATCATAGATGTCGGCAAGATAGAGTGCATAAGAGTATTCATGAGGAAGATACTCATAGAAATTCATATTGAATGAATATAGATTGATAAAAGAATGATTAAAATGTACAATGAAGTAGTTTATTTATAGGACTATTTGGAGTAACTAACTCCCTAACTAACTTTCTAACCACCTAACCAACTTAGTAACACATCAACTAACTCTAGTTGATTAACTAATTATCTATATTCTTAACAGCCTCCCTCAAACTCAACATTGGGAAATTTACCAATTTGAGTTTGAATTACAAAGCTAAAACCAAACAAAGAAACAAAACATTGAATTTTTGGCTTGTAATGCATTCCTTCAAACCGTAGACTCCAAGCAAGCAACATAAAATCTGCACAACTATCTTCATATCACCTTCCATATTCTGAACCTCCAAAAGTTTAACAGCAACCATGATGAGAAGGTCCAAAGGGAGAATTGGAAACAAGCAAATCCAAGACATTCACTAGCACAACAAGATTGTAGTAAACAAAATTGCTAGAACCCTCATGCTTAACTATCATTGATAGAGGCTAGAAGTAATCCAACAGTGCTCAAGCACACTAAATTTGAAAGAAATCTGAAACAACTTATGCCACTGCAGCAACCAAAATTTACAAGTTCTCAAACCATTGCTATGCTACCAGCCCAACTCTGATTTTGGTTGTAAGGAATCTTCATGGTCCTATATGGCCATATCCTTTGCCAATGATGTCAGATCAATGTATATAACCATAAGCTCCAAACAATAAGAAAATTTTACTTCCACTGTGTAATAAGAAACTGGTTTTGGCCAGCAAATCCAGGAATAAGGAGTGATGCTTCACTTTTATAGCATACACATGCTTCTTCATATGTAGCACAAAAAATATATCTAGCATCATGTGGTATCAATCAAATCTCAAGTGGGAAATCAACTCATATCCATTGCAAAAGAACTTGCAGTAAGTAAATCAACTCAACTCCATTATATCAATTGCAGAAATCAATACTGAATTCATTGGAATTACACATCTTTGAGATCAAAATTCAGAGAACATGACCAACTAGATATGTAATAGCCTCCCTCAAACTCATAGTAAGAGAATTCTTAGTATGAGTTTGGAAAACAAAGTCCAAACATAGATGAGCAGACTCACATGAAATCAGAAAAGCATTTTGTTAAACAAGACCTCAAACCATGAGTTCCAAAACATGACAGTAAGAAATTTTATCAAATCCCTAGTCTATCCAAAGAAGACAACAATTCACTACTAGATACTCTCCACACTTTGTAACCAAGTTTTCATCATAACCAAAAATATCTTCCAAACCATGTCATTACACTGATAAAACTTTCAATATGCCATAGTGCATTATATCAAGTATCGACTACTGGCAGAACAATATCAGTAGTTCAACAAAACAGAGATTAATTGATTGCCACCAGGATCAAAAACAAAGTGCGATGAATTGAGAGAATGATGGTGGAGTGAAAAGATCAGCGCAAGGAAAAGGAGATAAAACGTCGTTGCAAACACAGTCGACGTAAACAGAGAGGATCGAAACAAGTTTGTTCCGCCGGGATCAAAAACTATGATGCATAGGTCACGATGATAAGAAAAGAAAGTGATGATCTTTGACAAACGTAATGGCAAATCAGAAAGCAACTCACCTTTCTTGCTGGTCTGATCGCGATCTTGCGAGAATCGGACGTTGCCGCCGTGTTGACGCTTGAACTTGATCGGAGAAGAGAACACTTGAACACTTGATTGATTCTGCGATTTCTGGCTGACTGCAGAAAGTACAAACTCAGTTTCAAAATCCTTCGAATGCTTGTCTTCTTTTGAAGCAGTGATCATGAAACTGACATTGCTGCAACAAGAATCACCAAGAAAACAAGGTATCTCCCCAATCTTGATGGAGAATCCATCAGAATCTGGTGTAATAGAAGGAATAGAAACGGGAATGATTGGACTTGCGAAGCTGCCAAAAAGGATTGAATCTTGCGAAGTTGAAAATTCCAGATCTTGAGTAGAAGTGCTGAGAATTGCAACATCATCGGATTCATCTTTTTCACAACTTTCAGAATCGTCAGCGGAAGCGCAATCTTCATCTTCATCCCTTGGGTATCGCTCTGATACCATATTAGAATTTGAAAGGCATATACTCAACCACAAAAGCTAGCTTGAGAGTTGAGGTTTGCACTACACTTATAAAGGCTATCTATGCCATATCTCTAGCCAATGTGGGACTTCTAACACACCCCCTCACGTCCAGAACTGAACAAGCTGGAACGCGGGATCAACAACAACGGGTGGCCCAAATATGGGAGGTCTCCACAACAAACAACAAATGGATCTAGGATAGGCTCTGATACCATGTTAGAAATCATGGAATCGAAGGGATAAAGATCATAGATGTCGGCAAGATAGAGTGCATAAGAGTATTCATGAGGAAGATACTCATAGAAATTCATATTGAATGAATATAGATTGATAAAAGAATGATTAAAATGTACAATGGAGTAGTTTATTTATAGGACTATTTGGAGTAACTAACTCCCTAACTAACTTTCTAACCACCTAACCAACTTAGTAACACATCAACTAACTCTAGTTGATTAACTAATTATCTATATTCTTAACACTATGTGTAAAGGGTTTGCTTTTATGTAGCAAATGTGTATTATGTAAAACACTTTTATCTGAGGGGCGTGACAAATTCAATTGTTGAAGGATGCAAAAATAATTTTGTCGTTCGCTAATTAAGATGTGAAATCTGTTTGCAAGCTAAGATGCAATCAAAGATTATTTTGGTAATTTTGCAAGGCACGTGAGAATGTATGAGGGGCACGACAATAAATTCTCTATCATAACATTTTCTAATGCTGATTGTTTATTTGTCTTTTTTGTTTACAATGGAGCTGAAGATTGAACCTAATACCTCATGCTTACTACCTTAATCCCTCACCACTAAAACTAAAGAATATCATAGTTGTGTGTTGCGGTATTTAACTCATGCGTCGAGGGTTATCAATTTACAAGACCACACACATAAAAATATGATCGTATGGCGCAATTTCATTTTCTCTCCTAGACAAATTCAATAAAGCTATCTCACCCTCCCTTTGAATTTGACATCATCACCCTGCCTGATTACTGCCAGGCTTAAAAGAAAATCCATAAATACAAACCATCAAATAAATCATTAAAGGGAATATCGCACCAGTAACCACAATAAGGAACAACTCTTCATAGAACTTCTAAACCAGGAACCATAGTGGTTTACATGTCCCTCAACAACTGAGCAGCAAAAATCAAAAGCTCTACCATTTCGAGCCCAGCAGCAGAAATGGTGTCTATCTTCTCTTCGTCGCGTTCCTGATGGACTGTGTCTACGCCCTCACGATCTCCAATGTAACCAACTTCTGTCTCAATTGACCAACTGATTGGTAAGGAGCTGCCAAGAGCAGTTCTTAAAAGTTTTGCCTCATTGATAACACCATTAAGGACTTCTAAAACACTGGAAACTGTACCTTCAGAAGTCACAGACTCCTTGACCTAAAACCATATCAAGCATAAAATCATGTAATTTTTTTTTCAAGTTTCAAAATTTAAAAGATGATATGATTCCATGTTATTTCCAATGTTCCATGCAAGAAGCTGATTTTGAACAATTTTTTTTGTAACTCCAAAAACATGGAATCCTACCATCAGGAGGCCTCCCACTTTCCCCAACTCTTTAAAATACAAAAAATTGTAATTTTGGAACAAAATAGTATGATACCTTCCAAAGTGAAAGGCGAAGTCTATGAATTGATGAAGTTAAATGCTCCATGCTGTCCATGCTTTCTTTAAGAGTTGCATTTTCAATCTTCATTCTGATAAATGATAAGAAAACTATATAAACAAACAGAAGGCTGAAAAGAAACATGGTTTGTCAAAGAGGTATCCTCAAACAGGTCAAATAGATCTGGCATAGCTTAAACTATCCAGCCAAAGTCATCCATTGATATAATAAAAGCAGAGCAGACTCCAAAAATTAACACATGCCTCGCAAAATCCACACTGCTGGATCTCTGGTTGTAGAAATTCCCTTCATTATTTATATTGCTGTCAACTTCTTTTCCACTAACATCCACCGGGCCTATCCACCGTTTCAAATATGATTTCTTCAGCAAGTTTTTTAAAGTTCCGTCTCTTTCACGAATAACAAGCTTTCTTTCTCCAGTGTCAACTCCTTGTTTAGTCTCATGGTCTAATTTTCTGCACATGCATTAAGAGATGAAATATTTTATTTTTCAATGGTGTTTGAAAGCAGTGAAAGTTAATTAGAAAAATGAAATGAAGCTAACTTTTGATCAATAATCAAGCATCCAAACATAAGATTACAGGAAGAAAAAATGTATATTCTCACTTACTGCATAAAGGTATCATGTTACTTTGTTTAACAAGCAATACACTAATTTAAAAAAGAAATGCCGACATAGTGCCTGAAGGGAAAAGTGGTGGTGTTGGCAATTAGACATGCTTAAGATTTTATACAACAATAAATAAATAAAAACTTTGAGCTTCGCACTTTCAGGATACAGGTACTTTTGTGTTATTTTTTAACCAAACTAGAACACTTTTCCCACACCGTAGAGTTCAGTTCTTCTTGTGTGGATTATGTAGTCACTAATCGGTGCCTAACTTGGAGGAAAGAGTGCAATTAACCGCCAACGTGTCAAATCTTTATGGTACGAATAATTTATGCGATAATATTACCACTAGCTAGGTCATTGCCTGTAAGCAATTTTATCTTTTAAAACTACACAAAGAATGTTAGTATAAAATTTTACCTTTTTCTATGGATATATTTATCGATAAGAATAGATTTAGATGCTTAGCAACAATTAGCTACAAAATCACAGAACATAGTAAAAATATCTAGTATACAAAAATATTGAATTTGTAACCATCTTTAGAAAAGTAATCATACTCCAAAAGTAATTGATGTTCCTGCTTTAATTGTGCCAATTCCATTAGAGCTTTCACCTTTTCATTAGTAACCTGTAGTAAAACACAACTCTCAGATTAAAATACTATTTCCGAGCATTGGATAATATCAAAACCCTTGTACATGTGGCTTTAAAATATAGTTCCCCTAATCCACAAATCAGAGGCACATAAAACTGCTTTGGATATTTTGAAGAGGACTCTTAGTAAAGCTTCATTTTCTGAAGGATACGAATACAAAAATTGCAAATGAAAATAAAAGAACAAAATAACCACAAACTTAGATATTGCAAACATACAACTAATTTTCGTCTCGGACCTGTATAGTATAGTATACATAACGCGACCATAAGCAACTTTCTAAACTCTAACCATCACAAAGCTACTAGCATCTAAATGTTCCAGGTGTCTGAAGCAAAGATATGACAGACAATTACCTGTAACAAGTTCCTTTGAAGTTCTTCAGTCTTTGTTTGAAGGGCTGAATTCACATTTCTCTCCAATAGATGTCTTTCTTCTTGCTGCGATAACAGCATTAATGCATCAACCTGAAACATAATGCACGGTAGGAAACAAGAAAGCTAGATTGTCATAAATCAGATGCAAAATATATTTTGATCAGTAAAAAACCTAAGAGGAAAAGCGAAAACTAAATACATGGACACATTAAAATAATGTGCCTGATGGTTAACTACCTTTTCTTGCAATGCCATTGCTAAAGCATCAGATGAATCACCTTGTCCATCAGCTTTTACTGCTAGTGAGCCAAGACAAGTACCCTGTAAGGAGTAACAGAAAAACTTAATGACTTCCAAGCATTGTATCTAGCAAACAGATTATCAGTGAAATAAAGCCGACTCATCTAGACCAAGTTGGGACATTTAATTGCAGCTAAGAGTTATCACAACACTTTCTATTAAGAATAATTAATGCCATTGTTATGCCAACAAGATTAACTTATCTAAAATTTTTATAAAAAAAAAAAAAAAAAAAAAAAAAAAGATAAGTCCTCTTAAACTAGTCAAATGTATTGATCAATAGTGTGAACACGACTACAAAGTTTTTTTTTTATATCATAGGGAAAACTCGTTGCATTCTTCATCATCCGGCTGGACGAATTTCACTTGAAGATAGGTGATTGGGCTGGCTCCAGGTCAAAGTAGCAGGCTCAATCCAGGCTGAAAACAATTAGGATGGCCCAAGAAAAAACACATTTTCCTGTGATGTTCTTTTAGTTCCTTTTTTCCTATACTTCTCTTCTTTTCAATTTCTATGTATTTATTCATAACTCAATAATATTTTCAATTCTCAATTGTGTACATCTTCAAGATAAGCAAGTTATTGTAATTTTGAATAATATTAAAATATATCATATTCTTCTACTACACTACGCACTATTAATTATAGATCCATAAGCCACCAATCACTATAACATAAGTGTCCTATTTGCTATTAACAACATGAGATGTTCCATTGAGAAAGAAATGCAGTACTAGTGAGCAGTTTCAAACCTTGGACTGTGAAACAGTTTTATCTTGCAGGCTTATGTGTGCATCCCCACATTCATTCTCTTCTACTTCTGTGTCTCTTTGAGAGACCAAAGTTGGCTCAATATCCTGATCGAACCTCCTGACTCTTTCATCAATCACATTGATTATGGATTTAATAGTGGAATCCCCATCACTAAGTAAATTCATAATACAATCCCTATACTGAAAATGATGATGTTTTAAATCTGCTATGCCGTTCTCAATCACTTTGTTCATATAAATCTGCAAATGAGTCATCAGAAATCAGAATTTGTAAATGGATTAAAGTGACCTTTTACTTTTCAACGTTATATGAACACTCACTTGCTTTTGTTCCATTGAACTGACTCTCTTCTTCAGATGATTTTCAATTTCCAAGCCCTAAAGCATCCAAAATGCAAAAAGAATAACTAATGGTTGAAAAGTAAGGTTAACAAGGTAGCAATGAGATGAGTCAACAGCAGAGGTAAACTACAAGTCTAAAAGCGTACCACCCTAAGTTTACTTTGAAGAAAGTCCACAGAATTGTTTACTTTGTCCAGCTGCTCTTCTAATGCACTCTGTCTGAGAAATTGTTATTCAAAATATGTACATAAAACAGAACAAAGAATCTCAACACAATAATTTCCCAAGTACGTATGGCAGTGATCTGCCATTACAACAGTTAAGATGCCAAATCAAACTTGGCTGTAAAGAAATTTAGCAGGTATTTTACCGGCCACCAAACTGAGTAACCAGAATAAGGAACACCTTGTCTAATTATCACGGAAACAGTATCAGGATTCTGAAATCTTACAATATATTTAGAGGTGGAAGCATCATTGAAACTCCATAACTCCTCAGAGTCATCCAAAAGACTTGTACATTTAACATCCCAACTTGTATCTTCAAATTCTTTCTGGGAACATTGCCTGATCTGAAAGAATTTATCAATAACCTGTAAAATTTTGTGAGCACCATAAAGTGAGAACAAATATCATAAACATGCCTAAATACAAATACTTTTATTAGCATGTAAAGTGTGTCTAGGTGAGCATTTGCATCTTTTAGATTGTCTTGATTTTGTAAACTTTATTTTGGCTAAGTGGGTTTGAAATGAAGTAATTAATATTTGGAAACTTTCAGTTCAAAAACAAAAACAAGTTTTTTCATAATGTTTTAAAAAAGCATTACTGACCAGTAAGAAACAAGTCATATCATGTATACTCAAATCCATGAATAGTTGTAACATATACTTTGTTATCTAATGCATAACGAAGAAATTGATAAGAAATGTGTAGAACAATGCGGCTTTTAGATTATTACTTTCCTGTATCCTAAGAAACTGTTTGATAAGCTCTGAATTGTACAACAAAGGAAATTAAATGGGATAAATAGAGTAGGAGACGGGGGAGAAGGTGAGAACACTACCTTCTTAAATTTTTCATTTTGCTCTATATACATTGCTTGATCACTCTGCATAGCATCATTAAATTCCTTTTGCTTAAGACAATCTGAGGCGAGTTCTTCTACCCTGTGTTGGAGATTGATTGCAAGTGAAATCAAAAGACTTTTCTAAGAAAAACATGTCCACGTGTAATGGAAAGAAAAAAAATGCAACATGGTATAAACATTACTAAAATATGCACATAAGTCACAACCATGTTTAATAAGTTACCATGCAAAAAGGTATCAAATTCTCTAATTGAGTTTGCATGGTCCTTCATATAAAAAAGTGGAGCACAAACACAGCTGTTGATATTTCGGAAATCGATTCTAACAGAAACAAATGTAAAACGGAGTATGGAAACACAGCAAAGCATTGCCAATTGGCCATGTATGATTAATTATGCATTTCAAATGGGATATTATTTGAAAAAAAAGGTCAAACACATCTTCAATTGGCAATAGACAGTTGTTTTAATTATTGGGCCGATCTTCATATTTTTGTCTCATAGTTTCTTTGCACCAAATATAAAAAAGGCAACAAATGTATCATGGCATCAGCGTCTAAATAGATGAAGCAAAAACAAGATTTTTTCTGGTACCTCCCAAGTCATCTACCCTTATCTTACATATTTCTTGGGTATTCAGTTGATAAATATGAACTTATATGATGGAAAGATTGGGAATACCTTTTGAGGAAGCCGTCTATTTGTTGTGACATCGCCTCCTCTTTTTCCTTGGCCTTTTCAGCCTGTTAGTTCATGAAAAATATTTAGACTTCAGAATATCAACCACCATTAAACTAAGAACTAAGAAGTACATAGTATAGTAAGGAAAATATTGTTTTAGTGAAAAGCAACAAGTATCATCACCTCAATTATTGCATGATCTCTTTCAGCAAACGCAGCAGCTACACAGCCCTGGAAAAATTTAACCTGCTTCTCGGCTTCCATATTCTTGACACATGAATTTAAAGAATGTGATTTAATCATGTATAATAATGTCAAAGCACATATCAAGAATATAAACCTCACAAGTAATGATCCAAAAAATGTTAATTCTTTTAACAAACTCTAGCACTTGCACTTAATCAATTTATATGTTGGATTATGAATTGTTCCCATAATAAACAAAACAGAAAGGAGAGAAGATACCTTTGAAACCTCGGCGTTGTGTAAATCTGCCAGTTGACCCTGTATACATACAGTACAATAAGAAAATAAACAAAACAGAAGGAATTATTATTTATTTAAAACAGCAAAAACAAAAAGCTTAATTACTACTGACTTTAATTCTGTAAGCCTCAGAAAGCTCCTCCTGTAGATTTAGAGTATCTCTAGTGCACACAGCCAACTTATTTTTCAGGCTCTCAATCTCCTGCTCCAGTCCAGCTGTCCTAATTGGGCATGAATTAAACACAATCAGTACATTTTTGGTGTGCTTGATACAACAAATACTCAATTGTACATAGATTTCCTGATAGAAAATAGATACCTTTGAAAATGCATTCGGGTAGCGACAGCAAGATAACCAGGACCAGCTTGTTGCATGCATAGTTGTTCGATATCTTTGCGCAATTCATCACGCTCTAAAAATCATATACTCCAAAATTTGAATAATATTCATAAAATACGAGTACTTGAAAGCAAAATTAAAGAAATGTGCATACATACATACCTTGTTCGAGTTGTCGGATACGAGTCAACAATGATTCATCACTAATACCCTCAGCCATTCTGGAAATTAAATTAAATAAAAAATAAATTAGAAATTGGGTTTAAAGCTAAATAATTATTATCATGATTCGCATAGAGAGAGATGTATAATTAAGAAGTGGAGTAACCTGAAGGGTTTGGTTGGTGGAATTGGAAAACCCTAAACCCAAAACAATTGAAAGAATCGATGATGATGATACCGTCGAAGCACAACACAAGCGCTGTATTGTATTGTAACGTCTTCAACAACAAAGGCGAGAGACTACGCCACGATTTGACAACCTGTACTGTACTGTACTGTACTGTTGTTACACATTTTCGCGCAACTTCTTCATTTTTTTATTTATTTTTTGCCAATTTTTTAATACAACAATTTACCATAAAATGATGTTATTATAATTTTTATTTTTTTTACTAAAATTATCATTATTATTTATAGAAAAATAAATTTATATTCTTTTTTTTTACTAAAAAACAATTTATATTTTATTTTACTAATAAACATGTTTATTATTTCACATGTCTTTACTTCAATATATTTTTTTTATCGAGTAGCCTAATGAGTACGTCTGCGCAAATTCAGAAGAATAGAAAATTCAAGGTTCAAACTCCGATCATTTCATTAATAATTATCAATTTAATTACACTTACGGAACATAAATCATTTTTCATTTGAAGGAAGAAAAAGATATTTATGACTCGCCGTAATTTTGTCAAATTCATTGCAATATAAAAATTCACTACTCCACATATTCAGAAATATTTTTCCCACCCAAAGCAAAGCTTCATACTAACCAAATTTTTATACATCTTGGCTCAATACTCCATCTTGCCTTTCTTAGTTTGGTTTATGTTAATAATTGGAAAAACTACTATTTAATTCTGGATGTATAACTCGTTGTGATAGTCCTTTTAACCGGACAACCACCATTATTTGTTGGGAGCCTTTTAAAGGTATATATAGCATTAGTCCATACATTGAAAGTCGGTTGCAAGAAACAAGCACAAACTCCTACCATGCCAAGACCAAGACAGACTAATGCAATTTTTTAACTACAAACTAGGCTCCCGACAATTACAAAGATGTGTCGTAAATTGCTGCAATTGAACCCATTTTAATGTTTTATTTCATTGGCTTTCTGCTTTCACAAGGTGGTAGAGAGCAGGAGATTAAAGAACTACGGATTTAACTTGTTAACTATACAAAGCCCTATGAATTTGGCAAAGTTGTCCTTGAGAAGCAATAGTTCATGTTACTTATTTATAAAAAGAAACGGTCAACAAGGGGCAACACATGAAAGAAACTAGAAACAATTTTCATTGAGCTCAATGCTAAATACACTTCAATTCAATCTGTGCAGAGTAAACTCTTCTTAGAAGCAGGCATCCAATAGACAGCAACAGCAGAGAGCAGCACAACTGCATCAGTATACAAACATAAACAAACCAGTATCATCTGTTAAAAATATGTATCAGTCATATAAAGCAGCAAAAAATTGTTAGTAACTCTGTCTATAAACAGTTAAACACATTTGTTTTGATGTGAATCATAAGTATTGGACTTTGTTTATTTAATATATGTTTTAAATGTAGTATTTAAAAAAAAATGGTGAACTGAGATGAGGAAATTAACCACCAAAACAAAAACTCCTTACCCATCATGCCACTCGAAATATTGGAAAGTTTTCTCATCAAAATGAGATGAGATTTGAAAACAAATTATAAAAAGGGCATTCTTCAATCTTCTGCCAACTTATCTCTTTCACTTACATCATGTGCTTTACGCTTTCCCAATTCAATTTTATGTTCATCAATCTCGCTTTTCTGATATTTCAGTTGTAATTTAAGCTTTTCATGATCACGACAAATCCTTTTGGAAGTGAGCGCTGACACTAGACTGTAATTTCCTAATCCATTCACCATACTAACTTATCCTTTGTTGTTTGCTTGAATAGTATTGGTCAAATTGAATACAGGTTTATCATTCCTTGGAGTCCCTCCCTCCATATACAGGTTCATATATGGTTTTGGGGACGCCCATCTTTTTGGGACATGTCCAATGATGCTTTTCATTTGGTGCAAGGCATGCATAAAGACCCGACTTCAACTATAATAATTAGCCAACCAATCCTTTTTCCTAAAATGTGTCGATGCATATTCTATGCATAATTATGAAAGTCTTCCTAGTTTTTATTGAATTCTACAAATATAGTTGCAAAGTAACCTCCAAAATTTCATGGATGTTTGACTCGAATTGGTTTGAAACTGACCAAAGTCTCCCGATTAAAACAAACAAGGCATTTGTGAAAGGTTATTTGATCCGGGTTTGAAAGTACAAAAGCCTCTAAGTCACAATACCTAGATTGGGTGCACTCAGCACCTTGTGACTGCATGCAGTCAGTGAAATGAAGACAATCAAGACCGCTCAATTGAGATCATCAAGGTTCAATTTGGTTGGAGTCAAACTTGTATGGGAATATGGAGGTTACTTTAGAATATGGGGAAAACTTGAATAATGTAATGTTATTTGACATTTGAAAGAAAATAGTACCACTCTATAATACTATAGTACAAGAATTGGTTAATTAATACAGAGCAGAAGTCTTGGTCATTATTATTATTATTATTATTATTATTATTATTATTATTATTATTATTATTATTATTATTATACAGTACAATACACGTTTTGCCGGGAAATGGCGATGGAAATAACTGGTAAATCGAACGGATCTGACTCAACGATTCAAACAAATTATTGGAATGAATTAATACAATGAGAAAGAGAAAGAGAAAGAGAAGGTAACGTACCAGCCTTCTAAGCAACCAGGGCTCGATGAATTGTTGTTGTTATTATGATGATGAGGTGGTGGTGGTTGAGCGTATTGAGGAGCGTACTGAGGAGGATAACCTTGCGCTGGGTATGGTGGCGGTGGATATCCTTGCGGTGGATAACCCGGCGGAGGATATCCTTGCGGTGGATATCCTTGTGGTGGATATCCCGGTGGTGGTGGATATCCCGGTGGCGGATATCCTTCCTTTCCGTATCCCTCCGGCGGATAACCTAATAATCAAAAATCAAATTCATAATTGAATAATTAAACAAAATGAATTTGCATGCAGAGAAAATGTGAGAAACCTTGTGGCGGCGGAGTTCCGACGGGTGGCTGTTGTTGATTGTAATAACTCATTGGTGTTGTTATAATTGTTTGCTTTGTTGTTAAGGCAGTTATTAATTAATTAATAATAATACTAATATTTTGTCTTCGAAGAAGAAGAAGAAGAAGAAGACGATGATTGATAGTATAATAATAATGAATCAAAATCAATGATGTGTGGTGTGTGGGTGTAGGGGTGGACAACGGGCCGGTTTGGGTCGGTATGGGCCGAAAACCTCAAACCGGCCCAATCCACGGGTCATATCTACTGGCCCATATCGAACTGATTTTAGGGTTCGGGTAAAACGGGTTCGGGTCCAGCGGATAACGGGTCAAACGGGTGGTTTATTACGGGTTGAACCATTTGTGACCCAAATAATTTTTTTTAATGGGCCACATTCAATTTTAAATTAGGTTGTTTTGTCTCGTTTATTATGTAAATTGGGCCTTATTTTAATTTTTGATCTTTTTGTCTCATTTTTAGGATAATTTTAGATGGTTTTGTTTTTGCATGTCATTCTTTCTCATTTTTGTTGTATCATTTTAATTCTGGTCCAATTAAATTAACAAACTATATAAAATACATTCAATAACATTATATATTCAAACAAAACACTATTAAAAAAATATTACAACACTTAAAATCCATAAACACTTGAAGGAATTATTTCAATGCCAACATGACTTGTCAATTTCACTCTAAACTTTTTTTTTTCTTCATTCAAACCTCCAATCCTTAGAGTTTCCTGGAGAAAAGAAAAGGTTAAATTAAAACATAAATTCATGTATTATATTACAATTAATTCACTAAAAAGGTTATTAATATTACCTAGTTATTCTAAGAATAGAACTACCACTGTGTTTGTTTAGGTAGATTTACAAAAGAGAGAATTAAGAAAGAGAGAGATAACAAAGAAATTAATTATTTCTATAGTTTGGAAGAGGTGAGAAATAAGGAAAGAGAGAAATATAATGGTCAGTAACTGCCAAAAATAAATCTCTCCATATTAGGAGAGATTTGTGTGACAAGTAGTGAAATAAATAATTTTACAACAATACCCTCATTCAACTAGTTTATTTTCTTGTAAAAAAGGGTAAATTTGTTATTTTCTCATTTTTATTAATTTCTCTCTTCTCACTTTTCTATTCATCCAAACCATATAAAATTTTTATCCAATTTCTCTTCTATCTCTCTTCTCTCTTATTTCTCTCTTCACTATTTCTCTCTTCCCTATCTCTTTCGCATCCAAACATAGTGTACAAGTCAGTACAAAAACAAAATAACATATCTATTTTTTTTAGTAGGTTGTTAAATCACATATCTGGAAAAAATGAAAACAGAGGTTAAAGATCCTCAAACCCAAACTAAAAAATTAACAAAATAATTAGTCAAATAGTAACATGAAAAATCCAAAATTGAGAAATAGAAACTGAAATAACAAACCCTAACTTGAGCACCAAAAAACATGGAGATGTTGCTGCTTAATGATTAAAATACAACAAATAAAATAAAAACAAAAAAACTATAAGAGTTTAAAATAAATATATCACTACCTATCTCAATATACAACTTCACAGATCTATGGATCCAACAAGGACATATTGTAAGATCTGAAAAAATTTATATACCATATAGATCTGAAGAGAAATTTGTCGATCTAAAGATTATATTATTTACCATGTAGCCTCTTTGTTCCTCAACCATGAGCAGTTTTATATCTTACTTCTTGTGTAGGGATGATAGAAAAACAAAAAGAAGACTGTTAAGATTTGTGAAAACATAAAAACAACAAAATCCAGTAAATCAAACAAAGAAAAATTGATGAGAAGGATGGTAGATAATTTGAGTTTGACGGCAGTGGATGGATGGGACGGTTGAGAAAGAGTTGAGAAAACGGAGGAGAAGGAGGAGTGCACGGCGGCGGCTAGGGTTTGGCAATAGAAAAGAGAGAGTGAGAGAGGAAACAAAAGGAATTGGAAAATATTAAGCGTAAAAAAGTAAGGACTAAAAAGGATGTCATCATATTAGTAATAAAAAATAAAAATAAAATAGTAAACACGGTTCGGTTCGGGTATCCGTGGTTTCATTTTATTGAACCGGACCCGACCGTGTAAACTCACTAGAAACCGCAAAACAGACCCGTAAACCCGTTAAACCGTCCAGATCCAACCCAATTCGTTTTTTTATTTTCGGTTAGTGCGGGCTGGGCTGGTTTAAAGGGCCTTGTCCACCCCTATGTGGGTGTGATAATAGTGAACAAAACAAACTGAATCCTCATCATCACACGTCATCACTAGCGATTAAATTCAGTTAATCGGTTAATTAGTGGTAGGTACTAGTACTTGGGTGGAAGTGGAAGTGGGACACGGTGACGTCTGTCCAATACGCGTATTAAATTTAGTTTTTTACATATTTGACAAATTAAGTTTTGTAAAAAACAAAGTTTAGTTTTTTTCTTGAAAGGATAACTTGTTTTTTGTTGAACTCAATTCAACCATATGTATGGTTAAAGCAGTTTTATTTCAACAATAAAAATTCAATTAATTAAAGCATTCGGTACAATTTTGTCGCATTGCTTATTTTTAATTTATTTATTATCATTAAACTCTGGAAATTCTAACCGACCGTTTATCACCCTAAAAGGTTTAGGGCCCCAATTACACAACAAGCTAAGGAGCCAAACTGGACAATGATCAGATATATCACGGTCTCCGATCCATTGCCCCTTAGCACCATTCTTCTTCAAGAAACCCTCCGATAACAAGAACCTGTCTAAACGGCTCATAGCTTTACCGTATGGGGTAAACCAAGAAAACTTCTTCCCCAGCACAGGTATATCAATAAGCTTCATGTCATCCACAAACTCTCTGAAAAAGTTAACCTCACTCCTTCTTGTGGCAACACTACTTCCTTTTCTTTCAGATAAATGAAGAATAGCGTTAAAATCACCACAAATACACCATTCACTATTATCCCCTCTTATGAGATTCAATAAGTCTTCCCATAATTTTCTTTTGCCCGCTAAATTACAAGGAGAATACACATTAACAATGTTCACCCTCATACTCTCCCAATCAACACAAAGCTGTAACCATAAAAAATATTTAGCAATTTGAATAAGTCAGGGTTCCAGATTGTTAAAATACCTCCAGATGGTCCTACTGCCTCCTTTGCCACCCAATGAACATTACCCCCACAAATTATGAATAATAGAATCATCAAAATGTGCTTTATTGTAACATACATAAATCAATCACACCTTTTATGAAAAACTGACTCAACCTCCCCCTTTAATTTAATAAAAAAAATATTTTAGTTTAATAAAAAAATATTTTTAATTTTTATTGTCAAATCAAACGTCCTTTTAAACAAAAATATAAAAATATTAACTGCATATATTTTAGTTTAATAAAAAATATTTTTAATTTTTATTGTCAAATCAAACGTCCTTTTAAACAAAAATATAAAAATCTAAAAGTTAAAATCTCACCCTATCATAGTTTTGTCTCGAATTTTACACCAAAAATATGCAACAATATTTTTTTTGAGATACAAAAGAACAAAGAACAAAAGAATATACTCCTATCATAATTTTGCCTCGAATTTTACACCAAATATACAACAATATATCCTCCTTGTTTAGATTTATTTCCGTTAGATTTAAATTTATGAAATCATAATTTTACGGCTGCTAAAAAGATACGGCAATAATATATAATATATGGGTTAGAATAAAATGACATCAAGGTTTGACAGTTGACACCAAATCTCATCCACTCATTTTATTTACTCCAAAGTTTTAAAGTTATTACCAAAATAAGTAATGTAGACCAAATATTCTCTGTATTATTATAACTTAATTAAGAAAGGATCTTTATAATCATAAATGTATAATCAGACATTCCCAATTTGCTTTTCCAATTTTCTATTCTTATTTTTTTTTTGGTAAGGATTTTTTTTTTTTCTTTCTATTCTTATGATTATGATGATTATGGCTAGCTGTTTTGTTAAATTTTGTCTTTCTCTCGTGCTGGTATTTTTTTTTTTTGTCAAACATAATTAAATAAATTGTAATAAAAAAACACCTATTTATTATCTATACATATCTATAAAGAAGATACAAAAATTTTTGGTGTGAACTTTTCATAATATTAATAATATCTTTGATTATTTTTTTGAGTTTAATTGATATGCACCGACGGTGTAAATAGTTTTACACCATCGTCCAATAAATAACCATCATTTTGTCATGTCATATCAAGAAAGTGGGGTAAAGTGGGGTGATGTGGCGGAAAACATGGTTGGTATTGGTTGACAGTGTAAAATTATTTTACACCGTCGGTGCATATCAATTAAATCCTATTTTTTTTAGCGGCAAAAATTATATATTAACAAACTCACTATAATATAAGACATTTTTTTTTTCTTTGACATAAATTTACATACTAATAGACACAGACTGACGCATCCTGTCTAACCGCTAGTTCAGTATAAGAAAAATAAAAAATATATAATTTTTTTTCAATAAGAAAAAAAGAAAAAAAAAAAAAATGATTTGCTAGAACAAGTAAACAAATCATGGTATGATTTCAACTGAATTCTCGATTTTTAATTGTATAACAGGCATGATTTTTGTGTCAAAAAACTTAGGCATGATTTTTAATTTTTAATTATATAAATAAAAAAACATGATTTTGTCAAAATAATGATCGAATAAAAAAAGGGAAAATAAATAGGAAATTATATATGTTTGATTATGAATAATATAAAGATGATACATTATTTTTGGTGTGGACTTTTCATAATACAAATAACTAGTCCTAACATAAGACACATCTTATTTTTTTTAGTAGTAATAATTTTTTATTAATTAACAAACTCACCATAACGTAAGACATACTATTTTTGTTGACATAAATTAGACAATGACCCGCTAGTTTATGATAATAAAGATTCTTTTTAACTAGGTGATATAGAGAGTGCATTTGATTTGATGTACATTAATGACAATATAAAGATCCTTTTTTGGACTGTTTTGGTGCATTCCTAATATGACCAATGAGAATGCAGTGTTGACTTACTTTGAATTATATGATATAAACCACTTATATAGTACTTACCATGTACCTTTATATCTATTAATATTTCAATTAAGTCCCTATCATATTCTAAGTTACAAAATTACCCTAATGTTTAAATTGTTTTTAATTTTAATTGTGATGGTAAATCAATTAAAATTTAATTAAAACTAAAATTGAAAAAAAAAAAACAAAGTCGCATAAAATTGAAACCTTTGTTCATCGTGCATTCATCACCTGCTTCATCAAAGTCTAAAATTGAAACAAACAACAAAATCATAAAATCAAAATTTCTGTTCATCACCAACAAAAGCCACAACAACAACATCATCGTAATGCTTTCAAAAAGCATTACATTAGTTTGAGAGTCATAAGTAAAGGAATCCTCGCGTTAAGAAGAAACTGAAGTGTGATAAAATTGACGGTGCTACAAGACCAATTGAATTGATTTGTCTTCTAGCAATGGAAAAGAAAAGGGAATTGGATGCTAGCACTATATTATTTGATTGTTAGTGATAAGTGATAACGTGTTGAATGAAAATTGTCTGAGGCTAATGAAACTCAAAAGTAAACAAACATGCAAGGAATTGCTACGTGATTCAATTCGGTAGAACATTGGTTCGTGGATCGTGGAAAGCGCCGTTCATACTAGGAACAACCCTAGCGCCGTTCTGGTTATTTTTCTATTTTTGTTTTTTGTTTGTAATTTGTAAATGAATATTTACTAGATGAGGTACTCATATGCAATAAATAAAAGTTTGTTAATAAAAAAGACTCACCATAGACTTGCGCTGATGTGGGAATTAAAATGAATTTTATTGGTTAAAAAAAAGGACTGCATCGAAACCGTCCAAAAAGGGAATGTACCATAGAATCTCCCTAAAAAAAACTGTCATATATAAGACTTATACATATCCACTGAAACGGGGCTTATAAAAAAAATAAAAATCCAGCGAAACAGGAAATATTTTCTTTTGATGAATGAAACAGGAAATATTTTGTGTTAATAGTAACTAGTTAAAAGACCCGTGCATTCGCACGGGTCTATCGACTTTTATCCGATATTTAAAAATTTGTTATATAATATTGTTAAAATATAAGTGAAACTATTGTGTTATTTCTTGTAAACTTATTAAATGAATAAATTATCAATGACAAATATATATTCAATTTTTGATGTATCAGTGACAAATAATTGTCCCGTGTATATTCTTTATTAAAAATTTTAGAAATTTGATTAGGAATATATATTTAGTATAATTTAGTAAATTTTACAGTAATTAACTTTATTATATTTTTTTATAATAACTTTTTAATATTATTATTATTCAGGGCAATTAAGTAATTTGCTAAATTTTAAGCTAAAAAAAGTGAGTCAGTGCACCAAAAAAGAAAAGTAAGCAAATTCCGGTCAAACTGGGGTAATTTTAATTGAGATTAGCTAGCAACTGTGTTGGTAGTTAATATTTGGTAGCAAATCCTATATTTTCTTGTAGTTTTTTTTTTTTTTTTTATGAAAAATATTGTTTAGTTCATATCTATAATATGTTTTACTTCTATTTTTAAGCATGTTATCTTTTTAGTGTATTTATCTTATATTATTATTATTATATTTATTTTTTTAGTGAAATTTTTATGCATATAGATTGTTCTGGTTTGTTCCTATCTCAACTCTGTTTTGTTTCTATTTTTTAGCATATCGTTTTTTTTTTTGTATTTATCTTATATTATTTATATATTTTTTTGTATTTATCTTATATTCTTTTTATGTTTTTTTTTTTGAATTTATTTAGTGAAATTACAATGAAGGGTATAAAACTTGCAACGTGGTTAAAAGCAATAGGGATAATTTAGGAACTTTGATGGTAATCGATTTTAATATATTAGTAATAGATAATATAAAAACCTGTGAATGAACTTTCCATTTTTTCTGTTGATTTTCCATTTTTTTTTAATTTCTCCTTCCCTTCCCTCGTTATTTATTGGCCCGACTATGCACTGTGAATGAACATAAAAAACACAATAAATAAGTCACTCAAACATTTTGTCTGTTCTAGTACAGATTTTTTCTTTCTACGAAAGAATTGATTTTTACCACGCACACTATATTTATTTCCCTTTTAGATTTTGTATTATAAATAGTTATTGGGTTTGGATTAACCGTTATATAGTGCAGATTTTGCAAACAAAAGGTAGAATCTTTTGGAGATTTTTGGAGTAGCTTTTTCTACTTGGTAATTTGGAAATAGGTTTTGCTAGATCCATTGGAAGGAAAAGTGTAGCTTTTTTCCAAAAATATGGAAGATTTTAATAGTGCTCATATATCTTCTCTTGAAACTCTTCCTCATGATATTCTGGTAATTATTATTATCATGTAAATTAATTTAATCAATTTTTATTTTATTTTTTTTGAAGTTTTATTTGTGTGTTTTAATTATATATGTATATGTATATTCTGAATTTCAGTTACGTGTTTTGTGTGGTGTTGAGCATGATGATTTGGAGCAGCTTTTTTATGTGTCCAGAACAATTAGAAAAGCGGTACGTATAGTATTACTATTTAATTAATTTGTAGCATTGAGTTTGGTTTTTTTTTTGTTAGATAGTCTAGTAACTATAAATTTTACTCTTAAGGTGAATAAGTGATATGTTCGGGGTTCGAACCCGGTCAACGCATATAATATGCGATGTCCCTTACCAACTGAGTTAAGTTCATGAGGGTTGATTTTTGTATTTTAATTTAATGATTTATCGATTATGATTATTATTCTTTCTTTTTTGTTTTGGTGAAATGATTATTATTCTTTCTAGTGGGTAATTATTTGGTAATTATTGGATTTTATCTATCATCGCAGACACTAATTGTGGAGGAATTACATTTTAATTTTAGCACACCAAAAAATTATCACATTAAAGTTAAAAGTCCAAAAGCACCATTCATCGGAAAACAACCAAGAGAGGAGTCAAAGTTCAATTTGGAGGACTTCACCAAAAAAAGAAAAAAGATCAATATGAAGAAACTAAATGATATCTCGACGATATTGTTTTGTACCGCAAGTTGAATAGACCACGAAGATTATGAATAGATATTCTAGTTAAGAATTGATTTAGTTGAAAATTAGAGAGTATGAATTAGTATTAACTTGTTATCCAAGGATGATGTTGCCATATTATTTCACACCGTATATATTCACTAGCAAGTTTCTTCAACAAATTTATTGAGTATTATTGATTAGTTTAGCTTATTTGCAATCTTTTTCCATATACTTAATAGATAGAAATAAACAAAAGAAAGATTATGAGAATTTTGTTTGGAGTACACCCAATAATAATGGATGAATCTTGTTTTATCTTGTCTTGTAATAAAAAGTATGAATGACAATGGGGTGGGACATTGGTGGAGAGATGCAAATTACTTTTCATATCAGCTGTCAATTAGCATTAATAAGCAAATTATAGAATCATATTATTACTATAGAATCACAGCATTATTATAGTTTTAAATGAATTTCTATATTTATACATCTATATCTATATATGATGGAGGTGAGTCACTTATGAGTTATGACCGATACAACAAGTAGACCTAGCTAGCTCTGTCCTTTATTTCTTTTTTGAAGGACTACTCGTAATAATAATGTGATAAGGATTAACCATATTTGAACATAAACACGTGCACAACACCTTTTAAGATAAGAATCAAAAGCTCAAATTGCCTTAGTTAAATTTTGATTAAACCGTAAATAATCACCGTACGTACAATTTGTAGTTGTAAAGAATAATAATAATAGTAGACACGAGAGAGATGAGTATAGTATAGAGACAAGTGCGTGTGCACGTGCAGACATGTGTTTTAATATGTGGAAGCCCGCATTTGAAATATTATGCACACGTGCCCACATGCTTCTGTGAACTGAACTCACTCAAAGAGTAAATAAAATTCTTGTAAGTGAATGTGATCGCATGTGGATTCATAAAATCCCAGTCAACTACACTGTGCCCCAAATTTATTTTACACTCTTCATTGTAATTGTTCTGCCAAATCCCTTTTTTTTAAATTTTCCTTTATATCTATTTGCATGTATAGTAATAGAATTATAGAATCTCTCTTTTTTTCCCTCTCTCCCACACAGAGATGGTGGTGGTAGTGTTGATATTTACATTAGAAAATATAAATATATATATATATATATATATATATATATATATATATATATATATATATATATATATATATATATATATATGAAATGAGTGACTGACATAGTAAAAAACAAGGGGTACATTTTGCTTCTGCAATCTAAATACTGTAAATGTTACTCCCTAGCTATAAAAGAGTCCTATGAGTTATTATTTAATCGTCAGTCACACATGATGGGCACAAAAAAGGAAAAGGAGGTCACTAATTTGTGTTATTTATGTCCATTTCATTTCCACATTTGATCACAAGTCAGATTCATTTATGTATGGTATACTAAATAAAATCTCAATTTAATTTTAAAGGACCACTTTCGGGTCCAATCTAACTAATATGGATTGCTCTAATTAACTATACAAAAAATCATATCTTGATCTAACTCAAATAAATAGTAGTAGTAATGAACAACATAAATAGTACAGTAGTTAGTAAAGTAGTATCGGTGAAGGGGATAGGGGTGGTGTGGTGTGGTGACCATACATACATACAGTGCATCGCTGTCTATAGCAGCATGTGATGTCAAGGACTTAGCTTGTGTGTTTATGTTATGCTTATAATGTGAAGAAGAGGAGAGTGAGGACAAAACTAGTTTAGTTTAGGATTTGAGTTCGATTCTCTTGATTTTCTCCACCACCACCTATCCACTATTCTTTCAATTTTTATCCAACTCCTTCTCATCACCCCAAACCAAAACTAAACTAGAAAAGTGACACATTGCCACATACACTTTTTATAATAAATAATAGGATATGGTCATGTGAGAGCTTGATATATACAAGTTAATTAATTACTATAATTTATAATAATTATATAGTATAGTTAGTTTAACTCTTTTTTACCGCAACTCTTTCATTTCAACATAAATTGAAGCTATCTAGTCCAAGATAGTGAAACACACAGACAGGATCATATGGATGCAGTGGGTTCAGAATGCAGTAGTGGGTGTGAGTCTGGTTGGACTCTATACCTGGATCACTCTTTCAATGCCTCACAATCACATACACCTTCATTTGGATGTTATGAGGAAACTACTAAACACAAAAAGCTCCAAAATGAGGACTCTGATGAAGAGGATTTGTCAATGATTTCTGATGCTTCTTCTGGTCCTCCACACAGCGACTCTTACTTCAATGCACAACACTACTCTGCATCCAAGCCAGAAAAACTGGCAAAGAGAAGTAAAAAGAGACAGAGAGTTCAAGAAAATATTCAGCTGCAGCACCTTGATGACACTGCTAGCTCTCCTCTCTTTCAGAACAACAGTGTTACTCCGACAACCCAACAAACAACTTCAACGACCGAGAGTATGGTAGATTATTCACAAGGTTTTTCTGCTACTTATTTTGAGGTATGTGTCGTGTTCTTTCTTTGTTTCCTTAAAAGTTACATTTCTACTTAATTGGTTAGAAGTTACTACTTACTTGTATATGTTATATTTAAAGTCATTTGTGCTCTTGCTTGCAGGAGCGATCCTCAATGCAAGACCAATTTGGTTTTTTACAACCATCTCTATCACAAAATGAAGAAGCTCATATCAACAAGTAAGCACTGCTTCTTCTTCTTCTGTACATTGAATAAAAGCTTGTGAGTAGTTAAATTATGATTCCAATTGTAATCATTCGTTTGCATTATGTGTTTAGCAAATGGTAAGGAGGGAAAGAGATGGAAATGATATGAAGACCAGTTGATTCAGTTCCACTAATGACTCTTTTGCTGTTGAAGTTGTTGGTGTTAAAGTTACTGAACGAAGATCAATGGAAGGCAGAGAAGGGATTCTATGATGGTTCAGAAGGATTTTTTTTCCCCTTCTCTTTGCTGTGTTTTTATCTTCTGTTTTGGCTGTCGATGCAATGAGAAACAACCTCAAAGGAAAATTTAGAAATAACTTTATTTTTTGTTTTCTTTCATAATTTTATTTAATTCTGTTGTGGATGAATTGAATAGTGCACACAGGACATGATAGTAAGTTAGGCAGGTTCTGTATAAACATGTTGAATCCTTGTTTTATGAAATGCATACAACATTTCCACATTAAGAGCTATCTATAAATGCAAATGCATGGCTAGATTTGAGTGCATAGCAGATCTTGATCTTGTGTAATTGTCTCTGTAATGTATTCAAAATCCATGGTAGCATAGCCAGAGGTAGATGCTTTCAGTGCATTGGAAATGTAAAATCTCGAGGTTAACAAAGACAACATGTTCCTCAGTTTTTTTGTTTAGTTTAGATCTCAGCTAAGTACAGAATAATCTTCTTAAGTTAAGTATGTCCTAAGCAAGAATGTGGTGGCAGGGATTTAATCCAATCTCCACAAAATTAGTAATTAAAATTCAAAACTTACACATGCATGCACATCTCAAAAGGCTTTAGGACTAATTAAGAAGCTCCAAAAATTAACAAATTAATCCAAAAGTATCTGATATAGTAATCCAATTGGACCCTTTTTCCATTTTTTACATGATTATTTTATTGAAGTACAGAGAATTCAGCAAATTAAAATGGAAGGGTCCAAACAAGGTTCCATCTATTCTGAAAGTTTTAGTGTTTTCTAAAAGAATAAAAAGTGATAAAGGCTATATATGAAGTATGGACAATGTAAAAAGATGAGGAGGAAATGTCAATATATATTCATGTTTGAATATTTCATATGCATCTATTCAAATCTTTAGTAGCCTCAGGAGATCCTGCCTGAGATCTTCCTGACCCAGAGGAACATGCCCCATTTTGTTCAGTAAGCCAACTTTATCTCATTTTGAAGGATCCCTATTTTAAAATTATTTTATACTATGTAATGTTCTTTTTTATATATAGGTTTGGTCCCTTCAAGTCTGCCTGCTTGGAAGTTGTTATAGAACTTGAAGTCATGGCACAATTATGTACCTTCCTTTGAAATATTTTATTCTATTCCATTACTTAATTATTCCCAGTCAGTTGTTCCTGTTCAGATTAAAAAATAAATATATACAGCCGGAAAAGGTTGAAAAAGCTGAAAGAAAATATGGCCATTGAGAATTTAGGATGTGAAAATAAGAATCTCCTCCACCCACATGTGGTTTTGTCATATATCTAATTGAAGTTAGGCAATGGCAAATAAAGAAAGCTAAGCTAAAGACAAATCAAACTTCTACTAATAAACTTCTAGATAGATAGATAGAGAGAGAGAGAGAGGACTTAATTTAAACGTGAAGATAGATAGTCATTGTTCCAGCTGCACTGCATAATTCCATCCATCAAATTGGATAAGAATCCAACAAAAGGGTATTATTGGAAAAACATTTCATGCCTTTCCAACTACCGCCAAACCAACCATCTATCCTTGTTACACAGAGGAGATAGGAGTTTGCCTCCAAACACGTGTTTCATGGTATTTAGTTTTTGCTGTCCCATTTATCAAGACAACAACACTCTGCATCATCTCGGAAACAACAAAATGTGACTGCCAGCGAGAGCCACATGAATGATGTCTACAAATAGCAGCATCTTATGTTGTGGGTTTTTAGCACCAGCAAACATTAGTCCAAGTAATTCCACCAAAGCGATTAAAGGGTTTGCTAACTTATGTCCTAACTACGGCAAGACATTTAAGCCAAAGAAACTTTACTTCCTTCCAAGTACGGGCACTTATTTGGAATCTAGTAACAAACAACACTCTCTGCATCATCTCGGAAACAACAAAATATGTGACTGCCAGCGAGAGCCTTGTGATGTCTACAAATCGCAGCATCTTATGTTTAGGGTTTTTAGCACCAGCAAACATTAATCCAAGTAATTCGACCAGAACGATTTAAGGACATAACAAAAAGTCTTGCTAACGTGTGTCCTAACGTATCTCCTAATAGTATATATTAAGATTCAATAATGAAAAGCAAGACATTTAAGTCGAAGCAACTTTAGTTCCTTCAAAGTACGGGCTCTTATTTGGAATCTAGTAACAAACATTACAAGATGGCATTACATCTCCGTGTGGATGGATAAAGGAAATTCGATTTTTAAAGCATAGTCCCTTCCTCAAGTTACATGAATTAACATAACAGACACCTAATAGTCCCTTCCTCAAGTTACATGAATTAACATAACAGACCCTAGCAAACTGGTCCAAAGTCATTAAAAGACCATGCAACTAAGAGTAACATCACGGGACTATGGGAGATCTGGTGGTCAGAGACGTAATGTACCGAAAATTCTTGGACTACAACGAAAAATCAGTTTCCTCCACAGTTTTAGTTTGAGTAGTGGATGTGAACAAAGAAATTTGACTCTAGATTCCCACATGTGAGCTAAGGATGCACATGTAAGTTCCTACCTAAAAGTAATGGCCACACTACCAAATTATTCAGTAGTTCAGCTAGGATCTTTGATGATGACGTTAAGGAGTGACTTTCAGGCCTTAATCTGCCTAAATATTCTTTGCCCCTAAAACAAGTTATTTTGATCCAATGAGACTGGTTTACGTTAACAAACTACGATGATATCATGATATCCAAAGAGAAAGTGTATCAGAAAGAAAAAGAAAGGATGAATCACAAAGAATGAACTGATAGAGGCGAAGTCAATAAAGACTCTAGGTTCAATTTACTATTGAAGAATGCGATGCAAATATGTTGTCAATTCAAAGTCGATTAGAACTAAAAAGGGTGCAATTACATAAAAGTAATTCAATGTCACCAGAATATCATGTGGCAAGTAGAAGACTGAAAATAACCAATTTATAAATTCAGAAATGCGATTTCATTAGTCACTTTCAGCTTTGAAGACAGTCAAGGACTGACCTGATAACTAGCCTCGTAGTCTCCCTGCACAGCTCTAGCAGCAGGGCCTTTCTTTTGCAATACATAATAAGGGATCTCACAGCTAAATTCTTATTAAAGCAGCAAATAATAGTTGTCATCCTGGTCTTTACAACATAACAACAGCAAATATTTACAATGAAGGCAAACTCAGACGCATAAAATAGAAATGCCAAAATGTTAACCAGCACGTATCTAGAAATTCGCTACTGCTTCACAACATCAGTTTAACTTGGAATGTTCACACTAAAGATGTGAAGATGTGAACATAGTACAAGGTGGAAATCCAGTCCAAAAACAGTACACAGTAGAAATATGATAAAAGAATTTCCTATTTTTCAAAATTAATATCAGGAACTAGAATCACGCTGTAGGATTAGGAAGGGCTTTGGGTTTTGGCTTGACCTCAATTTCATTCACGCTACGAACGTAGATAGCATCTTGTTCATGGCTGCAAAAGAAATTAAAAACAAGGTTGAAGTCGGAGAGACAGAGTGTGTGTGTGGGAAAATGGGAGAGGAGGAAATACTTACGGTTTCAGTCCCTCTTCAAAAGTGTAACTTGACGCAACAGCTAGGAGACGTCCATCTCTGCTAAATGAGAGTGCAGCAACGCTAGTTGGGTATTTTGAATACTGCAAGGAGAAATGGAAATTCAGTAACTGATGCAGTACCAATAGAATCTGACCTCTCAAATCACTCAAGGCAATTGAGAAAAACCTGATACAGCCTCTTTTTGTTGTTTCCGTCCCATACATTAACAAAACCATCACAACCTCCTGTGGCAAATGTACCATATCTGCATGAAGATTATTCATGAGTGTTTTGACACTTGAATAAAGTATTAACATAATTGTATGTGCCAGTTAGTTTGTTATCATTGCTAGTAATAAATTAATGACAGTTGGGTTAACAGTTGTTGGTTGCTATCGTTAATTAGCTGAGGGATTCAGATTTCCCAAAACCGGATTTTCCTACATTTTCTGCATTTAGGCAAAAATTTAGGGTATTGTCTTTACAATATACATAGCACTTACAAGTCTTACACATACCACATTTTCTCTTAACAAACTTTTGTCTAAATGTAGGAAAATTTAGGGAACTCAAATGTAGAGAATCGGAATCGATAGCTGAGCTGTGCTCTATAAAAAGAACACCAATGTATCACATTTGCACCTTTTATCAATAAGATTCCTCATGGTGTTCAAGGTGTTTAGCACCTTTGCTTCCGTTTTCTCTTCCCCCCAATTGGTTCTTGTTCGTCCAACTGTTGTTGTATGAATATGAAACTCTTGCATATTCTAATTCAAACCATCCGATTTTGGATTCTATTTAAGTGTAATATCACTGTGTCACCTTTGGTGCACTGAATGATACAAATCCTACAAGTGGTGTTTTCTAGATGCTTCTCATTTCAAAAACACCACTTGCCAATGATATCTCCAAGTCATTTTGAAGTCGACTTATGGGTTACTGGGTTTCACAATTAATCAAGTATTCATGATCCTATCAACATTCAGTTATGATACAACCAAACTTTCCCAGCAATATACTTGCAAGCTTTTAATTTTCTAATCAAATAGTTATGATTATCAGTGGTAAATGGTAATTATCAGTGTCACACACAAAAACAAAAGGTACAAGCTAAGTGATTCTTGTTTCCTAACTCAAGCCATTGTGGTAATTATCAGTGTCCATTCTTTTGACCCAGAGAGCATAAATATTTGATACCAAGAGATTTATGTAACCCACGAAAACCACTATTATAATTTGTTTTAAATTCTAACCTTCTTTAGCATGCTTGTTAATTGAGGAGATAAGAAATTTTGACAGACAAAGATCTTGAAAATACTTACATGGGGTGGAATGCCATGGCATTTACAGGGTAGACAATATCCCTTCCAGCTTCGGATTTTCTGTGACACTTGAAAGCATATCTGTATATAGTTTAGAAGCAAATGACATATTATATAGACTACATAAAATGAAGTAAACACCAACAACTTTGAAGTGGTATAAATGATAAACATAAAGCTAAAAGTCAATACTTCTTTGCCTGGCTAGCTTCAGATAGGTCAAAGAATTCCATTGCAACCCTCCCTTCAACGGAACTAAGTGCATATCCTGCAAAAAGTATGTGGAATATGAACATCGAGGCTAAGAAACGCAACACACAAATAAGTGTCATCACTGGAATCTATTATGCCACATAAAGATATATGAATTAGTAATAATCATGAATTTAAACATTACTCTCCTCTTCCAATCAATACTAGTGCTCATACATAAACAATAATTAAAGCAGAGTATAAGCAAACACAAACCAGCATTTGAAAAAGATTGCTTATGAGACTTATGAAACAAAACAAAGTTCAAGCCTTAAGTTTTGCAAATTATTCCACAATTACACATACACTACAGTTTACCTGTTCCATTTGGGTAGCAGCGTACACATCTGGTTTGATATTTCAATGAAGATTCCCTCCGTTGTTCAGGACAAGACATGTTCCTCAAGTCATAAACATTAACATGTCTTCCAGCTGTTGCTACAACAAGCCGATGTCCAACAAGAGATAGAGAGTAAATACGCTCAGGCTGTGGATACGTCCCAACAAGAGTGCGCTCTTGTCCACTTGCACCCCTAGGGTCCCAACACTTTATGGTTTTGTCCCAACTACCAGTGATCAATTGCCCTATAATTATGCATAAATTAAAAAGTAGCCGATTATTAATATTCAAACTTCCACCAAATAATCTAAAAACATTGTCATTGACACAGATAAGTTAAGAATGATGTATCCTTTGATTGGAAATAATAATATTGAACAACAGTAGTTGATGTTAATAGTGAATGATAATTAACATATACAACCAGATATGTTACCATTGTTGGTTTTGAGGTTTATTCTCATCGCACATTTTCAAGAGAAGACACATGTTGTCAATTCAAAGTCGATTAGAACTAAAAAGGGTGCAATTACATAAAAATAATTCAATGTCACCAGAATATCATGTGGCAAGTAGAAGACTGAAAATAACCAATTTATAAATTCAGAAATGTGATTTCATTAGTCACTTTCAGCTTTGAAGACAGTCAAGGACTGACCTGATAACTAGTCTCGTAGTCTCCCTGCACAGCTCTAGCAGCAGGGCCTTTCTTTTGCAATACATAATAAGGGATCTCACAGCTAAATTCTTATTAAAGCAGCATTCTCTACCATAGAATTCGGTCTTCGAGGTCCACCGGCCCCGGCGGCTTCTGTGAAGAAGGCAGCACAAAGGAGGCTCGAGACCTTCCTGAGAATACAGCAGAAATGAACATCTTCTCATTTGAGCAGCCCCTGGTAGTTAAATAGGAATGATATTACCAAAGATGGTATTCTGTTAGTGCTAGGGAATTAGGCAATCTTGTATACTGTAACATATAGACTTAGTGACATCAATAATGTCTGCATGATTGGCGTCATCAGGTAGTTACGTACTAGTGTTTTGCCTGGCTTCTTTAATACAAACATCAATTGTTGTGAATGGCTATTGGAGATGAAGATGAGACATCGCATATTGTCAATCTATGTAAGGAGTTAGTTATATAGGGAAAAAATAAGAGATCCATTTTTCCTTAAAATATGCCGTTTTTACTCCTGAGCTAATTTAAAAGTCATTGCTTCGACCAAATTTCTATGTGTATTGTGCAAAGAGATCATTGCAGGAAAGATAGATACATTCAAACACTAGTAATATATATTTATTAACATTATAAGCAAATAGAAAAGACAACATTTGTCTAATTCATATCATATCATTGCTAATTATATTGCTGTGCCGCTAAGGAATATTTTACATTGACTAATTCTAACAGCTTGCAAAGGATAGCAGATGGAGCGATGATTTTATCATTCCGATGCATGGTATAAACTAAGAGAACCCTCAGTACTCAGTAATAGTATACATACTGCACAAGGAGTGTGATATCCTGTTCTGACTGTAGTACAAGGTAGCTTACACTTAGTTGAATATGCAAGAAAGGCAGTAACAATCTCAAGTTTAGAAAAGAGTTCAACAATACTCGTAGATACCTTATGGTCCTCAAACTCCCTGGAAAACTATGAGATGCATTAGGAATATAAGACAGATGTTATGACAGTTGTTTTCACATGAATTGCAACTTGCAAGCATCAATTTTTATAGTATTTGATTATCTTCATATACATACTCTTCTAAATTCTAATTGCCCTGTAGGAGCTCAGCATCAATCGTTCAAGGAGATTTTGATACCCACGGACATAAAGCCATAAACTGACACATGGCAGGCTCCCAAAATTTACGAAGCAGAGCAGCAATTAAAAAAAGCAGTAGCTAGTAGATATAATGAAGGTCTCCAATGCCCAAATATTATTTAAGAAAAATTTCTGTGCACAGAAAGAAATTGGTATAGAGAATACAAAAAACAAGCATAAAAACAAATATGATGAAAAATCTGTGAATCACAGAGTGAAATCGTAGTGTCAATAACAGAACTGGCAGCAAGTGCTGATGTACAAGAAAAAGTAGTGGAAGGATCATTCATGTATAATAAGCAAACAGATGCTTTAGAAGACTTATAATAAAATTGTATAGAACGTAAATTACATTATTGTATGGAGCACAATGGCGTGCACCTTATTCTAGCAAGCCTTTGTGCTTGCACCAGGCAATGGCAACCACATACAAGAATATGGTCCCGGCAGTGCCTCCACCAACAGTCCAGAGAAACTCCCTCATCCCATACAATTTATCATCAAACAGCTCAATATGAATATTCATGCCAAAAATACCAGCCACAACAACAAAGGCACTCACTACCAGAGTTGCCGTGGTCAACATGACTCCCATTTGGAGAAGATGGTTCTGTTTGTCATCCAGCATTATGTTGATGTAATCCTCAGTGTCATCAACATACTCCCTCAGCTTAAACACAAAAACCAAGGAATAAGAAAGTGTCAGCAACAAAGAAGTCAAACATGTTTAGTAAATTATATTCTAAAATTAAACTATTATTATAGATGATAACCATATAAGATAGCACTTATATAAACTAGGCATCTCTAAGTATCTTGGATCCCATGACATAAACTCATGTTTTGCAAGCAAAATTAGATGAATTAAGATGAATCCAAGGCCTCGAAATTCAATCTAGAAAGTGCTCTCCTTTCACTAATTAATTAATGGAGAGAGGAAACAATTTCTTTGATCCTCAATTATTTTGTTTAATTAATAAAATTTTATTAATTAAAGAAGAATGGAATGAAATATAGAATACCGTGGAGAGCTTGTTGAGAGTGCCATCAATCTGAACGAAGTATGCTTCCAAGAGCATCTCAAGCTCCTCAACGTCAAGCTTGATGGTGGCGGCACTGTAGACAGTGCTTGCGTGTGTTCCATGGATATCCCTTAGATTACGATGATCATCATCATCATTGTCTTCTTCCTCCTCATAACTTGCCACACCTCCTCCTACACCTGCTTCCAATGATATTTCAGCTCTATGATGAATATCCATGTCATTATTATCATCATCATCATGACGAGTATCATCAACAACAGTGTCTTCCTCAGAAGAAGTTTGTTGTGATTGCTGTTGAAGTAACTTTTCAGTGAGATACATCTCAGCCATATCTTCATCATCATCAAGCAAATGTTCCAATTCATCTCTGACTTTTTGAACACGACCAGTTATCGCAACCAATCGGCTCTTAATTTGACGAACACGTTCCAAATTAAGAGTACTGATCTTGGATGTCAATTTATCAAGAGCAGGATGTGCTTCTTGCTCTAACGTCTTAGCTTCATTCTCCAAGACGCTACAAGCAGCTTCAAGACAGGCTTCAAGAGCGACAAATTCGAATGGAAGAATCTTAATTCCTCCTTCATCGGGATGATGATTAGTAGTAGCTTGGTGATGACGGAGGATCCTAGCTTGAAGTTCTTGAACGAAAGGAGTAACAGAAGGGTCTCTTGAATTGAGAAGAAGAACTTGGTTAGCTGTAATAATAGCTTTGATGTGTTCCAAATTGATGACAATAGCTCTTTCTCTTCCGAGAACGGTGGAAGGGTAAGAGAGAAGAGGATCAAGGATACGAAGGTCACGAGCGGGGAGTCCAGTACGTCTCATGATGGCATGTTTACCGACCTCAACAACCTCTGCATCTCCGCTACCCTCCACGACTAACCATGGACGAACACTTGTTCCTTTCTTCCGAATAATACCCGGAGCTGGTACGGCGGTTGATCCCCATCGCTGCTCTTCGATTCCGATTCCGTTTCCGCGCATCTTTTTTGCTTCTATACGCTACTCTTTCTTCCTCACTCAAATTCTTCTCTTCTCATATCCCATCCCATCCCATCCATTCATCTCGCCCTAATTTATTACTTACTAACCCTTTTACTCTTTTCAAAAAACTATTCTTACAAATCTCCACGTAATCGTTAATTATTGGACCACCACCTTACTTGATTTATTTTTTTATTTTTTTATTTTTTTATTTTTTATGAAACCTTAGTTTATATTTTTTAAGAGAGATGATATTTGTTACTCCTCACTCACACCGACTCAGTTAACTACGTTACGTATGTCAATCCATAATTTTGATGATTAATATTTTTAATTGTATAATAGTAAAAGTTATAAAAATATGATATTTTGAAAATATTCATCGAGATGAATCAAATATCTTATATGCTAATATTTGTTTTCATTTATTACTAAAAAAATATGGTCAAAATAAAATATGTGAGTAGTGCATATAGTCAAAATTGTTCACTCATTTTGGGACGAAGGGAGTACTGTACAAAGGATTTAAGATTAAGAGAAGGAATGCAACACATGACAATATCTTAAAACAGTTAAGCCACTAGGTTTGGTCTAGTGGTGAGTGATTTAGGTAGTATGTTATAGGTCTTGGGTTCGATTCTCAGCTCATTATAAACAAAAAAAAATATCTTAAAACATTTCAATTGTTGTGCACCATCGGTATAAAAACACAATACATGATTTGTTGATATATTGTTGGACGCACGTGTAAAATAATTTTATACTGACAATATATATATATAAATTAAAATTTATCTTAAAAAGAGTTCAATTGTGCACCGTCAATATAAAGTTTTCATTTTTTAGTGGGATTATGGGATAGTGAACGTAAATAAGGGTGGAGATTTATTTTTGTAATGTTTCTTTTTAAATTTCTTAAGAAAAAACTTTTCCAATTTAATTTTCTTATTTCTTGCATTTTATGCATTCAATTGGTTTGCATTAGTATTGTTCTTCATTTTGCTTCCATTGTAAATCACGATCACAAATCCTAGCTCAACTGATATAAATGTCGAAATTACTAGCGTCGGAAGTCGGGACCGCAATTCAAACCCCAATCACTCCAATCTATCAACCAAAAAAAAAAACTTAGAAGAAACATTTCATCAAATTGTTGGGTGAGTAGTATATACTACTATAGGTAAAACTCCCATTTTTCTAACCTTGCAGAAATTTTTTTTAGTGAAGTTCAGTAATCAATATCAATACTTAGTATAAAACCCTTTCGAAATTTCAAATACTAGTAGCAAGTAGCAACTATATAATTTCAAGTTCAAGCGAATAGATCAATCATTATGATTTAATGATGCCATTATAATATACACAATTCATAATTAAGAGCAAAAACAATGATCTAATCAAAAGTAGAAGAAAATTATTTGCGATTGAAAATGAAAATTAACACTCGCAAAACTACATGGTGAAATTATGTATAGAATTGAAAAAGTTGAACCATATAATGTAGAAAATTGCAGCAGCTTAGACTGGTGCCACTTTTTCATGAGGCTTTTTGACAACAATATTGATCCTGCTACTTCTTGGATACATATACAGTAAATTAGCCTTGGAAATGGAATGATCACTTTCATCTTCCTCAAAATAACAAGGTTTATCCTCATCAATTCTCCCCATTTTTCTCACCTCAGTCTGGTAACTCATTTTATTCCTCTTATATTTATACCCTGCATTCCGTTGCCTTTGCCTCCTTTGCATAACAACACTTTCACTCCCTACAATATTATTTCTGATCGTCACTACTTTTTGTTCTCCATTTGTAACGAGTCTCATTTCGTTGATGGGCGCAGTTATGAAAATCTCCCTGAGTGACTGTCTTTCACTACCATTATTTATCTTTGAAGTATTAACATTATTGACTACGCTGTGATTACTGTGATCTACTGGAGGGAGGTGTGAAACTGAAATAGGAGAGCCAGCAGTAAACTTCCCAGAACAAGCCATCATCCCCTTAACGTATAATTCCTTTGCCCTCTTTAGAATCCTAACAGGAGTTAAAATGTAATGCTTAATCTTGCTTTGCTTAATAGTATTTGATTTCTTTTTCATACTTCCCATGATCGATCGATCAATCGATCTGAATAGGTGTAGCCTGCAGATCGAGCTCTAATTAATGATCACTAATATAGTGTTTGTTTTTTTGTTTGTTTGTTTGATGAAAACAAGGTACCAATTAATGGTTGAGATCAATATATATATATAAGAGTGCGTGGACCTTTTTGTGTTGCTAATTTGGTTTGGACTTGTCCCTTCGAGCTAAGGTATACGTATAGCACTTCAATTCAACTTTAGAGTTAGGACGGCAGGGTATAGTGTCCTGAAGGACGGTCAAAAGATCATTGGACCTTGTCAATAAACAAAACATCTCTATTTGTTCAAAATTCATTCATATGCTGTACTAAGATCAGATGTGTAAAAATCTAACAAGACAAAGGTTCGTTGCATCCAAAAAAAATCTTACTATTACTATTATCATCATATATATAATAATAAAAAGGCACTACCTAACTCTAAATCTCTAATCAAACAACTAATAAAACATTTAACATCTTTTCGGCCAGCAATCCAGCATCAAAAACTGCAGTTTGCACAATTATTTTTATATATGACTATGAGCCAGCTTGGCAAAATGAAAGAAACTTGTGTGTTTACTTTGCACGTGTATGTTAACAAAATCCAGTGGTTTGAAGTGGATGATATTCAAGAGTTAAGTGATAAATAGGACAAAATAGAGCGGAATGAAATAGAATAAGGTGAAATGAAAGGTATATATAATACAAAATTTAAAATGTTATATGAAATTAAAACTTGACATCTTTTATACTGGTCCTTGTGTGGTAAATAAAAACCTTAAAAAATTACATAGGATCTTACTTGTCAATGCCTTCTCTTGTTGCAATTTAGTTATTATAAACAATAAATATAATATAAAAATAAAACTAGAAAAACACTTGACGAGAACAAAAGGTGAAGATGAATGAAAGCATCTAATGTAATGCAGGTGTCATTCTGTTGAACATGAAAGATTGAAAGTGCATAATTATTTTTTTTCAATTACAAAAAGAGACAAGGGATAAAAAAATTATTCAAATAGTATAACATGGAAACATTTTTTTATATATGAACCTTATTGAGTTATTTCTAATTTTGTGGATAAAATTGGTTGATAAAGATATTGCAATATGCATGAATTAGAGTTTAAATTCAGAATTATCTATTTATTTGATTTTAAGAGGTAAAATTTTACTCAACAGATTATTTAACAAAAAAAAAAACCGTGTTGCAAAAAACTATTTTCCTTTTCACTAGAATTTTTATTTTTTTCATTCTTTGTTCTTATTTGATATTTCTTTCATTAGAAACTATCATAAGGAAAAGCATAATATGTGAGTTTGTATGTTTTGTTGTAAAAATAAATAAAATAAAAAAATATCATGAGAGGGGTTACATTGGACTTTGAACAGCTGTATAAGTGAATTTGACATCATATTTTAACTCAAATTTTTAAGACATTAGGTTTATATGTTCAACATCCACTTTTCTATTTGATGTGGAACTCACTTCACACTAGAAATACCAACTGATTCCATTCTATACACCCTAAAGTTGGGTGAAGTAAAATGATGGAAGAGGACAAACTGGAATTAAATGCATTCCATCGTGCACCGATGTATTCCACTCATTTTTCTAAAATTCAAAATGAAATCTCATTTTATATGATCTCAAGTTCAAGCCTTTGCAGATGAGAAAAAAATATTGAGATGGAAGATTTCACCAATCGTGTTAGCTAAATTCTTTGATGATGATTAGTTACAAATAAATTGATAGATAAATTTTGATGTGTCCAGTGTGAGTTAGAAGTTTCGCATTGAATAAAAAATATATGTGTATAATATACAAATGAGAGGACTGATATGATATTGTCATATGAATTTGAACAAAAAAATAGTGTATAAACTCGCTCATAAGATTGCTCTTTGACCCCGGTGTTTTATGGGTTTAAGTCTAGTATTTCTTTTTCTATGTGGTGCCAAGATCCATTGGTTTGTATCCAAAACATATGATTTCTTGTTTTGCTTTGTAAGGAATTGAGTACCCCTTGTACTCAGTGTATCTTTGCTTAAAAAAAAAAAAACAACGACTAGTTTCTCCTCTTAAAATAAAATTTAACTTCCCTCAAAATTTTATTTGTTTTTGTTCACCTAATTCTACTATGTAAAGTCGTATAAAAAATAAAAAAGTTGTTAGTATTCTTTTATCATCATTTGGTTAAAAAACGTTTATTCATTCTTTTATCGGCATTTGGTTAAAACAAAGTTATTACTTATTAGTATTTTCTAAAAAGAATTATACCATTTTGATCTAGATTTTTATTTAACCCCAAACATAAATTTTGATAAACTTTTGTTTTAAGGCAAATGCTAAATAGTGCCCCCGGGGCACTCTTTAAGCCCTTAAATAGTAAGTTTTTTATAGAATTTTTATGGAAATGCGTAAAGTCAACACATTGGAAATTGGAGTGTTTAATTTTTTGAATAAAAAGTTTCTTTTAATGGAATGCTTAAAGAGTGCCCCGGGGGCACTCGTTAGCAAGACCCTTGTTTTAATATGGCCCTGCAAGTTTTAAAATATAATGGCCCCGGCACTGCACCTACACCACCACCCCTTCCGCCAACCACCAGACTCAAACAACCCCTTAATTCAACCATTTCTTGTGTTGTGTGTCCCTTTGAGTTATGAATGGTGATGGGAATGTGCTAAAATGTGAATTTTGGTTTTCTAAACTGTCATTCTTTTTTCTTTTTCAAAGTTCTGTTTGAATTTTGGACATTAGAATTGGGAATCGAACATAAATCGCAGTAGAACACATTAGAACAAAGATCATTCAAGTTTGAAACAAATTTCGATATGTTCCTGATATTAATAAATAAAATAAAAGTGTTGTTCAATTATTGGAGTAAGTCTATAAAGTGATATTTGAACATAAAAATTATGTGATTAAAGATTAAAATAATTATAAAAAAAAAAGAGAAGAAAAGAAAGTGATCACATCTCATAAAAAGACAAAAAAGGGATGTGACTGGTTTTGACGGTGAATAAATGGTCTCCAGCTAGCGCCTGCGTGCAGCTATCATATTAATGGTTGCGATTTTTGATCTAATAATAATCTATAATAATAACAATAATACAATCTAATGACGAAATCAGAAATGATAAAATTGAAAGACAGACAGAAATAAGATTATAATAATTAAATGAATCTATGATATGGATCGATCTTAATGACCCAATGCATCTGCAAAACATATTGTTGATGATGATGATGAAATTGAGATTGGGAAAATTAACATGAATATATATATCTAGTAAGAGAAGAAGAAAGAAAGAAAATACTAGTGATTATTTATTTATTTATTATGTGATGATGAGATTGGGATATTATTATCAGCAGCTTTCAAAGTTTTTTCAATAAGCTTACGAGCTTTTCTGCTTCGAATTTCGACCTTAACGCTTGCACTCTTGTCCATCTTCACGTATGGTTTCTTTCTCTTTTTCATCTTCAGGGTTGACCGAACCTTTGACTTTATTGACTCCACCAGATTCCCCAACTGATTCGCCATATCTGCCTGCAACGATCGATCGAGTAAGTAATCAAGAGAAACAGAGGCAAGGCAATTGCCACTACTCTGCACTGCAGCAGCCTCTATAATATATATAATATGGAATATGTAGTTCTCAAAGTCTCAACCAATTAATCACCCATCACTGCCACACACCGTTTTGGAATAGGATTACGTTTTTTACCATTCAAATTTCAAACTCGCCCTATTTTATTTTATTTTATTTTATTTTTCAACATTGTCACAATATTTTTGTTCACGCAATATATTAGTATTAATTACTACCACAAAAATAATATTTTTTCCCATTTTTTTTATAAGAAACAACTCACCTTTTAGATTCATTGAAATACATCAGTTATTCAAAGAATCTAATAAAAATTAGAAGAGAAAAGGAAATTAATAAATATTCAAAACATATTTAATCAATTACTTGAAGACAATTTTCAAATGAGTAATGTAACATTTAACAATAATATATATATTTATTGAGTCAAAACTCAAAAATATTATATATATATATATATATATATATATGATTTTTCAATAAGAAAATAATAAATGTAATAATATCTTCGTCCCAAAACAATAGTCCTTTACGCATACCAATGCATAATTTGAATAATTAATGTATTTAGTTTTTTTTCATGAAAAATTATAAAAATTTAATATTGTGAAAATATTCATTGAGACAAATCAAACAATATATTATTTGTTAATAGTATTTGTCTTTATACATTAGTAAAAAAATACCGTCAAAATAAATGTCAACTGTCAACAAGGGACAATTGTTTTAGGACGGAGCGAGTAGTAGTTATGTTGACACAGTTGTTTTCAACTATGATGTATAACAATTAACAAATATAATAAAAGTAGTATGTGAAGACATTTTCTCTTGATATTTCTCTATTTATTATTGTGATATTTATACGAAGTTTCTACTGCTAATAGCGATTATTAATTTTTGTCGAGAAACTTATGAGGCACATAAAGTATATTCTCTCTCATAATCGAATTTTCTTAATACACGTGAGTCAAGAATCGAATCTCTAACCATATATTTAAAAGGACAAAAACCTTACTACTTTGATCAATAAAATTCTATCATGATTGTATTTTACTTGATCTATAAATTATGTTTGGTTCCAATAAACAAAGTTAGCATATTAAAATTCAAGTTGAGCATTATTTTGAGTCAATTTTTTATGCAAATTCTTTTTGTCCAGAGATAACTAATTACTTGACAATTTTGAGACATGTTTTATGCAAGGAGGTCGGTCGGTCGGTCGGTTTGGAACTGAATGTTTTATTTTATGATTATTATAAACAAAAAATTATTTTTTAAATTCATTAAAAAGATAATGTATTTGATCCATATTATTGATGAGATACATTACTTTTAAAAAAAATTTTAAAAATAATTTTTTTACTTATAATATGATCAGTTAAATGTTTAATTTGAAAAAACCTCTGTATAACTAAAACAAAAGTCAAATCTAACATTTTCTTTCTTGTAACCAAAAACCAAAAAAAGAAGTCAAAATATAACACCAAATTAAATACTTGTTAATTTTTCTTCTCGTTTTTGGCATTTTGGCTCTAAGTCAATGTAGTTAGGTATTGAATTTTGAATGTGGAATTAATTTGCATTCATTGAATGGTTGGACCGGCGTCGATGTGATTAAGAGGTGGATGGAGTTATAGTTTTTTTTTTTTTTTTTTTTTTTTTTTTTTTTTTTTGTAGAAAAATGTTAATACGTGTCTTAAAAATGCATTTGATTTATTTATTTATTTTTTGACAAAATGCATTTGATGTATTCCCTCCGTCTCATTTTATAAGATCTCATTTGACTAAATGTGTATTATTCATATTATTGTTTTGACCGTATTTTTTTAAAAGTATATAAATGTAAATAGAAAAATGCTAAACAGTGCTCCCGGGGCACTAGTTAAGCATGTTAAAATAGAAATTCGGTCTCGAAATGCGTGCATTCAATGCATCAAAAATATAAAAAATTGTCTTTTCAATATAAATTTTATTTTTTATTTCCTTTTTAGGTATGCTTAACAAGTGCCCCGGGGGCACTGTTTAACATGACCCATGTAAATATTATCATATAAGATCTTGTTTGATTTGTTTCGATGAGTATTTTCAAAATATCAAATTTCTAAAATTTTTACTAATACACAATTAAAAATATTCATAATTAAAATTATATATTGGTGTACGTGCCGTGACAATTAATTCTTATATTTTGGGACAGATAAAGTATTAAAAAATTGTAGATTGGATTAAACAATGTTTTTATATCATAAGATAAGATGGGACAAAATAAGTAGATTCGTTCAATTGAATAATTATTTATATAATATTAGTTTAATTATAAAAATTAATAATTTATGGAATTGAAATAGAAATTTGATAGAGAGAAAATAGGAGGACTAAAGTAACTGAACCTATCGGACACTCTACTTATCCAATTTTAAAGATAGAATTTCAAGTCATTAGACTGCTTGACTAAAAATAAAATAACCGAACCTATTAGCATTAGTTGAATTTATAATTGATTAAAATTAATCTATTAATCTAAACCAAAATGAACAATGCAACAAGACGAAAAATAATAAAAAACCACATAAAGACAAAAAAATCAATAGAACACTGCATCAAGACCATAAATCAAATAATAAGATTAGGGTTTGTTTGGTTAAAGATTGATGAATTCAATCGCTAGGGTTTGCCCCATCACCATGATAGCCGCCTCCTAAATGACAAATAGTATCCCAAATAAGATGAGGAACAGGAACAACCGAAAGCCTTGGCTGTTTCAAAAGTACAAAATCCTTCAAATGTTTCATCTCCTTCAAGTCAACAACCCTCCTCATTTCGCCAACAGCTTTCACGTCAACCGCACCGTCGCCTTTGTCTCCTTCATCACTGTACCATTCCCGGACAACGGAAACAACGCCGACGATTCGACGGGCCTTGGAACCTGAATGGTAGAAGAAGCATAGATCGTTGAGTGACATTGATTTCAGGTATTTCTGAGCCTGTTTGTTTTTAACTCCATCCCATTTACTTATCCCTCCGTTTGCTTCTTGATCCTCCCACGACCACTCCGATGGTTCTGTTTTCAGCAGAAACCTCTTCACTTCCTTTCCCATGTTTTCTCTTCTTTCACTTTTCAATTCTTAGTAGATAGATAGATACTAACTTGTTGTATTTTATTTTTACTTTACCCCAATTTATTTATTTATTTATAGTATTAAATTATAATAAGGTGGTCCCACAAACAAAATCATTAAGTTTCACTCTCTTCCCGCCAATTGCCTTTGTTTTTCCCGCTCCAACATCTATAAATAAGGCTGTAAGTAAGTAACCCTTTTTTTGGGTTTTCTTTTGTCAAGCTACTCAATTCTCACCAATTTACAAAAATACTCTTGTCTGCTAATTATCTAGCGAAACACCCTAACAACTTTGTTCCGCTCAAGTAGGGGATGACGTTTTTCAAAAATTTCTCATTTTTATAATATCAACTATTAAGTGGCAGAAAGGTATAAATGAAAACACCCAGTGGCGAGTATACCGCCGGGCATGCCTGGCACGTGCCTGGGCTGCCCTTTTTCTTTTTTCTTTTCTTTTTTTTTTTTTTTTTAAATGAAAACAAAAACAGAAAAAGGAAGAGCAGTACTTGCTTTCTCTTTCTCGATCCCTCTCTCTCAAAATCGCTGCTCTCAGTTCCTCTCTCACCCGCCGGCCGCCGCTCTCAATCCCTCTCTCCCTGCTCTCAATCTCTCTCCCTCACCTCGCCGTAAAGCCGTTCAATCTTCCGCCGCAGCCGCACCGCACTCACTCTTTCTCTTCGTCTCGTTTGAGGTAAGCAAACTAACATACTGCAATTAATTTTTAACAACCTAACCTTCTCAATCTAGAATCTTTGTTTGATGATTTGGTGTTGTTTTGAATTTTAAATTTATTAAGCTGTTTTGATTGTTAAGTGATTATATAAATAAGCTGTTTTGGTTATATAAATAAGTAGTTTTGGTTGGTTCTTCAATAGTGTTTTTGTTCTAAAATAGTGAGAATGAAGGGTTTTTGTTCTAAATTCATCTTGATCTGCCATAGTGTCTTTGTACTGTGCTTTATGTTTGTGGTCATACTGGGAATTTAAGTTATGGCAGAACAATTCATGAGTTTGTGAAGGATAATGGTTTTGCTATTGACTCGCATTTACAGAGTGCTCTCATTAACATGTATGCAAATTGTGGTGCAATGGAGTTTGCTAGGGAAATATATGAAGGACTTCCGTTGAAAAATATGATTGTTTTGTCTGCTATTTACCTTCAACTTAGATGTTGTTTTATTTTAGTAAACTTTGTTAATGTTTTATTAATGTGTGTTTTGTTAATAGTTATGCCTAAACATGTTTCATTGTCTACCGATAAAATGTCTCGAATCCCATCGGTAGTGCCACAAAAGAGAAGAAAGAGTAGTATAGAAAATGCCTTCAATGTTGAGGATATGAATCATCTTATAGAAAATATAGCAATGGTATTTTATGCTGGTGTCTTATCTTTCCATCTTGCTAGAAATCCTTACTATGTTAGTTCTTATTCTTTTGCTGCTAATCACAACCTTAGTGGCTTCCTCCCTTTAAGTTATAATGCTCTAAGAACCACTCTTTTGAAGCAAGAAAGAGCTCATATTGATAGGTTGCTTCAACCTATAAAATCTTTGTGGACATTGAAGGGAGTTACGTTGGTTTCTAATGGCTGGACAGATGTGCAAAGGAGGCCTTTGATAAATTTTATTGGCATTTGTGAAGGAGGACATATATTCTTAAAAGTCGTTGATGGCTCTGATGAATATAAAGACAAGTTTTACATGACCAACATATTTAATTCTAGATGGGCAGACATTGAGTACGCCCCTGATAAAATTTCCTCAAAAAATTTGCCCAGGCTCTCTAACATTCCTGGAGTCGCCACTGAAAACACCTAAGGCGCGCACAAGAAGTAAGTATTTTGTGCCATGTCCCACAATTTATAGGCCTTATTATAAGAAGCCTATTACACAAATTATAGGCCTTGAAGTACTAATTTCAATAATACTATGTTGGAGCAATTTTTTATGTTCTGTGTAATGAAGTGTGGTTTCTTGTATAGGAAAATGATTGTTCTCAAAGACATTGTGCCTGCAGCTCAAAACAACATAGACACTAGATTTATAATTTTGGAGAAAGGGAAGACAACACTTGAAAGGGGAAATAAGATGTGTTTGGCGCTTGTAGCTGATGAAACAGCATCTGTTCATTTTCAGTTTTGGGGAGACGAATGCGATTATTTTGATTCGGGTGACATAATTTCTCTAACCAGCGGGATCTTTTCCTACCAGCGTGGCAACCTTATTCTTAGGGCAGGTAAGAGAGGTAAATTACAGAAGATAGGAGAGTTTACTATGTCCTATGTTGAGACACCAAACATGAGTGAGATTCATTGGATTCCAGACACATCAAATTCTAACAAGTATATTCAGGAGCATGTAATATCTCCCCATTCATGCCTCTTCCCTCCAATTTTGTAGAATTTGATATGCATTTTTACTTGCCGTTAAAGTTTAGTAAAAGTCGTCAACTTGTTTGTTGATTAATCCATATTAGTTGTATAAGTTGTTATGTTATTAAGTGAGAGAGTTGAATTCATGATTTTCTTATCACTCTGAGTCTCTTCTGTTGGACCATCTCCCTGTTGATTATGAAAAGAAAACAGGAAATCAAATATGGGAATGCTACTACTTTTGTTACCAATAAGGTCCTACTAGTTTAGGGGGTTACCTGAGGTAACCTTGGTAGTTTTTTACTAGTTGATAAGCTGCAAAGGGCAATTTGCATTTTCAAACTCCTGCAGAGTGGTTGAAGTCTTTTCTTTTTTGTCCATGATTATGAATCACAATTTCAATTGTCCATTGATTCTTGGTTGGTACATAAAGCATCTATGAAACCTAAAGTCAACAAACTTGGACATATGTATTGCATTGTAGCATGTGAGTCTTTTATGTTGCTGTTTTGCTATAAAGAATCTTCAGAGTAGAATGTTTGAGCATAGTAGTCTAGTCCTCATTATTACATAATCAATTGTGTAATTTTTGTTACAGTATTGTGTTAACTGTTTTAATAATCATAAATTTATGATTATGTTCATATGGTATGCAAAAATTAGTACTCATGGATTTGGTTACCAATTCCTTTTCTCGATGGTGCAGTGCAGTGTATTAGTGAGTGAGTGAGGTCATATGAATTTACAACCATAGCCAAAGAGACCAATCCCAATCAGAAACACGTGGTCACAATTACAATAGAATATTCCTGATATTGACAAACAAACAAACAAATAGTCTCACCTGAAATCCCATTAATTATTTAAATAAGAAATATTTATTGATGACACAAATAGGCAACCACATAGTATACTATATAGTGTGGATGTCGTTTCTTTCATGATTTTTTTGGTAATAATTGTCTTTTCTTTGGTAGTACGAATTACTACTATTATACATGAGCAAAATGTTTCATGAATTTGTATAAGAACGTGTATTAATTGTTTTAATAATAGACGACTTCAATTATGAATCATCAGAATATGAACTAGTTGATCGAGTGTGTCGTTTTAACAATTTCTGAACAAGTTAAGGGATATTACAAATCGAGTCTCACCACAAAGTAACCCCAAATTGGTTGCAAAGATCAATTGAGAATTTTTGTATTTAGAAAAAGAAACAACCGTAATGAATTGACTCAAAAGTGCCCCATGGCACATTTTAAACATTCTATTTAAAGAAAAATATTTCAATTATCAATATGTTAATTTTACACATTTTTATAAAAAATTTACAAAAATTTATTATTTAAATTTGTTTAAAGAGTGCCCAAGCTCTAGTAAATTTAGATGTTTTCGACTTTCCACATCACATATTTTATTTTCCTAAGTTCCTAAGCTGAAATGAATGACAATATGTGGCGGATGGTATTTTTTTTATAAACAATGTTAGTGGTTAGTATTACAATGTTATGTTAATTTTTTTCTCTTTTGTCAGGACTTGAACTATGAACCCCTGCTCTTTAACCCTTAGCTCAACTAGTTTAACCAGCTGAGCACCAAATGACGGATGGTATAATTTAAGTGTTTGATTCTCCGCATCACAAATTTACTTACCTAACTCCAAGCATATTCTCAAATATTCCTCACTCTTGGCCAATGATAAAATCCCATGAATGATCTATAAATAATTAAATACTTGCCAACTTTAGCTATAGAAAAATCTTTAGTAAAAAAAAAAAAAACTATAAAAATATCCAAATTAATATTTTTGATTCAAATAATGATTTACACACTTTTCTTTCTTATAATACTAACAAATTCCTTAATTAATTTACAGTAATAATTAAAAAAGGGGTAAAATAGGGAAAGTGTAAAAGCATGTTAGTTTAGTTTGTTAATAAGAGTAGAGACACAACACAACACAACCACATGTGTCCTCTCCTCACCTCACCTCACCACAACAACGCTGTCTGTCTCCATGAATTTGTTCCTTACTCTCTACAACGCGACCATGAAATCAAATTCATAATCCATTCCACGCTGCTACGCAATACGCATACACTTTTTTTTTTTGATTGAATCACACTCACTCAACATTACATTAAATTAAATAAACAACTATATACAAAATAGAATCGATTTCTACCTAGCTTTGGGATTTCGTTGTGTAAACCTCAAACTACAAAAAATAGAATCGATTTTTGAATTAGGGTTTGTCGGAGGAGGAGTTGAGAGACCATGAAGTTGAACGGAGAAGAAGAAGAGAAAGTTGTTGTTGGATACGCCTTAACGTCCAAGAAAAAGAAAAGCTTTCTAAAGCCAAACTTTATTGCTCTTGCAAGGTCAGTCACTGAAGTGAGTCAAGTATTCATTTTTTTACTGTTATCATTCATTCTGCATTTTACACATTCATTCATTCATTTTCATCCCTTCTTATTTTTCATCTCTGCCTGCATTTTGCACATTAGCCCTTTTGTCTATCACTATTCAGTAGTACATTTTTTACCTTAAATTTTATCTGTTTTTACCATATATCTGATATCTTTGTCAGTGGTTATTTTTTGTTTTGATATAAGCAGCCAGCACCATATATATATATATATATATATATATCTTTATCACTCTAATTTATACTCCCAGAATATTCCACCATATGCGCTTTAGTACTTCCCTTTTATTGGATTTTCCACCTTCACAATTCATGCTCAAATCTTAGTTGCTTTATACAGTACTCTGTTTAAATTCATTCATTAATTAATTAATGCTCAATTATTATTAACCAACCCATCTAAGCTTATCCGGAATGCATGCCAATTTACATTCTTGTCCATACATGCCAACAACATTGTTTGTTTCTAACTATTTACTTATGGACTTATTTTATTACATTTTCAATCTGGTTTCTGTAAAACATGTTTACAATTGTTTTTTTAATTTAGTGCTCATCAAATATAGGGATTAAATAAATAAATAAATAAATATTACAGTATACTTTTGTTCTATACATGAACTATTTTACCACCTTCAATACTTATTCATAAGAGTTGTCATGTGTACTGCAGGAATAAGGGGATATTCTTTGTTGCCATTGATCTAAACAAGCCCTTGTTAGAACAAGGCCCGTTTGATGTTGTCTTGCATAAGGTTTGTCACATTTCTTTCAGTGTTTCTTCGCTGTCATTGACGTATAAAAGTCATCGCGTGCGGTGTGTGTTCTACACTTCAGTGTTTCGTCGCTGTCATAACTTATGCCGCATTTGTGTCTGACGGGACTTACTATCTTAAGCATGTTGTTTCTGTGCTATCTCTGCCACTTAATCTGACATTCTACTTGTTATTCCCAGTTGCCAGGAAAAGAGTGGCGTGAGATTATTGAGGTTTGTGATCTCCGAATACCTCCACCTGCTTTCTGATTGTACTAGAAATATTTTCTTGTGAACTTTTGATGCACCCATTTATGGCAAGGCATGAAATCAGTGGCATCTGTCAATGCTGGTAATTAAGTTTGAAATGGTGGTGGATGGCTGGATAATCTAATTTCCTGGATTCTTAAAAGCTTATTATCTTATGACATCATTTGCAGAGTTTATGCTCTCCTCCTCATCATGATCAGATATTTGAAATTAGTCTTTCAAGTATTCCAGCAAGTGAGGATTTATTCTTGCGATTAACCTAAATAATATGAATAGGCATTGTTGGACTTTGTTTTCAATAGAAAAAAACTAGTATCCCCTTAAGACTTATTAGAGAAGAGTAATGCTACCGATTCCATAGGTTGATATTCCCTTGATTTAGGCCTATCTAACTTGGAAAATTAATCTATAATCAGACACATTAGCACAGGATAAAGGAAAGAAAACCAGGAAAGTATCACAAGATACATTCTTAATCTCATTGGGAGGGAGACATAGTAATTTTATTTTAACTTTTGATCTGCTTTCTCTTTGATGATTAATCATGCTTCTATTACTTGCCATTTTTTTGTCTTTGTATTAATAATATTTTCTTTACAACATCTGAATAGGGAAACATAACTTCCTCTAAAGGGATGAAATATGAAGCAGTGTTGTTAAATAGCGGCGCTATAACTCTGCGGAATTGGAACAAATTGCAATTGTTCTATGATATCCAATTTAGTACAAAATGGTGTCAAATAGAGTATGGTGGTGCTATAGCGCCGCTGTGCAGAGGAATTTGATCAAATCACTAGTTTCTGCAATTTACGATTGACAACACTGATATGAAGTCTACTGTTTGATTAGGTTTTTCATTATGGTCTCTCTACTGTCCTATACCGTTCATTTACCGGATGGCCTAGAATATTGGCAATGGCAAACTTGGTCAATTTTGTCAGTATTGAGAACAAAGAGCTTTTTTCTTTGATACATTATTTTCCATATTTACTAATATTTTGGAAAAGATATAATTCGTTTGGAATTATTCTTCAGTCAGTATTCATGCTTCCTTTGTATCTAAAGAGTAAAGAATGATGCTTAAAAAACGGACAACACAGTGCCATAAACTGTCCAGTATCTACCATGGCGGGGTACGGAGAAGGGTCGGACCCACTGTGGATCTATTGTAAGCAGTCTTCTCTTGTATCTGCTACTTCTTCGTCCCACGACAGCAACTTCAACTGTTGTGCTAGGGCTATTACGCTAAAGAGTGAACCGTCCACACCAAATTTCTTAAAGTACATGAATGCCTATAGTTGGAGTTTATAATATTCCAATATTGCTAATCATCAAATCAATTGTCTCTGGTAATCTTATAATATCCAACATTTATATTATATGTAATAGTATAATACTATCAGCCTGGAAGGAACAAAAGAGGAGAGCTTTTGAGTTCTAACAAATGGTTTAGTATTGAAGTATGTGATAAGTTTCTGGTTAACTTGTTAGTTGTTAACATATTTGACTTTTATAAAAGTTAGTAATTATTTTTATTTCACGTGCCAGAAAAATCTTTCTCTGTAATCTCTTGAGAAGATGAATTTACAGCCTTAGTCATATTTGTCAGAGTTAAAATTTTCTGGTATGTGTTTATTTCTAAAAGAAAATGTAACGAGCCGTAATCTTATCTGAGTAGTCTGTGAATTTTGTATTTGGATGGGACTGATTTTACCAATAAACTTGTCTATTTATTTTTGAAGGATTTCAGGCATAAACATCCCGAAGTTACCATCCTTGACCCTCCAGATGCAATTCAACATTTGCTCAATCGACAATCCATGCTACAAAATGTGGCAGAGCTAAACCTATCCGACTGCCACGGTAACTTATTTACCACATTTAATTCAATTTACTAAGATAGATTAAAACAGTTTAACACTTGATCTGGGAGTTTTGGAGTTGTTTACATTGAATCTTTAAGAGAAATTTAGAATCACAAGTTTTGTCCAATATTGGCTATTTAAAACGCTCATGGTTGTGGTATATTTGTGGTATATTTTTTAAGTTGAAGCTTTTTCAGTTGCTGCTACACTAGGTTTTTCCATTACTTAGTGTCATTTGTGTTATTTATGAACTTTTGATTTTTAGGCAAGGTTGGGGTTCCACAGCAATTAGTTATCACTAAAAACCCATCTACTATCATCAATGAAGTCACTAAGGCTGGAATGAAGTTACCATTAGGTATTTTTCTATTTATTCAATTTTCTGTGGTTGTTACTTTTACTTGAGGAATAAATATGATCAGTACTTGTCTTTTTAGCCATTTATGATCAGCATGAATTTAGTTAACCTCTTTATTTCACCTGATTTATATCTGTCAGATAATCCGTTTTGATGATGCTATGTTTTTTCTTAGCTGAATCGTCGATTTTCATGGTTGTTCTGATTATCCCAATTAAGTTTTCAGATATAGTATCATTTCTCTTGTGGTGTATACACATCTTTAAAAATATTCGGAAATTCTTATTTTCATTGTCAGTTGCTAAACCGTTGGTTGTGGACGGGAGTGCCAAGTCACACGAACTGTGTATTGCTTATGATGAAGTGTCACTTTCAAAGCTTGAACCTCCACTTGTTCTTCAAGAGTTTGTCAATCATGGTTTGTTAATTGATTCGTAGACCTTCATCTTTTTCTGTTCTACTCACTTTTGTTTCTAAATTTCTATGTTTGCGGGAGGTGGGGTTACATTGCAGGTGGTCTCCTCTTTAAGATTTATATTGTTGGGGAAACTATAAAGGTTGTGAGGCGTTTCTCTCTACCTAATGTTAGTAAACATGAGCTGTTGGATGTTGATGGTTTATTCCGATTGCCAAGAGTTTCATGCGCAGCAGCTTCTGCAGATGATGCTGATTTGGATCCAAATATTGCAGGTGAAACTCTCTCACACTCTTTCTCTAAAAAAAAAGGAAAATAAAGACTATATTTTAAATTAATAATTAATTAAACAATCATCTTTTAAAACAACTATTTGCAATTAATTTATGGTAACTTCAAAGGTTTGCTCCATTATGAACTAGTATTTTATCATCTTTTTCTAATATCCTAATTTATATGGATGCTCCTTTAAAGCCCTCGAAAAGTGACACCATATGTTTGATATTAATTGCTTTTTACAACGAGAATCCCATTGCAGCAACCACCATTCCTTCCTCTGTATTCCAAGAGGGTTTTATGTACCTAGGAGACTGAATGGGCTAGCACATGCATATAAATAGTGTCGTCAATTGCAGGTAGCGGAAAATAACAGTTTTCTAAATTTCCGCTATTTGACGATATTTTGTACTAAATAGTGTATTGTTGAACAATAACAGTTTGTTCAAATCCCGCTACGCTATAGTGCCACTACTATAACCACTATTTAACAATACTCCATATAACTGCTTCAGAGCAAATAGTTGTAACTAACTAGTTGTCTCTTTCATCTTACTGTGACACTGTTGTTGCAGAACATCCACCAAGACCTTTATTGGAGAGGCTTGCAAGGGACCTCCGTTGTAGACTGGTATGCTCTGTTATTATTTTACTTTCTATTATAATCACTCCTCAAATCAAGACAGACATGGGTATACTAAAACGAAACTTCATGCACCTCTAGGGACTCCGCTTGTTCAACATTGATATGATACGGGAACACGGGACAAAGGATGTGTTTTACGTCATTGATATCAATTACTTTCCGGGCAAGTACAACTTATTTCTGTTTATGTCATTGGTTATTTTGTGTAGCAAGACAACAGTTCCTTTTTGCATTTCCGGGCATTGCACACATTGAAGTTGCCGCTAAGTTAGTAGTGCTAACCTGCTTTGCCAAATTTGGCTGAACATTTTGCTCTTTGACCCTCTGCAGGGTATGGAAAAATGCCAGAGTATGAGCACATATTTATAGATTTCCTACTTAGCCTTGTGCAGAATAAGTGTAAAAAGAGGGATGGTACTTAAACCAAGGGAAGTGAATAGATTGATCCATTCAACTTGTTTGTAATGTCACTGAAGCCTCATTAAAATTTGTTAAATGGGTTATCAAGGGTACCTGTTCTCTCCCTCTCTCAGTCACTCACTGATAAAAAGCCTTTGTTGCAACATTAGTGATGAACTTTTATTGCTGCAAGATAATTATGTGGTTGTTAATTTTCTCGTTGGTTACATCTAACTTTCATTCCACTGTCGAGTTCGGCAATAAACTCTAAAGCAAGTGGAAACAAGATTGTGCTGCAATTTCACTAGATTATAATTTTAATTTTTCGTTTGTCCTAATTTTGAGGCTAGAATTTTATACACTTATTCTAAAATCTCACAACCTGCTGCAATAAGCTTTTTTGCCCTGATTCAAGTTTTCATCAACCAAACTTCTACACTAAGCTACGCTAAGATTCTTATTTATAAATTAAATTCAATCCATTATACATTGTAAAAAACCAAAAAATGATTATATATGATATTAATTGTAAACTTCTATTTTATAAAATTTACTTCTCTGTCTTATGTTATATAGCCTTTAATTTGTGGTTGCCTTCCCACTTGATTTAACCTCCATCGCCGCAGTGTACAGTGTCAAACTGAGTGCCCTATGATTTAACCTCCATCGCCGTAGTGTACAGTGTCAAACTGAGTGCCCTCTATGTGGTAGTACTGTTGAAGACGAACTGCACATATTTACGGATTGTGTTCATGCTATTTCTTGTTGGAAGGTGGCGAGCCTTTGGAATTCTCTTGAGCATCATTTCCACCAAGCTGGTAGCTTCTCTTCTATTACTTTTGGCACCCTTGCAACTCTGGATGATACTAAAAAGTCTAGTTTTGCTGCTATTCTTTGGAGCATTTGGCGCACACGCAACAAATGTATTTGGGAGAACAAGCAACCTAATCCGATTTTGACTTGTAGAATAGCTATGGATCTGATCCATGATTATGAATGTTGTCGCAACATCCTTGAAATTTTGAGATTCTAATTTTGGTTTATATTCAGAATCTATTCATTTATGTTTCTTTTTGAAGAGAAAAAAAAAAGCTGGATTTTTTTTTTGTAAAAAAATACTGACTTGTAATGTTTTAATCCTGTCCGTTGAAATTTTATTTCACCATGTGTCGCACATCTGCAAAGCGAGCTGGATAACTGGATAGAAATGGAAATGGGGCAGATCTGAACTTCAAAACATCAATACAAAAAGTCACCATGTCACCACTAAGCCATAACTCGACGTCCATATGTTGTAAATAATATTAATGTACATACACTACAAACTACAATAGAGAAAAGAAAATCTAAATGAAAACATTATATTTACAAAAAGACCCGTTAAAATTTCATCTAAACTACACGGACCAAACATGTGCTACACTTAAAATTTTTTTCTTCTTTTCATAGCAGCAAATGCCTATACATACATATACAGAAATACATATACACAATTTAAAGATTGGAGGGATAGAGATTGTGTTAAATGTAGTCGGAGCTACAAGGACCAAGCATGTACCCTACAAAATATGACTGTACATACACACATTAAAGATGCCACGGAAAGAGGTTAAGGGGAAAAGAGGAAGTAGGATCCATGGCAAAGTTTTCACTATGTACAGATTATATACAATATTTACAGCTCCCTTGACATTTACCAGAAAGGGCACCACCTGAAAGAAGAAAAAAAAATAGTAATTTAAAAACCATAATTGACTGCAGACAAGACGTTTCATTATCTCATCAAATAAAAAGCAAAGCTTCTTTTCATTTCATCCAAAAGATCAAATATATAGGAGACAGAAGAGGAGGAAGGTTGCTAAGCTAATTTTGTTTTTAAAAAAACTAAATTTAGATCATTCCCAGTTATCTAAAAGTCAGTCAATTCACATGAATTAAAATTTGATTTAACTCAGAAAACTACAGACAGGAGTTAAGAGCTCATACCCGACATAATTTTGACACAAATTTTCATGTGAGGTGGCATGTGATATTAATTTTTGTACTTGCAATTTCACAGATAAAGCATGATCAGTTTCACGAGCATCTCCAGAAATTAAACCATTATGGTCCACTGCATTCTGAAGGGAATTGTTTAATACTGAAGAGCAAGTTGAAAAATCCCGTCCTGTAAGCTTATGGCTCATACGAGCCATGACAACCACAGCACGCTCATTCAGAACCCCATTAGCATCGCCGAGTTGGTTAACAGCCTATATGTGCAAGTAGATATGATGAGCACCAATAATCTTAAGAAAGCAACATAACAATTCAGGATGTATCTACCTGAAGAAGTTCCCTTTCACGGACACCACGCTGAGGATGAGGAAGCTCTCTATTTGCTCCAGATTCTTCACTAGTTACAACAGGAGGTACGTGATTGCTAGCAAGCATTGACATTTGCGGAACTTCGTTGAAGTTGAAAAGACGCCAATTTATGAGAGGATCATGCACAAAGGCCTGAATGTAAGAAAATATAAACAATTATTTATTCAAGTATTTTGAGGCTAACAAATAACAACTACAGATTGTTTGGAATAAAAACCACGTAAAAAAAAAAAAAAGAAAAAGAAAAAGAAAAGGTAGAGCTTAGTTTGTTACTAAACACAGTTGTTTCTTTATCCATTCAACAAATCTTTCTAAACTGTTACTCTTGCCCTAGTTCTTTCTTCACTGGGAATATTATATATGATAATTAAAAATAATTACTCCCTCCGGCCACAAATATAGGCAAAAATGCACTTTTTAGATTCATTGGACAACAAATGTATCTTGTCTGTATTATAGTCCAGATACATATATTATTCAATGAATCTAAAAAATTCACTTTTGCTTATATTTGTGGCCGTAGGGAGTATTTAGATCTAATTAGTATATTTAACAATATCATTAAAAAATTACAGAAGTCACCGCAGCAACATTAAAAAGATTTTTTTCCCACTAGTAGTGTAGAAAGACATTGAATTTAGGCATACTTTGCATCTCAATCAAACCCACAAGTGTACCTAATCTAAAAAGAGTATAAAACAATATAGTTTTATTTTAGATTCAATTTCTAATCAATTATTTGGTTGGTGATGCCTACACTTCCAGACATTAACCCAAAATTATTGTCCCAGTTGATGCGATCCAGGTCAACATTGGTATCTGAGGTTTAAAGATTAATTTAGAATCTGAGATTTTGAGGTTGAATGATCATTTCGAATTTCTGAGACATGGCAATTAAAGAGGGGAGGGGAAACTATCTATCTTTACCTCCATCATGGCCATAACACTATCTTTATTTGTTCGCAAAACTTGCATAACATTTTCACAAGTTGAACGGAAGTTTCCTTCGATACCACTAACTTCCATGGCTTTCACAAGCATTCTTGTCAAGCGAAATGGAACCTGAATTGAAACATTAAAGTTGCAATTAAAAATTCATATTCTCTACAATTCAAAAGTGGTTCTTGGACATACCTTCTCCGGGAACTTCTCACGATTCATTGATGCTTCAAAACAGTCTCCAAAATCTATGTGTAAAATCTTCCCACTACAGAACATTAGCAACATTAGAAACTAAAACTATCCAATTAATATCAATCTAGCTAAGTTTCTTTATCACAGCCTACCTAAACCGGTGCAACATAAGATTGCTAGGATGGCGATCACCCAACCCAAGAAGGTAGCCAACCTGACAAAACCCAACCATTAATTTACCCATAATAATAATAACAACAACAACAACAACAACAACAACAACAACAACAACAACAACAACAACAACAATAATAATAATAATAATAATAATAATAATAATAATAATAATAATAATAATAAAATAATAATAATAATAATAATAATAATAATAATAATAATAATAATAACCAAAACCAAAGGGAAAATATAATAGCAGTTGACAACATTATTGCCACGGAATCTTATGCAAAGCTTCATAGCATGGATAAAGCTCATACAAAATATTGGAACTTGCAACGGAATACAGATTGTTTAAAAGAGACTCCTATTTAACCGTGACAGAATCCTTTCTTTCATCTTGTAAATCACTTCGCATTGCAATAACGCCATTATCTGTGTGATCCGTTCCACGAAATCCTACCGCGATGGCCACCACTCATTTCTAGGACGTAACGACGCATGTGAGGGTGGCCACTCAATGTGACGCGGCACTCCACAGCGATTGCGGCGCCATATCGCGCTATTGACAACATAAGTTGAAGCTGAGTTCCAAGCTATGGCCTAAGGCATATTTGTGAATTTACTTTGGCTGAAGATTATCATTGAAGATTGAATTGGATGAACCTATGAATCTCTAATTAGATAATAAGTCAATAATCGGTATAGCTCATAATCCTGATCAATATGACCGAAGGAAACAGATTAAGGTGGATAGGCATTTTATCAAAAAGAAGCTTTATTGCAGTATAATTTGTACTAGTTATGTTCATTCACAAGGTCAAATTGCGGATATCTTCGCTAAGGGATTAAGCTGCCCAGTTTTTGAAAGTATAGAATCCAAGCAAGGATAAAGAGTACCTATTCAACGGCTTGAGGGGAGTGTTGGAAATTAAGACGCTAATACCTCACTTTCCACATAACTTAGGTTCATTCTATTGCATATATTTTAAAAAAAATTGGCAGGTAGAAATCAGAAAATTTGAGCATAGCAAGGACATACCATGCTCATAACTGCCAAACTCCTAGTATAATTTGTCCTCCTCTCGAGCCATACCTCAGAAGTTCGACTTTTCAACCAAAGCACCTGAGAACAGAAAAGTTTTTAAACTTATGTCATATAATACAATCTGTCAAGTGAACTTTATAGAAACACCACATACCTTTGCTAGGTCATTTCCTTCAGCACTTTGCAAACCAAGCTCAAACACCTCCACTTTAGCTATAAGAGGCAAATGATCATAATCAGGTGCAAAACTGAGCATGCATTTGTGTTCATGATTCAATATGACCTGTACAACCAAGTAAAATAATTCAACCAACTCAGATCATGGAGAATTATCATGTTAGAGTTAAGAAACATTTATTTGTAAGTGAAAGTGACCAGGACAATGGCTGACCTTTCTAGCATCTCTGTGCTCCCGTATAAGACTGTGCAAAGTGTCACAATTTGGGACCCACTCAATTAGACCACTGTTTGGAGATAAAGGGATTACAGCATATCGTTCAATAGACAGATCTTTCTCAGCTGTTTTAGGAGAATTCTCAAGCAGGGTATTCACCAAACCGAAAAGCTAGCAAAAATAATGATACAATTCTTATCAACTTGTCAAGATGAATGCATCTAGAGAAAAATTCTCCCAGACACCATAGAAGACAACTAGTAGAAGAGACCACATACCTGCATGACTCGTTCATCCTGGCGTAAATCCTCGTGCCCCTTCAATAAGAAGGCATAATCATCACCATCACTCCCATGAATAGTTAATTTCCTGGGCCGTTGCTTTGATGGTATGACAACAAGCTGGCGTGCAAATGATGCAATAGTAACCACTGGTGCATCTGAAATAGGGATATAAATGTTATTGGAATATATTTACATATTCAGGTGTAGTAATCGGAGTAGTCTCTCAGTTAGCTTCAATAACTGACAGATGTCTCATAGGAGTTAGTTATAACTTATATGTACTGTTATATGACCAAACTGTTTCTGCGTTCAGTGCCCACAGTGTACATTGTATGACAGATCATGCACTCTTTTGTGAAATAAACAAAAACTCAATACAGTTTTAGATCAAGTTAGATTGATCTCATTTACTCTATACCATCGTTTCGAGTAGGGTTGAGTAGCCATAGAGTAGCATAGATACTTCCGTAAACTGGATATGCGTTCAGTAGTTAACTTAATACTTAGGTAGTTGTAACTAACTGTAACAGATCTGTTGGTTATGTTGAACCTGGACTCACCTTATCTATACCTATATATAGAGGATACAAAAAAATTTGGTGTAGACTTTTCATAATACCAACAATACCCTTGACTTTTTTTTAGCAGCAAAAATCTTTTATTAACAATCTCACCATAACATAAGGGATGTCTTTTTTTTTTTTTAGCATAAAAAATCTTTTATTAACAAACTCACCATAACATAAGACATTTCTTTTTTTTTTGACATAAGTGTTTGCATAATAGACACATACTAGCGCCTGTCTGGCCGCTAGTGTAAGTAGTTGTGATCTTTCAGATTTAGGTATTCGTAATCACACCTTAAGATATTTCACAGACTAAATATCTAAGTATAATCTAACATCAACTCATCAAGATATATTTTGAGGAAGATGAGTAAAGAAAAAATAGGGGGAAATATGAAAATTTCATCTGCCTCATAAATTGGACAACTGTTGCGTCAAAAAAAAAAAATTGGACAACTGTACCGGTTGAATAAAAAACAGTAATATATTAGACTGCTCATTCTTTCTAATTTTATCTATCTAATTATCTATCTAGAGAGATACACTAAATTCTTCTCATTTCAATGGTTAAGAAAGCATTATTATCTTTCTTCCCACTTTTCCATTTAAGTAAAAAGACAGTCAGAAAACTCTACCGTCTCTCAACTTTCCCCCCCATCCAAACAATAAAGAAAATACTCTCATTTTCTCTATTTTATCTTTCTCCCCAATTCATCTTTTCTTATTTCGACTGTTTCCTAATGGAGCATAAATATCATAAAATTTAACATCAAGGAAATAGTAAAACTAATTTACCAGCACGGTATGTCCCAGGAACAGCAAGCTCTAAATTTCGGCATTCAAGCAACTCTGGAGAAACCGTCTACAAAATTTAAACAAAATTTAAGGCCCATAACAATGACAAATAAATTGAACGAATGACTAAACATCACTATTACCTCCAAGTCTAAAGTATTAAGACTTTGAAGTTGCTTGTCTATCTTTCTGAATATATGATAATATATATCCCATGCCTGATAGAGAAATAAAAAAAAAATTATTTCTGAGAAGAAAAAATGACAAAAACAGACTGTAGATATCACCAATGCACAGAAGCTACTAGCATTGTGTTTAGAGATATAAAATAAAAACCATTCATGAATCTTCGTCTAACAGTTTAACCTCTAAGGATATCTGATTTACAATACCGTCACATTGCACATTTTCTGTTATTTAGTGCCAGCATTAAAATTAATCTATACTTGAATACGAATATTTCACAGTCAATTTACAAGGAGTTGCATGCACACGAAGAAACAAATAAATGTTCCACTTTCCAAATAGCCTAGATTCTTAGTACAACTAGATAGTATGTGTGAATCTATGTCTCAATAGTTCTCGCTGCCCGGCATCTCCTTCCTATGGGATCAGATTGGAGTATATTTCACAAGTTTAGAGGCTTCAGTTGATAAAAGGTGGCCAAAATTTCATGCAAGTGTGCTATTCATGCTATGTTCATTAGGTAGATAAACAATTCAAATTCTCTTCGTTTTTCACTAGAAAAAAGTTGTTTGTATGCCTGCTTTAGAATGGGGAGGATTTCACAACTTCACTCCATAGATGGCCCATTTAGGGAACAGAGTGACTAGAGAGCCTAAAAGATATGAAATGGAACTTTGGACAGACTTAAATAATGACTGGTTTTGTTTTGTTGTACTTTGACCTTTCAAGAAAGGAAGCCTACCATGAATAGCATTTGACTAAGATTTACAACCACTTTTGTACCAGTAAATTATTAGTATGTTCAAATGACCCAGGCCAGGATCTTCATAACAAGTAATTTGACACAAATTTACAAGTCAAAACTTTCATACCTGAGTAAGCTCAGCATCTTTCCCAGTTCTCTTATAATTCATACAGCAATCATAAGCTTCTAATAACTCCTGTCGATAGGCCTGCCATAACAAGAAAGTATTGACAAGTTTTTATTAAAAAATTATGTAATTGATAAACCCAAGGTAAAAAATTATGCAATACAACTGAAGTTTCAATGACAGCTGAGCTAACTATGCATTATTATGGTTTATTAAATAACTGAGGGAGGATGATAATACAACCTCAATAAATACTCTCTCCTTTATGGTAGCATTGTTTTTCATTGCACCTTCCTCAAGCATCTCATGCAATGGCTCCAACACCTTTAGCATCCCTTCGATATTATGTTCACCAAAATAAAGACGGCTGGCTTCTTCCAGTGCTTCATGCCATAGTTCGTGCCAAAGAATAGCAACTCTGATAAGTTCTTTTGATACAAGTTGAGCCTGTCGATAAAACCATGGAGTGGTTAAAAAGGTAGAATCTGACAAAAATAAACTTAAAATAGATAATTATCAAACCTGATCCACAAGTGCACCACTATGCTGCCGAACTTTGTCCACAACTTCCTGAGCTGCAGCTTTGCGTAGGTTGCTTATTGATTTACAGGCCACGAGCAAAGGATACATGAGAGCCTGAAGAAGAGAAAATACCAAAAGTCTAAAATTAGTAACAAAATTGGCATCCAAATCATTAACATGGGCAACAAAACAATAAGAAATGGGTAAGTAATTCAAGTGTTGCCCCCTGCAATAACATAATAATATATCAACAACAAATGGAAACTGACCGGATCGCGTTGAAAGAGGAGGCAATGATGTTAAAACAATTATATTACACAAACATTAGGGTACAACAAAACCATAAATACAAAATATATAGCCAGACATGTGAGCCTATTTGCCTAGACAAGCCTAAACTAGACTGCTGAACATTAACACTCCGCCACAAGATGGAGTCAACGGATTATATGCACCTAGCTTGTTTTTGGGAACACAAGGAGCTTTGAAAAGGTAGCTTGATGAGAAAGTGTAGGCAAGCACTATAAAATGAAAGAAAAGTGGTTGAGAGAAGAGCTGGAATCTGAATGCTAGACAATAATGTACTCTTCAATATTAACCTGAATTTGGCAAACTCCAATTCAGTACAACTTTCAGAAGAATCTAGAATATTAACTGACCACGACTTTTAGAAGAATATAGAATGCAGAGTACAGAAACCAACATGAAGCTTCTGGAAAGAAGGTTATGGCTTAAGGGTAAACTGTACATGGACCTCCATAACTAAGGTTGATTAAGCGGTTTCTGTCAACTATATAGATTGGAGAAGATTGGCCGCCTCACATGCGAGTTTGTTAGGGGTCAGGCTAAAGTGCTATATACCAACAATACCTAGTCTCAACTACAGAAACGCAATCCTAGTCAGTTTCCCAATCAAGTCAATAAATGAGTTTCATCCCGTTATAATTTAGTTCACTCCAATGTCTGGTGTCCTTGTACTATTTCACATTTGATTCCAAATATTCGTTACTTCTATTGAATAATAACCATTATATTCTGCAGCAAAAAAACTATCATACTACAGATTATCCAATTACTGATATATATTTTCAGCAATACAAGGAGCAAACATATGATGGAATTAAGCATTCCTTACTGCTATAAAGTCTTATTCAAGAAAGAACAAATAAAGATGACAATAAAAAAAAATTGCAAGACCTAGTCCACTTCCAAAAGAATTTGATAGGGAGAAATAGTCATAGTTCAAAATAACAGTCATATACCTGTGGATGATTTTGCCCAATTCGAACCAAAAGTGATTGTATCAACTCTCTCACGGCATGGTTATTAGAGTGTATCCTGGCAATTATTTGGGGCAGAACTACTAGCCAGGTATTGATATTAACTAGGGAAAATCCATTCGTTAGGGCCGTTTGAACTTCTGCAGTTGCTCCATGGTTGAACCATAGTGTCAAAAGTCGAAGAATATCCTGCAGTTCACCATGCTTAAGAATCAAAGGAAAAGGACTAAAATAATTCAATAAGATTACTTGCTAGAAAAGTGAGTTCGTGTTGAAAACTCAAATGTAAAATAGTGCAAAAGACAAATTTCTAAGATATGGTGCAAAAGTGGATTAATTCTCTGTTCAAACACTACATATGCTCACCGACTAACTATAAAAAGATATAGCTATGAGAAAAAGATCACCAAGAAAGCATTCCAACTTAAAGATCCGAAGTCTATTCAGAACCAAGAAATAAAGTCTAATTTACAAATTAGATTATTAAATAACATATGCATAACAAATTCTATTATGAAGCCTACGGAAAGCAATCAGTGAAGGATGTGGGAACCCATGGGAGTAAAACGCTCAATTGTCATACTGACTGTGTATAATAAAAATTCTGTCCATAACAAGATTAAAAAAAAAAAAAGAAACCAGCAAATTGTGAGATTTGAAAAACCAATTATCAGCCCTCTAATTTGCTGCTTCATTTAAGCATAGTACCAATTAAGGTGTAATAAAACTATAAAATGCCAGTGCAAGGCTCTTTCAAGAAAGCATTGCTGGAAGGAAAAAAAAAAAAGCAAACATTATTAATTAATTAAAACATAAAAGCCTTAATAATCCTTTGAAAAGTAAACTGCTCTGTGTTTGAGTCAGGAAATACAATAACAAGTTAGAAACTCTGCCAAAATATAATTGCGTTGCCCATATTGATGGGATATATATGTGGATGGTTTCATATTACAACAATAACAGAAATAGGAGCTTACCTGTAAACTCCCGTCAACACCTTTTGAATTTGCTGCACATGCTATAGAATGAAAATATCCAGTGACAGCAGCAACAACAAACTGTGCTGCAATGTCAGGGAAACCTCTTAAGGTGTAATGAGACATCACTGCTGTATTGAACAATGCCCATTTATGCCAAGCTTTGGCCCATTTATTTGCATAATGAGTAGCTTTTTTGAATGCATTACGTATATCTACAAATATTGAAACAAAATTAAAAAGTTGATCAATATGATTTAATGTTGAAGGTCCAAATTATGACACTAAAAACCTTTTATGGACTCATCAACCAATCCAGGAGAAAGTGACCATTGCCAGGAGCCAAGATTCCGATAAACGCGAGCAAGGAGAGGAACACTTGGATTCAAACCACTTGTGAAGCCCGATTCTATAACTGGCTGAATGTTGGGTGCACTTGAAAATTCCATAGCCAAATTCTAGCCAAGGTAACGCAGATGGATGATTAACGATGATATTCAAGGCCGGGTAAGTGCAAATTACACAAGAGGAAACATATGATACCTGTAGCCTAATAAATGCTTCTCTTCGCTTTGAATCCTCTCCAAGTGACCATTGGAACTTCAAGTACGCCAGCATTACTTGCGGTGGGCCATGATATCGTACATTTTCAGGAGTTATTTCAGGGTCATACTGAGAATGAAAATAAATTTAGTATGGCACACAGGCGTAAGAATTAACATAGGATAGAAACCATCATAGACCAGGTAAACGGTAGAAACCTGAAGAAGTTTAACTAAAGTAGATCTTGCTTGGCTAAGGCGCCCACTTTTTCTGCAAAGCGAAGCAAATTTTAGCCATGTTTCAATGTCTTCCCCAGGTGGCAGGACAAGTGTTCTAACAGCCAAAATTGCCTGCCACACCTGCCAAAAAGCATCAGAGTGTTAGAGGAAGGAAATTAAAGCCCAAATTTGTTGAATTTTAACTACACAGATAAAACACTGGGTTGCAGATGCTCATAATAAAGTTAAATTTTTAGAGATTTGAAACTGAATATGGGATATCAGAGTCCTCTGCTATTCATGAACTACTGCAACATCCAGTTTAGAGCCATAGGCGCTACAGAGGCGAGGCGAGATTTCAGAGGTTTATTGCAGCTGCAAATATTTATTGACATCTTAAAAAATAAAGTTTCCATTTTAGCCACACTTAAATCAAAGTGCTTCAAGCAATTGAGAGGGTTGTTGGTCTCCCAACACCCATCACACAGAAACCTATTTTAGCTCACACAGGTCACACCTGCTTTGCGCAGCTTCTTGCTGAGTTCAGCCACTGCATTTTCTGTCTCAGTATCATTATTTCTCATCCTTTGAAGTTTTAGACTGAATGATAATCGTGGACCTACGGAAAGTCATTAATTAATAACATTCATCATCATAATCTCTCTCCCCATAATCTCAAAAGTGTAACCCTGGAATAAACAATTCCCATTGTTTTCACTGGAACAAAATAATATATGGATCGATCAAAAGTCTCGAAAGACGCTAATTACATTCCTCTGAATCTAACCCATAGATAATGTTTAAGCATACATACGCATTTCCATGGGTTAAATCTGTTTACCTCAACATTGCTCTTAGCTCCTTCTATACGCTGAGTCCACATGTTGCGAATAAGAGCCCGCCGCTGTTCAGCAACTCTGTCTCCAATAGGAAGTGTACAGTAATCAATCACCTGGAAGAAGAGAAGATTTTCCCAAGTTATAATCATAATTTTATTAAGTGAACGGTAACAACCAAAGTAAAGACTTCTGAATGCTAACCTCTTCTAGTTCAGATAGTTGCTGAACACGAACCATATTGCTGTAAGCACGCTCATAGCTCTCCAAAACCTGGGGGAGCAAACAAATCAAGAAGGAAATGATTGTGCAATGCAGACAAATTAGCTTCTTTTCGATGAGTTCTTGTGTGATATGTGTCATTTTCCTTAGGATTTTGGTTTAAGTCTGATGTCACCACCTGCTTTTGTGATTTTGCTTATTTTTAATAATGTTTTGGTGTGCTGTAGATGATTGGTAGGCTCTGAGGTGCCACACAGTTGGGATTTCAGACTCGATTGTGATGACTTTGCATGGCAATCAAATTTTATATAAAAAAAATGGGAATACACGACAGTATTATTTGGATAATGAACATAAACAGTACAATGTTTCAGTATAAAAATAAAAGTCAAATTGCTGAAGGGTGATGTACCTCTGACTCGAGGGAAATTCGTCCAAAAAGCTTAAGTTAATAGTAGAAGGCTCAAGAATGTTTTTACTAAAATATCTCAACCAATATGCAAGGTTGCTTTTAAAATTATACGATTGCATACATGTCCAAATTGAGATTAGATTAACGTAAGCATATGGAGATGCTTCAAAATGATGTCACGTCTGATAACACACTAAGGCACAACATGAGACATAATTGCAAAAAACTTCATATATACTTTCCAAAAAGCAGTGATAAAAGAAGTACCAATTAAGGTTTCTGGATATAACACACTAAATGACTGAGGAACGGTGTCCAATAAGACTAAACAATTGAAGAAATTTAAATTAATTAATGCTAAAGAATTAAACCTGTGGGAAATTTTTTAATGAAGCACACTCACCAAAGCAGCAAGCTCTGTTGCCAGACATTTTCTAGCTCTTTCAACATACTCGCGTGCTTCATCATACTGTCAAATAGATTGTAGTCACTCTATAAGTTAAATTGGAAAAAGAAACAAAAAACAAAGAAGTGGATTTCATCAACAACTTTAAATACCTTTCCTCTGCGAACTGATAGAACAGCCCTATAGAAGGTACCATTACTACTTCCATCACCACTAGAAGCATTATTTCCCGCAGTTCGAAGTTTTGTTTCATCACCATCATCTAACCGAGACACATATTCTGCCATTTGGTCCCATTCTCCCATGTTCCAAGCAGCATTAGCAGCCTAAAACAAAAAAGAATATTACCATAAACACAGGCAGTAGAAGATGTCAATCACACATAAACAGAATATAAACCCACCATTGGTGCTATTTCAAGACGGGTTACTGCATCAGCTGGGGTCCAATATTCCTTACATAGATCACTTAACTCTTCCCATCGAGCTAATGCAGCAAGGCATCTCATCCTACCTGCAAAACAAGCTCCTGGCTCACATGTTTCCAAAACAAACAACAAGAGTCCTTTCTGACTAGGTGAGGACGTGAGGTAAACCATTTAAAAGATATCACAATATCTTATCAAAAATCTTGTTTAAAGATAAAGCATTTAAAATCTAAATTATTCTTAAACAGTTCAGCACATAAGATTTCTCAGTCTTCCTCTACATTTAATTTTTTTTTCCAGGAAACTGCAAAGAGTGATATTTTATAGATTAACATATTATGCTAACATGTATTAGATTTCTGATGATCTCAGTTTTGAGATCATAGTTTAAGAGGGGGGAGAGAGAGAGAGAGATTCTAACTGAATATTTTTTGTTATCAATTCTGTTACAATTATGGGGGAAGGGATCCTTGTATAGGCTTTGACTCCACTGGTTTACAACCAGTTAACGCTAATTACAAATGAACTACAGAGTTAGTTACTAAGAGACTTCGGGTAATTAAGGTTATGATAGACATGATATCATAGTTATTATGTAATTAAGGTTGTGATTGTATATTGATTTTCTGAGAGCCTATATAATAGAGTCTCAATGCTATAGTTTAAACACACGAATTCACCATATAATGCCTCTGTTTTCTCTCATTCAACATGGCATCTGGAACTTAAAGAGAGACAGTTCCAAAACAATATTTATTAGGTGGATCCACTGTCCTCTGGTAAGAACTTTTTTTGTTCAACTCTGATTAGCTCCTTCAGTGTTGTGACCACTCAGCGAAACCATTTTGACTTGATTTTCCTTCAGCCACCTTGTTTTCCGCTGACATTTCCAACACCCACTCAAACCAATAGACTCACGACAAGCAGATCTACCATAACCCATAAAAGCAGCCTGAACAACCCTACCACACACTCTCAAGTGCCACGTCTCTCTCATGTGTGTTCTCCTGAACGGTTGTTTGTAGCCATGCGTCTGGAAGCATTATGGTGCTGAGATAGACTCATCATCCCGGTTTAAGATGTGGTCTTATTTTTCTACAGGCTCATCCGTTTATAAATGATATACTTCTGGGTATTGTGTTCTTACTGGAAGAAACTTCATATCCTGAAAAGTGAGAAACAAAGTGCAGCTGCAAGAGCCAGTACTGAAGCTGGATACAAAACCATGACATTAGTAACTTGTGAGCTCATTTGGTTGAAATAGTTACTCAAAGAGCTTCAAATTGAGAGGCAAGCCAATGATAATAACTTGTGATAATCAAGCAGCATTGCATATTGCCTCTAATCCGGTTTTCCCCGAGAGGATCAAACGTATTGAGATATACTTCCAGTTTATCAGGGAGAAGAGGAAAACAGCAGTACAAACATGCAGGGTTAATAAATTCCCATTGCAAGAGATGCTATGTGATCACATTAGGGAGGACACATATGAGAGATACTAGTCGATTTTTGTTGGTTCATGAAATGGTATGAAAGAATCAATGATCAAGTCCGCCAACAGCTTGATAGAGCTCAGTATCTTTAATGGAAATAACTAGGGAGGAATTCCCAAATTACAGAATGAATTGCAGAACTTCAAGGGTCTGCACCTCCCAAAAGCCCCAATTTGCTCAAATAACTAGGCAGCTCTCTCTCTCTCTTTCTCTCAATCTCCCCCTCTTATTTGTAGGAAACATCCATTGTTTCACCCAACAATCAAAGTTCCATTTTTCTCACCACCACACCCAAACAATACTCTAATTAAAAACAAGATCTTGGTACCTATGCATTGTCCACACCCAAGATCAAAGGGAACTCGCAAAACATGAAATAAATATTACCTCAATTATCAGAGATTGCAGTATTCTCATACCCATGGCTTACAACCAAAATTGGTGCACGTCGAAATAACTCAAACTAAGAAAGTTAGAATGAAAGTGAAGTCACGATTACAGACCTAAAGTAGTTTCCAACACAAGTTGTGCACTTGTTACTTGAGACGCCTTTGCAGTATATGCCTTGAGGGCATCATCCCATCGCTGCAGTTTCTCATACCTAATGTATATTATACAATAAGTAACTAATATTCTCAATAGTGTTCTAGAGATATAGACCAAACATTACCATGACTCCTTAAGTTGAAATTCTAGATGTTGTTGAGCATAGGTCAATACTCCAACAGCAGCCTACAAAAGTGAATGTTTGATGTTTGATTGAAATACAGAGATAGCAAAGTCAAAACTATGAGAGTAGCAGCCAACTGGTAAACTTGAGAAGAAACTAATTTTAAAAACAAACCTCGTGTTGGTGCAATTGGTTGTTTATGTGAATAAGAGCTTCAACTACGGAAACTGGGTTAGCATCCATCTTGGTACAACGAGCCCCTTCAAATTCCATTTCTTTATAGTGCAAGGCTTTTGCAAATGCACGACACTATAGTTCAATATAAAAGATTAACATTGCATGGAAAAGATAAGCGAAGTCAGGAAAATATCCAACACAACAGGGTTAAAACGTTCAAAAGAAAATCTTGTGCTAAAGGACATGCATGCATGCACGCAGACACAAACACACCCAACGACAGTTAATAAAAAAGGGCAGGACCTTCTCTGCAAGAGCGCCAAGAAGGCGAATGTCAATAGGAAGAGGTTTCTCATCATGTTCCATGAACTCGGCCTACAGATACAATTAACAAAAGCAAGTGAGTGTAACTTCCAAAAATAGAAAAATGTCAGTATTGTCTCTCTCCGTGCATCTTTAAACTCTCAATATGAATAATTTATGACTAAATGTCTAACCAGTGTTTCCCAAAAACCCAAACATGAACGATATAATTTCCAAATAGCAGCAAGTTTGGCTTAATAAATGCTTGAAAAAAGATCCCTCTAGGACCAAAACATTGAATTTATTTTCTAAAAAACAGAGACAATACACAACAACAAAGACAACAACCAAAACATTGACCAATAGATGTGGTCAGCTACAAGACAAAACAAAACACTTGTATTCAATGCGCAAATCTAAGACTTTCTGACAGTTTCAGGGAGTCTATTGGTCTCCCCACAACTCTAACTATAAGATCACCAACCTCCACTCCATCTAATCTACTACTTTTACTAGACTGAAGATGATTTTATTGGTTTCTTGCATGGCTAAATAACTGTTGGTGAGATTTACCATCTGTTCTTCAACAGGGGGTCTATGCATGGTGTGACAGCCTTTATTACCTCGATTCTCCGTGATTGCAGTATCTCCCCATACCCATAGCTTATCAGGTAGCATGCCGAAATCGGTACATTCAAATAAGAAAGTCAGGATGAAAGTGAAGTCATGATTACAATTTACAGACCTAGAGTGGTTTCAACCACAAGATGTGCCCTTGTTACTTGAGAAAAGGGTCAGCCAATTATAGGCCTATGACAGAACCAACTGGTATTATAATTATATTGGGAAAGAAATCCCATTTGTTACAGAACAATGGTAGCACACCCAGGGTCTGCCTTAACTCCAAATGCCAAAAAGCCATGTGCCTCTCAAATGAAATGACAAGATACATATTCTCTGACCTCTATTTATAGGCAACGTGCCTTATTTTTTTCTACTAGGTCTTATTAAATAATAACCAACATAACTCCTATCAATACTCCCCTCCTAAATATTCAACTTGTCCTCAAGGTGAAGGATTATGTAAATACTGAAACTGTTGAATCCAAAACTTCTCACTTCCCTCTCCTTCCTATTTATTACATCTGCTGGTTAGTTACAAATGCAAGCTCATCACTAGTCAGTTGAATCCCTTTGTACATTGTCTGCTACATTCCCCTCTAAAGCAATCACCTTATCCTCAAGGTCAAAATGTGAAAAGCAGTTGTAAGTCTGAATTGGGAGAGGTTCAGGGGTCTCTCGATCGAACGACCGCTTGTATCATTCTTCCTTACTGTAGGTAGTCCTACCTTGCATATCCAAAATATTTGCAAGGGCTGATCAAGATATATATATATAGAGATCAGAGTATATGATACGGAAAAAAAACTATATTTAGCAACAGCAAATATCCACCAATGTGTGAATATATTTTTCAAATTGTAATATCAAAAGCAACAAGTAGCTGCAAACAGTAACACAATTACTTTACTATCTAAATTGCCTGCTGTACAAGATAACTTTCACCTTTGGTAATTTTAAACAAGATATCCCCAACCAGTATTCTTTAGGGAGAAATTAAAGAAAAAATAGCATCGCTCACGTTTAAGATTCAATATAATCACAAAGATGAGAATCTGTACCAAGTTGAGAAGAGTTGCCAAAATTTCCGGAGGAATATGTGGAGATGAAAATGCCATCTCCAGATTTCGAACCATATGTCTCTGAGTAGCCTCGTTCAGCTGTGCCCAACAGCTGACAAATCCAGCTGCAAACAATTCTCTCCCAATAAAAGGCTGCAAAACCCAGTGAAAATGAAAATCAGATAAAAAAACAAAACAACGCCCATGCTAAAATGAATGATACAAATATCCTATGAAACCTGCAACTGTGCAAGCCTAGCACAGGTTCTTAAGGCTGGAGAAGGAGATTCCTTTAGAAGTTGAATGCTAAAATGCCGCATCCATTCTGCCCAATCTTCCCTTGTACTTCGCTGAGAAGCCTCCCCAGCAGATCGTAATCGACTATCATTAACCTATATGAGAATTTTCAAGCCATCAATAAAAAAAGATGAGCGCTAGCAACACACTCTCTATCACACACACACACTATCTTTAATTGGTTAAAATTTATACGGACCCCGCCAAATCATGTGGATCCCATATCAATTTGGTGGGACATATATGAATTTTAACAAATAAAATAGTGTATTGAAATGTGTGTTGCTAGCATTATCCATGAAAAAAGTACAGAGATTCTAAACCACATTTTATGTAGATCTTATTTCTAGATCACATTTACCCGCACTCCAAAGTCTAAACTAGTTTCAAAGGTATCCTCTAATGTGTAATCCTTCATTAAGACAATGGTGCAAATTAAACCTACATTTAGCAAATGATTTGTTGCAGATCCTCCTTGAGAATTTTTTTAAAAACAGTTGTATATCCATTTAAGTGGGACACGCCTAGCACATAGTTTTATGCTGTTGGTTTATTTCTCCCATCACACATCAATGTTTCTTAAAAGTCAACGGTTGGATCAACATTTCGGAGTCTTAATTATACTCCTCTTTATTACTGGCAGAAAGAGTGCACAGTTTCTCACATCACAAGAACCACACAATGTATTATTGATTATCCTTCAATAATTAATTGAAGTACTGACATGGTTAGCTTCTTAATTCGATTAGGATTACAAATCTAGTTTTAGAGTAAACAAGTTTCAGTACTTAGTCTTTTGGAACATCATGATAAAAACCATGATGATAATTCAAAGTCACATTCTTTGTTTTACCTGTCTAAAACCCTATAACTTCAACAACCAACTTTCTTAGATCAGTTTATATTTTCATTCAAAGCCAATGAAAATAAGCTCAGTAGATATATTCCTCAATGGCCCAAGGCAACAATAAAAGGATAAAAATATTTACAACTCATCACAAGAGCATACCTGATGACCTTTGAGTTTGTGAGCATCAGATCCAGCTTCATAAGGATCATTCTCCGCATCATCTAACGGATCACTAATAACCTCAACAGGAAGTCGTCGGTTCAGTCTTTGAGCAGCTGTGGTCCCAAGGATTAGTGGCTCGCGTCTCTGTAAACGCCCTTCAATCTCCTCAAATTCCTTGTGCTGTTGCAATATATCACTTTTAGAACTTTTAGGACAGATTAAAGACATTCGGGGGGGGGGGGAGTAGTGGGGATTAAGAGGGGGGAAAAACCTGCAAGTGATATTTTCGAAGAAGTTTATGTATTGATGGTATGAAAATCTTGAAATCCTCGCCAAGCGCATGAGCCAAACAACAAAGTGCATCCACAGCATCCTTCCGGAGCTCATCATTTTTCCTGTAAATTTGAAGTACAGTTGATAGACATCACCAAGTCAGCTAACAAAGAATGCAACTGACGATAAGAACAAGAACTAAAGGAGAAAATTACGGAACTCCAGTGACATTAGGAAAACTAAAAATAGTATTAACGCCCCTGGTTTAACGGCAAATATCAATTACATAAATAGGGACGACAAAAATTTCAAAATTCAAGGAAGACAACATGTGATATAGAACACGAACAAAGAAGCAAGGAACAAACTCAAAAAATTTAATGCCCAGTATTACGAGCAGCTATAGTCCTTAAGATAGATAACATGGCTTCTATAGCTTACTCAACAGACTTTAAAATCTATAAAGACAAGCAACACAAACTTAAAACTCAAGGAAAGCTAATATGCAATAAGAGATCAAACACATTCAGCAAGGGATATGATATGCCTGCGGGAAAAACCCAAATTCCAAAATTATTGATGATTAATCCCTAAATCCTCAATTGCATATCCTTAGTTCCAATTTACTATTGCCTTTATACAAAATTAATTATAAATATTATCTCCCCAAAATGCATCACTCTCCCTACATCGGAGAACAAGCTGTCAAGCAGTTTTAGCAATTCCTTTAAGAATAACCCATGACTTGATTAAAATACTAAGATTGAAGAAGACACTGAGAAGCTGCACCATAAGATAGTTCCACCAATAATTCAGAATAAACTTCTGTGTAAGGACTTCATGGATCTGCATACTTCTGCTTCACAATTTACTTTGGCATAAATCTCTCAATAATCATTATCATTACTCACATTTAGAAACAAATATTTCCTTAACTAACATTAACTTGAAAGTTTAAACATCAAGTCAAAAGAATTGAAAGGTGAAAGGACAATGTGCTCGGCAATATATTTTGAATTATTAGAAATTGCAGACTCACCCATCCAAAACTAACTTCAAGTGATGAACAAGAGAGGATATGTGACCAGTGACCTGATGACAAAAGGGAAAAGGGCCAAGTATCAGACTAAAACCATAAATATCAAACAAAAAAAAAACAAAAATATCATGCTAGTAAGCATAAACAAATCCAATTTAAAAGAAATGGGAAAATAGAAGCAAGCTCGGTAACCAACCTGCACACGAGGGATCAATCTTGTCAAAGTTTTAATTGCAGCACGTCTTATGTCAACTGAGATATCCACTTTAAACAAACGAATCAGAGCAGGAAGAAGTAGATGCATATGCTCATCCAAAGTCCCTGCATAACCAGGAAGAATATTGTCAGTTTGCCATTTCTAGCAGTGATATCAAATAGTGGAAGTCCAAAAATCTGAGCAGATAGTGTTGCAGGCATATAGCGGAAGCCGCATAACAGTTGAAGTGGCAAAACTATAAGATTATGTATATTGATAAAGAAAAAACATCAATGTAAAAGTACAAGAGGTACTCAACCCACCCCTGTAGGAAGAGTACATATTCGTACTCGAACCAGACAAACAAGGCCAAAATATGATTGCAACCAAAAAACTATGTTCCTTTTAGGCCAAAATAGGAATAAAGTCAATTATTATATATTAAAGAAAAGGTACACTGCATACAAATGAAAAGGAATGGAGGCAGAGCGTAGCTTATATATTGAAAATACTCACTGACTCTTCAGTATTTCTATTAGGAAAATAGATCAAGTTTGGGACAAACGTGGATTTTTTATTCTATAGGCGCTGCTACTTGATAATTTGACAATACTGATTTCTAGCCACAGCAACCACTTAAGGTACGATAATGATATCATTTTATATTGTAAAAGCAATATTACCCCCATGAAACAAAAAATATTTAACCTTTTTTACCATTGGAGGCACCCTTTTCTTTCTTTTGAATTTCAGGTTTATATTTTAAAATTTACAGGTCACATACACCACTCCATTAGCAATTTAAAAATAATTGTTACAGTGTGATTTACACAATCTAAGTTTAAGAAGTTGATTGGTGGAATTGGATATACAAGGGGGTTAAGTTGCACATAATCAAAAGTCAAACTGGTATTTTGATATAGCACTTGAATAAAAATACGCACAGTATGCTACAGGAAAGAAAACAAACCACCAAAAACTTCTAGAGTATGGAGAATATCAAGAACATAAGTGTAGTCATTGATGCGTTCGGCATCACCGATTATCTGAATACATCTCGGCAGAATAACTGGAAGATATGTCCTAAACTCATCATTAAGAGCCAAGCAAAGCTGTTCTACCAGGTGAAGTACCTGTAACATTGAAGAAGAAACTAAATAAAAATCTTAAACCACAACTCTCGGTTTATTCTACCAAAATTAGAGAAGTTGCAACACTAACTGGATAGCCAAGGGTAGGACGAGGTTGTGCTGGAAGAGAGAATGCTGACCAAAATTCTGAAACTAAAGAAAGCAGATCTGGCAAATATTTTCGAATGTGCTGCACAATAACAACATAATTAGGCCAGTGGGAAGGAAAAAAACAGTGATCATACAAAATATCGGATGCATTTTGACATTTTGAGGACATTAAAATCTACCTGGCGCACAATTGACACCAGAGTTCCAAGCTTCCATGTTATGAAGTCCTTCAAACTATCTTCACATGTACGAACAGTGTGAAAGAGATCAGGCAAAACCTACCAGAAGGAGGGGCAAAACACATGGTATAATCAACAAAAACTATATCGACCACCCAAAGTATCCCATGTTAAGAAAATGAATTCAAATGTCATGAACTTCTTAGGCACTAAAACAGGGAAGTTAGATCCATCACAGATGTAAGTTTGAGGACTAACCTTTGGCAAGTATGGAACGCAGCCTAGTCCCATTGACTGACCTCACAAACAAAATTTCAATCATATTAGCAGTGGCTATCCATAATATATGGATTGTAAATCAGCAAATTCAACTAATCAAAAATAAAACTTAAATTGTTAATTAGTTTCAAAAATTGGATCAGGGTAAGGAAATCAAACTAACAAGATTGATTTTAATATTATTTCTACACGTCATCTTTTTATGTACAAAAGTATTTACATAATATAGATTAATCCCTATTTTCCTAAATTAAAGCTCTGTTACAACGGTACAAATATCAACCCCATAAAGGTGACTTGTAAGGTGAAGACTGCCCAAGTCTCATAAGAACTACATAGGACATATTCTAGTCAATGTGGAACTCTAAACAGTATCTAATTTATATTTCAAGTTTCCTCCAAAGAAGGTTCAAGCTCATGTCCTCCCAAAATTTCAAGTACGCCACTAGTTCTATCAAAATGAGTTACATTAACATACGTGCAGGGAGAGAAATAACATAAACAGAACAAAGTCAACAGCTACTTTGTCTTATTTTCCCTTATACAGAAGAGAACAAATCAGAAGGATTTAAATCCTTTCAAGCCCAAACAAAAAACAGGAGGGAAGAAAGAAGGAAACACAAAAGACAGTGCCTCTGTCATGGTTGCATACCTTGAATATGAACATCAGAGACCCGACGACCTTTAAGTGGTAACTAGCAAGTGACGGATCCCTCAAAATACGCATGAGAGAATTAATCGCAACCTTAAATGAAAAATAAAACATTATAAGTATCAATCATTACAAGAAAATTATAAATATTAACATGGAATAAATAGTAATATGCTACCGTGGAATAATGGTCATCTGATGAAGCAAAAGAAGGCCACAAGTCCGTGGGATATTCATCCATAGACTGAATCTGTTGACTTGAATCACAAGCAGGGCGTGAAACTTCCCCATGAGGCCCTGGCAGTGCTTTTTGATTTCGTTTATGCAAATGAGGATCCAAAGCACCCATTATACCAAGAACCTGGCAGAAACCAATTATAATTTAAATACCACATTTGTACCCATATCAGAAGATTACTTTAATTATTTCTCATAATCACCTTCAATACTTCGCGTCTGGTAGACCACACTAGCTCACCATTCAGTAATTTTAAGAGTAACCCAAGTAATTGTGGATACTCGTTATATGGAGTAATAACATACCTGCCAAAATAGTAAAACAAATTTGAACTACATTAATAGAGAAAACTGAGCATATAACTTGGATATCTGATTCAAACTTCATTTTATTCTTTCATATGATATCAGATTTTAGAAAATCACAAAAAAAAAAAAAATCAAAACTAAGTATGCAATTTAATCAATAAATGAAAAATGAATGTAAAAATTGCAAATAGATGCACCAATTTTGGAATAGGTTTAAACATTGTAAAAAAAAACCCAAAAAAGATATAAAGATGCAAAAAAGAAATGCATAAATATTTTATATATTAGTTAACAAAAACAAGCATATGCATACCCAGTGCTCTGAACAACTTGACCAAGGGTAGCAACAGCTATTTCACGTTTGGAGACAGCTGCTCCATCCAATAAAGCTTCAACAATTAAAGGCATAAGTTCAGGAATGTATTGCCTCATTGCAAAACCTCCCTAAACAAAACCATAACACAGCCCAAATTAGTCAGTTAACAATAAAAAATAATAATTGTTTACAATGGAGCTGAGGCTAGTGGCTTCAGTTAACAATAAATATAAAAAGTACAAAGAAGGAAAGTTTACTAACCACTCTGGCAAGATCCCCCACAGTTACAAGGACTCCACTTATAATTCCAATATTGGCACCAACATCAATAAGTCTGGCCACGAGTGCCTGATATAATTTGAAAATCATTAACAAGATACCAAACAAACTTAAACAAACAAGTATCTTTAATAACACAACAAGATAAACCTTATGGATTGGAGCAATGTATGGAAGTATTAGTCGTTCACAATTCCTTATCAAACAGCCAATTAACTTAGCACTTTCCTCCTTGCATTTACTATCCGCACTGCTGACACAGCAAGAGAATTAATATGGGCATTGGAATAGAAACGTTATTTGTTCTCCATTGCACCAGCTAACGATGAATCTTTTCATTAAAACTTCAAGAATAATGCTAGCAATACACTCTCTTAACACAGTTTTTAACACATTCTCTTTTATTGGTTAAAATTCATGTGGGTTACACTAAATTTATATGGGATTGACATGATTTAGTGGGACCCACATGAATTTTAACCAATGAAAAGGAGTGTGTTAAAAAGTTTGTTGTTAGCATTGCTCAATCTTCAAAGTTACCTTTGCCCCAAGTATGTCAACAACTGTATGAGATAACGACGAAGAGCTGGAAGAACATATGCAGGATTTTTCTCTGACAACCTTCCAGCCACAGAAATTGTGTACTCGCGAACATCAAAATCCTGCAGAATGATGTGCTACGATATCAACAAGATCTAACAAAATGGCACTCCAAGCACGAACTACAGGAAAATAAGTTCCTACTGTAAAGGAGCATATGATGATTTTGTCACAGAAAGGTAATAGGATCTCCAATCTGTTATACTTTTTTTAAATGAATGAATAACACAATTGTCAAAAAGCCAGGCACTTTGGAAATTAATTTTTGCCAAGTAGCCTAGTGGCTAGACTCACACACATTTAAATGTGGAGAAGTGGGGAATCCCGGGTTTGAACCCATGGTCCTGCATATAAACATCCTTGCAGTTATCAATTGAGTTGTACTAATGGGACGAATTAACTTAATAAATGAAGGAGAACATAAATTTCTCCATCATACACAACACAGTGCTCAACAAACCCGACAAAAAAGACCCCTAAAAGCAGTGTGCAGCATCAAGTATATTTGTGCAACAGTTATAAGTATAAGAGATAAATGTTACTTACACGACACCTAGCTATCCTACATTCTTAGATAATAGATAGAAAGTTAAAAACTGGTTGATCGAGCATAAGGAAGATCAAACAATAGCAAATCAAAATCTGAAGGCCATATAGCATGACATCTAACCAAAAAAGGTATCCAGTCTAATTCTACCTCATCGTTTAAAGCAGCAAATACTGCACTCAAATTGTCAGCCTGTGCCAAATACTCATCAAAACCTCTATCTCCGTGAACAGAAGTGAAGATAGAGTGGCGTACGGTAACATCAGCATCTGTAACAGCAGAAATGAGAAGCTTCTCCACAAGCTGCAGAAAATAAAATACCACAAAGATTACAACACGGGGATCACAATGCATCCACGTCGGAAGAACTGAAAGAGTGAAACTCATACAAAACAATAAACTCCGCAATATCACAAAGCACTCTAGTCGCTCTGCGTGTATTACAAAGAGGATTACTCTAAACCCTAAACCAAGCAACTCCAATTACAAAAAGGTTCTTAACATGGGATTTTAGAAATAAAAAATTTCAAGAACAAATAAATTGAAAAACTTATAAAAAATAAATATTGGTAAACACCAAACCTCCTCAACAAGACGACGGCGCTTCCCCCCTGAACGAGACAACCTGTTAGAACCAAAATGTGCACTCGCAATACCAGAGAAAGAAGTAGCAATTAATTTGCAACAACATAGAGCTGCATCTTTTCGTGTAGATCTATCCTCGTCATCCAAATAGACAACAACTGATTCCCTGGCAAACTCAAGTAGATCATGGCCCTATATCAACACAGTAAAATGGTGTTACAACCTCTAGCCATTTTCGGATGACTTAGGAATACCAAAAAAAGTGAGGCTGTTTTCATATGTGCCAGCAGTTCATACATAAAATGAGTATACAGAACCTTAAAGTTAAAGCGAGCAAGAGTCTGCAAAGCAAGTTGTATAAGAGCAGAACCACTAAGCTCTGAAACTTGCTGATTGACATTTATAATTGTTCCTCTACCAACGCTTTGTGCAGGCCTCCCAAGATAAGGGGATTTAGAAAGAACCATAGATATGCTGTCGAGCAACCGGTCTTGAATGGTTGGCATCAGAGATGGAATGCTGAATAACAAAGATAGAAAATACTTTTAAACTGTTCAATAGAAAGGTGAAAGACTCTGTTCAAAGCCAGCCACATACCTCATACTTATTTTCTCAAGAGTTTCCACAAGAACGGTCGAAAGACCAGCAGAAAACATAACATCCAGAAGTCCACGAATATGAGGTTCAGTAGTGGTCCCCATTGCTTTTGCAATATTTCCAACACAAGCCAATGCCTCAAGTGAAGGTTTACTCCTACGTGGAGCAATCTACATTTATAAAATGACTAAACTGTCAAAAGATGGCCTTGTCATGTGTTATAGAACAAAAAAAAATAACCAAGCACTCCTCTAAATAAGAAATGAAACATGCAGCAAGAGAAAGAAAAAAAATACGGCACAAGACAGACATCTGATAACAGATACCGTAACATACCGCCTCGCGTAAATGAGTAGTTATTGTCGGCAAATAATGGCTAAGTTCCCCGTCCAGTGCCAAAGCCATCTCTCCAAGAGCAATGAACCCACTATCACGATCTTGAGGAACTTTCAAGACGGAAAGAATATGATTCATGCATATCTGCAAGGAATTTCATTTCAATAGGCATTAAAGTAAAATTTTGAAATCACTCAAAATCCTTCATTCTCCTCCTCCCAGTTTAAAAAGCATAGTTAAGTAATAAGGCAAATCAACGTACTGTTAAATAGTTGGTAACAAAACGATCGCGCAGAAAATGTGCAATTCGAGGTAGCAACGAAGTTATGCTCAGGCGAACAAGCCGATCCCGGTGCTCTAGATATCTAAGAACTATTTCGGCAACTTCTCGGTATCTTGACATCATGAACTCACCGGTATTCCTTCACAACCATAATTAGTACCAAACCATTCAATTACAGATATAATGAGAAGATTAATAATTAGAATCTGACACTAATTTCATGATGATACATTTATTAAGTTAATTAAAAAGATAAACTGATTACGATAAACCAAATTTGACCTTATAGTACTTTGTTGATAACAGAAGCCCAATGGGCATAAACTCACCATTTAATTTCAATTATAAATGTATGTTGACAATGTTATGGCTAAGGCTCTGTTCGGAAAGTCTCACTCACTAGCTATGAGTATATTTGACTAGCTTATAAGCTTGTTAGACTAAAATAGAGGTGTTTCGTAAACTAGCCTATCTCACCTATATTGTAGCGTTTTTTCACTAGATCATAAGGTTTCTTCATACATTGTTTGAAGTAATATTTGAGGGAATAGTTTTTTCTCATTTTTACCTTAACTATTTTAATTAAAATTCTTTCTATACCACCCACCCAAAAAAACAAAAAATACTAATACTAAATCATTTCACTTACTAAAAATATATCAGAGTGAGAGTAAATTTTTAAACAAAAATTTAATTTAAATATGATACTAATTTTAAATAAGTATTAATAGCTTTGTCAAGAAAAAAAAAGTTTTTTTTTTTTTTGAAAACTTGGTATCCGGCCCTACGACCGACTAAATATTTAATAGCGGTAATTCCGGTAAATATTTGAAAGTATATAAACATTTTCTTAAATCTCTTTTTTTTTTTTTTTATCGCTTATCAGTTAATTCAGCCTAACATTTCAAATTCAATCACCTTGCTTATTTGTCCACTATAAACTCGTCTACTATTAGTTTACTGCTTCTTTTTGCAAACAGAGTCTAAACATGTTAAATTCAATAGAGTAATGAAACTGAATGGTAGGTGTCGATGATAACCAGATGCAAAGTGGCTCTTAAGTTTCGACAAAAGGTAAGGTAGTACGAGCGGTGGATTTATAGACCACAAGTTATCTCGATAATCAAATATTTCCGAGTTTGACAATCCATTATTGCCATATTTGGTCCATCTCGTCAAAGATTGATAGTCAATTATTAACAACTCCCATTATATTTTCATATTTATTTAGCATACATGTCTTGAAACATAGCTTTTCTAAAGCACGAGTCCTAAAGGACCGAGAGCTAGCAACAAACTACGTTGATTAGTATGGTGCTTAAACAAACCAGGCAACTACTTCCAAACCTGCAGACATTGTGAGTGTGGGTGTGTGTGGGTGGGTTTGGGTGTGTCTCTTTTTGTAAACAAACATATAATAATGCTCAATATAGGTGGACAAAATTTGTCAATATTCAAGAATGCTAGTTTTGAATAATTTATAAAACATCTACATATCAACAATGCAAATGATGAAAATTCTATTAACCTCAAAAGCTCTCCAACAGCAAGCAACGAACCGTGTATACTGTGCACTGGGGCATTTTTACCTAATCCATCCTGTGTAGCCTCAAACATTCGATAATACCTGCCATCAGATAGCAAATAAAGGATTTACTCTCTAATATTGATACATTGTGCAATAAATTATCAAAGAAATCTAAGCAAGCTGTAAGATAAAAGTCAACAGAAATCATACACCCAAAAGTAAATGACATAAATACTCCAATCAAACTCGATAATTCAACACCAACTTCATCACTCATTGATGTGGATTCAGGTAACCAAAGATATAACCATTCATTGCTCACAACAAGCCAAAACTATTATACTATTATTGCTATTCCATAGTACTATTATTATTGCTAAAAGCCCTGGCCATTATTTTTGCTCCCACCGTAGAGAACAATGACACAAAATAAAAAACCAAGTACGTTAGTGTCAAAGTTTGTCTCATTTATTACTTCATTACAGTGTTTGTTAAGTATAGTAAGGAACATCATTAAACACCCCCTAACATCACTGACAATAATATATAAACTTCCATTGGTATCAAGCTAGGATTATATAATCTAATAATCGGAATAAATCTGTAACATAACAGCATCAAGTAGAAACAAATGATAATAAAATGTGTTACATAACTATTGACAGTTTGGACAAGAACTTGAACTTATGTTCAGTGCTATGAGTCTATGCATTAGTTTATTATACTGAAATGTAAAGTAGCAGCAGGCAAGCCGTTGAGCTGTCTTTAGTTTACAACTACACATTCAACTTCTGATTGTTTAAACTAGTCTTTAGTGAGACTGTTTTCTCGTGTCCTTTAGTCTGGGTACAATAACTGTCACCAAAGTCAACATAGTCAACAAAATACTATTACTACCAACTTTACGTTTACGCCAGTTTATATGCTACTTAAAAAATAAGAACTAACCATTGCACACGCCATCGTGTCTCACGCTTTTCAATAACATTAAGACAGGCACGCAATGCCTCCACAGCACGCTCACGAACTGGCAAAGCTGGATCCCTCAAAGGAACCCAGATAGCATCAACAAATTCCGGTACATGGACATTGAAAACAGTTGAAGCATTTTCTGCCATTTCCTACAATGACCAAAATAAAAAGATAGTGCATTCATATTCTTAGAATAGTTCATTGCTGAAATAATTTCTTAATAAATAGTAAATTCCAAAAAATATGGAAAAAAAAAAAAACTATCCGACTAGAAAATGAATCCTAGGAATAATGAAACTTACTTTCAAAATTAATGAATTCACACAAAAAGTAGTAATAATATGAAACTTACTTTCAAAATTAAAACAGCAGCAAATCGCCGATACTCAACTCTCGGCCCTTCAAGCCAATCCAGTGCAATTTTAACCTGAAAACATAAGGAAAAAAAAATCAGAACAGGCATTCAACTCCGAGAGAAATAGCTTATAACGATAGCCAAAACGTGCAGTAACCTGGCGTTCAACTTCATCAGCAGTCATAGCTCCGCCAGCTCTAGCAAGATGACCAAGAACCCTACTAGCATGAACCAAAATATCAGGATCACGCTTGGCTTCAAAAACAGTCCTCATGTAACTGGAGAATCTGGACACCTTGGAACCATTCTCACCAACGGCCACATCAATCAACTCATCAATAGCTCTAAGAGCTCCAAGATTCTCAGCAACATCACTACTCTCTAAATGACTAGATATCTTATCATACAATTGATCCATAAATCGCGAAAAAGCTTCGCCACTAAGATCACGAGCTTCTTCTTCTAGATGCTTCTTAAAAGCTAAAGAAGCACCTTCCTAGAGAAAGGAAATTTAATCCGATTAAATAAATCAGCTCATGTTAAATTGAATTGCAGCAAGAAAATTAAGTGAAAGGAATAACAGTGTTACCTTAGGGTTGCCGCGGGTGCAGAGGTCGACGAGGATGCGATTGAGTGCATCACCGGGTCCGGCGGAGGGAGGACCAATATAACGGTGGGAGTGAGAGTGAGGGTGGGACTGAGACGCGGTCGCCATTTAATTGGCGAAATGAAAACCTAAACCCTAAAATAATCAATGCTGATTTGATGTGATGAATGATTTTAATTAATTAATTGATTAATATAAGTAAGTAACGGAAAGCAGAGAGAATCGATTTTTGAAAAGGAAATGAGCTAGGCATCGCATGTAGCCATGCCTCCTGGTTCTGTTATTCTGTGTTTCACAAAATCGCAACAAATTGTTTGTTTGTTTGTTAGAGATCATAAAAGTGAATTGCGTGTGTTTAACACGAACTTACTATCATGCCCTGACTTTCCTTTGATAGGACTATAAAGTCACCGGAGGATAAATCTTTTTAGCTGGGTTTTGTACTTTTCTTATTGCAACTCACAAAACAAAACATAATTAACTCGTTAAAATTTGCATTAGCATCTCCAAGGGTTTGGCTCCTCCTAGAAGGGGTTCAAGTTTATGATGGAACGGGTCGGTTGCTATAGATTATATTGAAACTTTGTTGTTACATATAAAATCTTATTGATCCAAAAATTCTTATTCTTCAATTAATTGAATACATCGTACACAAGACAACAACGAATAACTAAATAAACAACAAAAAGAGTGATATTTAGTATGTTTTGTCAAATTTGTATAGATCTAAATACAATAATATGTCAAATAAAAGAGAACTGAAAATATCAATCGTTAGTTAGTCCAGTGGTGATTGGCACTGGACTTGATAGGGAGAAACATTGTTTATTCACCCGACTGCAATCGGTCGGGGGTTGGAACCACTTTATGTCAGAACTGACCCCCGAACCATATTAGACGGTCAAGTGGGCCGGATACTAGTTTTGAAAGGAAAAAAAAAGAGTGAAAATTAAAAAATATCTAGAATATTAAAATATTTTTCACACTTCATTCATCAACATATTACAAGCTTATAAAATATAACATTTATCTTTTACATCAAATATGGTTAAAAACAACAAAATCAAAAGTAAAAGAGATTGAGAGAGTGGAAAAAAAATTAATTTGTGTTTTAATGGTTGTTCGCCGGTTACTAATAGATAGATTTTTACAACTTTTGATCCTAAATCCGACTCAGATCCAACCAGATGTTTTGATATTAACATGCAGTGAGAATTGTAATGACGTTTATTTTGAAACAATGTTTTTTATCTAAAGTGACATTTATTTTGAAAGAAATAATTTTTTTTGACTAAAAATAAAGGATATTCATTCATTCAAACTGATAGAGTGTAATACAAATTCAAATTTGCTAAAAACAAAAAGGATGAATCTGCAAACAAACTCACAGCATCCATGTTAATAGCATAAAACGGCAAATTACATAAGCCTACATATATGACTATATTGAAGTGTCTGGAATGTCCATGCCCCCAGATCTGTAGCGTTGATGACACAAAAGTTGACATTGGATAGATTTGTACTTGATCGGATCTAATCCTTCAACCTGAAACAAATGAACACCGCACAAAGACGGGAAAATAAAATACACCGCACAGAGACGGCACAACAAAATACACCGCACAAGGACGGGATAACAAATAACACAAAACCAAACAAATATGTGAAAAATCACACTTATTTAATAACGAGAAAGAAAAAACAATTTGGAGGGGTGATTTTAGGTCAAGATTTGACCTGAAATCACCCCTCTTTGATAAACTAAGAAGAAGAAAAAATGTGACGGCTAGGGTTAGAACTTAGGAGATGAGAAAATAAAAAATAAAAAAATTTAACATAGTGCAATCAACTTAAAAAAAAAAAAAAAAAAAAAAAAAACTTTTAGGTTTCGTCCTTAACTTATTTTGGGAAGTGGGAACATTGTTAACAACATCAGCATATGGGGTGTCTGCTTAGTCAAGTTAGTAGAAAATGTAACATAGTGCCCCATTTGTTGGCCCAAGATGTCCTGGGCTATGTTGATTCTATGAAAAAAAAAAATTCTACCCCAACCATCTTCATTCTACCCCAACATATTTTTAAAAATACCCAATATACCTTTATTAAAAATTAATATATTTTAATTTTTTTTTTTTTCATATTATACTGTTTCGGTAAGTATTCATTCCTGCAATCGGAGTCGGTAAGATTTTGGGTACTTATGTATGGTTTTGTCTAACATGCATGTTTTTCTTCATGTATAAGTAACTTAACACTATCAGAGCATTTACGATGGAAAAATCTATTTTTTGTTACTAATTAATCGGATCTCACTTATACATATAGTAACTTTTTTTTTACGGTACATATAGTAACTTAACTCTCTCTTAAAGTAACTTAACATTGTCTTAATAAACACTTAATCTCACAAACTCAACACTCCTAAAAATACACTGTTAGAGATCGTAGTTTGTGAACATTAATGTGTTTAATCGGACAATAAAACCAGTTTAATTGTACAACACTTAGGGGGAAAATGGCGGTACCGCGTGATCCATCTAGTTGTTACCATGGAGGATGAAAAAAGAAGAAAATAATTCACTCGACCTTTTCTCTAATTTTTTTTTTTTTTTTTTTTTTTTTTTTTTTTGGTCAGGTAGCCTAGTGGCTTGAAATTCCACCTTTAAAGATGGATAAGTGGAGTGTCCAGGGTTCGAACCCTAGCTCCTGCATATAAAATGCTGATGTCCCAACCAATTGAGCTAAGCTCATGGGGACCTTTTTCTCTAATTTTTATTATTTAGCTTTTATGTTAGTATTTAAACTGTAGGATTGATCAAATCTAACGGTACATATTTGATATAATTCATTGAAGTTGTTATTACTTCTTCCGGTCCTATATATAAGGAACACATTGAGAAAAATATATATACCATTCTAAAATGTTAGTACTCCTAATCTCGAATGTAAGCAACAAAAAAAAACATCATTTAAGAAAGTGGAGTAAATGATTAGATAAAGTATGTCATTTTTAATTTTATCCTTATTTTTTGTTTTAAATTAAATTACTATTTATTATGGGTAAAAGTGAAACTAAGGGTAAAATTAAAATATTGATGATAAACATAATCATTATAGTAGTTTTTGCTTATATTTGAGACTTCCAATTTTTTTGTTTTGTTGCGTATATATGAGACCGGAGGGAGTATGTGTTATTCCAAAACTAACACTAGGAATGTATTTTTGTAATTAATGCATGATATTGGAATATGTTGCATTTTATACAATTTAATAAGGGTATATAAGAGATTATCTATTTAATAAAAAATAAATTTAAAGAGTGTTTTTTATAAAAATGACAAAAGAATTTCAAAAGTGTTCATTGTATATAAAATCGGATGAAGTATTATATAGAAGAAAAAAAAAAGGTATTGTTAACATGTGCATATAGGATACATGATAAAGTATTTTAATATAGAAATTTAACATTTAATGATACAAGATATTTAATGCTTAAAAAATTAAAATGCACAAATTCTAAAACATAATTTCTATTTTTACTATCTTAACATATTTCATAAAAAAAAAAAAAAAAAGTTGAGAAAAAGATTCTAGTGAGGACCGTTAGACGTAGGATGAATAGAAGAAGATATGAAAGCTGTGTTTGATGAAAATTGGGTCCACACATACAATCAATGTGAAGATAGCAACAAATAGGTGGTGTCGAATGTCGATGAACAATGAGAAGGCATTTGGATTTTGGATTTGCAAGAGCCAGATTATGGAATAATAATTATTATGAATGATAATGATTTTTAGGAAAGGGGGCGCCAGCTATGTGAGAGTTGGATCCTCCCGACATATGCGGTTGTGACCGATAGGGACAACATACGTGCACACTTTCAATCCAATAATATTAGATTAGATTAGATTAGTAGTACAATATACGACAAACTACTACTCCAATGACTCCTTTTTTAACACTACTGTACTAATTCGTGCGATCACTGCATCCAGCTCACACTCTTGCTTTTTATTTTTGGGTCATGGTAACTAGTGCCCCGAGCACTAGTTAAGAATATAAAAAAAGTAATTTTTGCATTGAAAGTTACACTTTTTATACTTTACAAGCATTGACTACACACGTTTTAATATAATTTTACTATAATTAGTATCTTTAACTAGTGTCCGGGGGCACTAGTTAGCATTTTCCTTTATTTTTTTGGTTTAATTAGACTTTTGGTCCCTTAAAGACATTTTAGATTTCACAATGGTCCCTTAAAGAAAAAAAGGTCCGGATTGGTCCCTTAAAGACACATCCGTTTCTCAATTGGTCCTTTCTGTCAATTTTTTACAAAAAACGTTAGTTTTAATTGACTGGATTGTGGATGCCATTAAGTATAAGTGGTCTACCAAAAACCTTATTAATTTTTAAAATTTTAACCATTGGAATTTTTGTTATATTTGGAATTAAAATTTAACGGAAAGGACCAATATGGCAAACATATATGTCTTTAAGGGACCAATCCGGGTATTTTTTTCTTTAAGGAACCAATCTGAGCCTTTTTTTCTTTAAGGGACCATTGTGAAACCTAAAATGTCTTTAAGGGACCAATAAACTAATTAAACCTATTTTTTTCTACTTCTCCATCTCCTAAACCCATGAGGCCCTCACGAGTATCATTTTTTTTAGTTGTGATAAAAAAATAAATATACTTTTTCTTTTTTTTTAGTTTAGAAGGTTGGTAATGAAAATCAAACTTAAAATTTAATATTATATAAATCTCTCATCAATAGATTAAATTTAGTGGCTTTAAATATACTTATCTCTTCTTATTTGGTAATAAAATATACTTATTTCTAAATGATAAAAAGATTTGATATAGTGTCTTAATTAGTCATATTTTACAGATGGATGTTTAGATTTTGGTGTGACTTAATAAATGATATGAATCACATCATAGAAAATTAACAATAAGATAAAAGGTTAAAAAAATTAAAAAACAATAAATTGAGATAAAAAAATTCAATTTTCTTTTTGTGTTAACTCGTCAATTCTAGAGGTAGGGTTTCATACTTATTTGGAGTTTGGATGTGGTATAAAAAAAATTTGACAAAAAATTATTTCACCAATTAATTTGAAGTTACATAATTTTGTACCAATTAAGCAAAATATGTTAGAGTTGCAGAAGTATTATATGACATTGTAGGGATGACTTATTGTAATGTACTCCCTCCGACCTTAATTATAAGTAAATTCTACTTTTTAGATTCATTTGAATATCAATGTATCTGGACTTACTTAAGGCTAATTACATTGATTTTCCAATTAATCTAAAAAATAGAATTTGCTTATAATTAAGGCCGGATGGAGTATAAAATTTAAAGTGATATCATCATTAGAAATGTTTTTTTTATGCACCATTCGAGATGTTCTAAGATGCAATGCGTATGACGAACCATTATATTTAATTATGTGACTTTTAATTTATCTATATTTTGATATTAATCATTTAGTTCTTAGATAAAAATTATGGTAATTTAGAGTTCGGTCATAATGTAAATAAAGTCTGACAAAAAATTGTTCATAAACCACTCAAACTCAATATCTTAATTTTGTGACTTATAATTTATCAACGATACAAATATAAAATGCATACGAGGTAACATTGAAAAAGAAAATAAGAATTATAAGAAAACAATAAATCGCTCAACTTACTACTATAAACGAATCATCCAAAATAGGGAAGTATCTACTACACAATTAAAATTTTAGATTCGAATCAATTATTACGATCACTATGCAATTTTTTTTATTATCCAACTTTTTATCTTATCTTAGACATCAAACAAACCTAATAATAGTTTAATAATTATACATTGATCTTACCAACAATGAATTGGTCCAAGTGGTAACGGTATTGGTCCCCTTAAACATGTGGTCAGATGTTCGATTTCTGGCTCATGCATATGGAGAAAATTTAGTTGGAAGGGGGAGAACTCACCTCATGTGACCCACAAATTTCTCGACAGAGATTAATCATCGCGAACGACGGTAAAAACTTCGTACCAATATCATGGTAAAAAAAAAAAACTCTACATTGATCTTGTAAAAAACAAAGTAACTATACACTAATACCGTAAAATTCTCATCCATCATCGTTTTTTTTTTACATAAATTATCCATCATCATCATCTAATAGAAAACTATCATCTCAATTTAAAAATACTATTGCACTTAAAGGTTCCGGTAATTCATAGTTCGGTCGCAATGTAAATAAAGTCCGACAAAAAATTATTTCCACCCAAAATTGAACTTGGGTACTCCGAATAATTCGTCGTAGAGAAAGTTCATAAACCATTTAAACTCAATATCTTAATTTGTGTGTATTATTTATTATCGTATTTTTTGAAATTTTAAAATTACACAATTTTTTTTGACACAAAATATTTTAAAATCTTATAAAATTTGTGTTAGAAATCACTTGAAATCATGCCTTAAGAATCCTAATTATAAAAAGTCTTACAAACAAATATTTTTCAAACAAATGTTTTAAAATCCTACAAAATTAATATAATCCTACAATTTTTTTAAAAAAATCTTTAAGACTTTTTTTATCAAAAAAATCTGAATCCAATACACCTGTTAGATGTGATCAAAATCAATATTCATTAAAAGATTTAATGGACAAAAAGAAGTAATGTAAACAAAAAAAGATAGCAAGAGTAATAGGAAAAGAAATAAAAAAAGATTGGTAGTATAATAATGTCCCCACCATGACAACGTATAAAAAAATTGAAAGAAAAATAATACATACCATTACAGCAAGAAACCAAATCATGAATCTCTCCTAAAACCAACTAAGTAACAGCCTGTCATCTTTCATCAGTTGTTTGTTTCCATACAAAGCAATCACACTTTCTTTCTCACTTTTGTCAAACAAACACACCATATATATAACTATTACTTCCTCTCTATCTCATTATTCATTCCATTTAACTAAGATTCAAACTTTCAATTCTCTCTCTCAAACCCACCCAATCAATGGATCCGTGCTCCTATGTACGGATACTCATCGGAAACCTTGCAATCAAATCACCAGCATCATCAAAACCATCATTCTCCGGCAAAGTTCATCCTTCAAGTTCAACTTGTTACTGTGAAATCAAGCTCAAAGGTGTTGATTCTCCACCTTGCCACGTCGCAACAGTTCCTCTAATATCAGAATTAGACTCACTTCCTCATTCTCTAGCTACTACCTTTGATTTCCCAAAATCACAAATCTCAAACTTCAAAAACCCTTTCATCAAAATCTCTGTTTTCAAAGCAACCACAAATCCTTCATGTGTTTTCAATTCTGCTAAATTATTGGGAATTATTTCAATACCACTTGATCTTGCTTCAGTAGAATCACGTCCTTGTTCTTTTCACAACGGTTGGGTCTCTCTCACTCGCAACAAAAATCAAAATCAAAATCAAAATCAAACTCAATTATTGCATTTAACTGTACGGGCTGAACCGGATCCGAGATTTGTTTTCCGGTTCGACAGTGAACCGGAGTGTAGTCCACAGGTTTTTCAAGTAAAAGGAGAAGTGAAACAACCGGTTTTCACTTGCAAATTCAGTTTCAGAGACAGAAACCCGGTTCAATTTCCTTCAACGAATGCAAATTTAGTAGCGGATCGAAAAGGATGGTCTATTACAATACACGATTTATCAGGTTCACCGGTTGCGTGTGCTTCAATGGTTACACCTTTTGTTCCCTCACCCGGTTCACAACGGGTCAGTAAATCAAACCCGGGAGCTTGGCTCATTATCCGACCCGATGGAGATGGTACATGGAAGCCATGGGGTCGTCTTGAAGCTTGGCGCGAACCTGGTAACTCAAACTCCGTCGGTTACCGTTTCGACGTTCTTCCGGCCACCACTGACCCGGTAACACTCGCCGGATGTACTATTAGTTCACAGCATGGAGGTAAATTCACTATTGATGTCACTTCAGGTGTTACTCCGGCAAGTACACCAAACGGAAGCCTGGATCTTAGCTCAGGGTCGGGTTCTCGAGCCGGGTCAGGATCCGGTTCGGATTTCTTCATTGAGAATCAGTTTTTGTACAGAGGTTTTGTGATGTCGGCGAGATTTGACGGTGAAAAAAAGTGCAGTAAACCGGAGGTGGAGGTTGGAGTGAAGCACGTGAATTGTGCGGAGGATGCTGCGGCATTCGTTGCTCTTGCAGCAGCCATGGATTTGAGCATGGATGCGTGCAAATTGTTCTCTGAGAAACTAAGAAAAGAGTTACGGCAATAGATTCGGGATTCTGTCGTTTTGCTTGCCTATTATTATTATTATTGTTGCTGACTGTAAATTTTGGCATCATTTTTTTTTACTGACCTTTATTAAGGTTTAATTTTGAGTTAACAATGTACAGCCACGGATTATTTGTCAGGATTAGTTTTTAAACATTTTTGTTATAAAATTATGAAATTTTGAATTTATATTTTCAGCTATTTTATTCTTTATTATTCTTGCTCTGAATTTATGATGATATGATATTGTAGTTTTTTTTTTTTAATTGATGCCTCCTCGTGTGCGTGTGTGAATAGATCTGAGATAGAGTATGAGAAGAATCCTATGTTTTGTTTTGTTTTGTTTTTAAAAGTGCATATGCATCTATTAGGCAGCTCAATTTAATATTTTCAATTGCAGTATGATTTAAGTGGACAGCAAGAAAGGAACATACTTGTTTTCAAAAAAAAAAGAGAAAGGAACATACTTATTTCTTAGAATATTTTTGTGCCATTTGAGCTATGTACAGCTGATTACAGTTGGATTTATTTATTTATTTATTTTTCAACGTGATTACAGTTGGATTTAGATGATGCTTGAACAACTAAATCAAATGTTATCTTAATGTGCACATTATTAAATTCATATTATGGATAACACATTAAGATTTTAAAATCTTATGCATCATGAACAACGTATATGCTATAGAGTCCCTCTTTTCCGCAGGAACAAAATGGTTTTCTTTTTTTGTTGAACAAAATTGTTATCTACTCAAGAGTTTTTTTAAAGACTCTTCTTCTTGCGAGAAATAAATATATAGAGTTGTTATGACACTTTGACAAAATACAGCCATGTACTTTTATCAAGAAAAGAAATAGAATACAACCGTCTATTAGTCACACCCTAACTAATAAAAATATGTTAAAATTGTTAGGTCAGATGTCACGATTGGAATTTGAATCTCAACTTCTTTATTTTTGTGTGTGAATTTGTAATGACTTTGTGATTTCATCTAGTAAAAAAATAAAAATAAGATCCAACCAATGTATTAGTACTGTGGGAATTAAACTACAATTAAAGTTGAATGCACACTTGCATGACTTCTAGAATTAATTTAGATGAAATAAATTTAGGCACCATTAAAATTAATTGTAGAGCATGTGGAAAACATATTTATCCACATAAATAAATTTTTATGTATTATTCATAAGTTTATCAAAATAGTTTATGAAAATACAATTTATAAAAATATAATTTTCGTCAGTGAGAATTTATGAATTAACATAAAAACTTATTTATTTGCATAAAGTATTTTTCATAAACTTAAAAATTAGTAAATCCAAACATACCCATAATATTTTATAGCCTATTAGGAATTGGGATAATAATATTTAGCTGGATTATTAGTTCGTATTTTTTTGGTAAGGGATTATTAGTTGGTATAGTTCTAATATATATTTTAATTTTATTAATTAGTTTCAAATTATTTTAGCAATTTTATAAGGGCATATAGTTCTTTTTTTGACGCAAGATTACCCACATGTGTATAATTTATTAATTTTTAATTTTAAACTTTTATATTTAAAATTATAGTTTATGTGCTTAATTATATAAATTATTTTCTAATCATATATTTTGTTTGTTTTAATCGAGCCTTTATCAAGGATGAAATTTTAACTAAAAGAGGCAGCACATGATAAACTTCGATATTAAGTTTTTTTTTTTTTTTATAATATTATAATATTATATTATATATGCTTACCATACTACTTGATAATAAAAATATATTATATATGCTGACTCATCAAAAATTAGGACTTATTTGGTGGGTAAGATAAGAGGCATGGTAATATTTTTTTTTTTATATAGTGACATGGTAAAATGTTTGTATCATATTTTTCTCAATCAAATATTTGATGACACATAACACATGTGTTCTTATCATGTGTGCGTCAAACACATCATCGGATAATGTCATATTTCTATCCAACTTCTTATATTATTTTTTGTCCAGTCATGTCTGTCTTATCGTGTCATCTCTATATATAAAGTCTTGTAATAAGACTCAATTAAACAATTTCACATATTATTTTTAAAAAGAAACACTATGAATTTTTCTCGTCTAGCTTTTCTTTTGTTGTTTTTCATTCTTGTTCTACCACACGTCAAAAGTGCTGATCGGGACAATGTTTCATTCGAGCAAAATTATGTTTCTCTTTGGGGGCAACAAAATATGCGACTTCTCGATCAAAATCGGGAAGTTCAACTCACGTTGGATCAAAACTCCGGTAAGACATGCATGGTTCATTATATATACGCAAATTTTATTTATTAGAAAAAGTTAAAATAGTGCAAAAACTCAAAGAATAAAATTTCTAAATTTCTTCACTTGAGTGTTAGCGACACCAAATTTGATAAATAATTTAATTTTCCTGTCTCTAATTTACATTGTTATTTTAACCTTTTCTAGTGATTTTAAGGCAATAAAATTATTTAACAAAAAAATTATAACAATTGTTTTAATCTTAGGTTCTGGTTTTCAATCCATGCAAAGCTTTGGTTCCGGATGGTTTAGCATGAGAATTAAGTTACCTCCAAAGGATTCAACGGCAGTCATCACAACCTTTTATGTACTTTGTCTAATATATCAATATTATTGTGATTTTATTCTTGCACGTATATACATATCGAATTTATTTTAACTCATATATTAGTTTACACTTTAAACTTAAATAATTTTATTATTGATTCTCAATTTCTATTTGTTGCAGTTGATTTCTGATACCGGGCCTACTCGAGATGAAATTGACTTTGAATTTTTAGGTGGCAATCTTAATCAACCTCCTATATTGCACACAAACATTTATATTAATGGGCAAGGTGGTAGGGAGCAACAATTTCATTTTTGGTTCGATCCCACGGCAGATTTTCATGATTACACACTTCTTTTAAACGAAAAACACATAGTGTATGTAACAATATTATCATTATTCTTCTCTCTTTTTTCTTGCCTTATATTATTTTATGTTCCTCTAGAATTATATTTTTAATCTTTTTTTGTAAGGATTTGAAAAAACTTAAAGTTTCACATTAGGATGATATATAATAGACTCAAATAGAATTTATAAACCTCACGTCATTAATTTGACATTTTAACTTAATATTCTCCTTCAAATATGTTAGATTAAACCATATTTTTGAAAAGATTTTGATTGAAAAAGGAATTTAAATTTTATTTATAAAATATTAGGTATGTTTGGATTGAATGTTTTAGAGAGTTGGAGAGGGCTTACTTTTCTCTTTTAAATTATATGGACACTATAATATATTTTTTAAAATTAAGTGCAATTGAAATATTTATACAATTATTAGCCTTTAAAACCCCTACCAATTAATCAGACTATTTTAGATATAATGAATTTTCAAGAAATAGTTTCGTTTATTTTTTACTATATTCAAAAAATAGTTGAGATGACCTTTTGAAATCAAATTGAAGATCCTTAATAATTGTATGTACATTTTTATATGAAAATAATTGAAGATCTTAGTTTGCAAATCTAAATATTAGTTTGTTATATGAAATGTTTCAGATTTTTTGTGGATGGCACGCCTATAAGAGTGTTCAAGAATAGCAAAGATAAAGGAGGAAGTTATCGAACACAAGCAATGAAGGTTTATGCAACAATATGGACTCATCCATGGGGCTCTGGCGGAGTTCCAATTAACTGGAATGATGCACCCTTTGAAGCTCACTATAGATCATTTGGCATCAATGCTTGCCAAGCACAAAGCACTAATCTTCAACCATGTGATTCCTCTATGTATTGGTGGAATGCTCAAAAGTTTTGGGAGTTAAACCCTCTTCAAAAACAAGCCTACAACAACATCCGAAACAGCAGCTATTTTATTTATGATTATTGTACTAAACAACCACTGAGTCCTGAGTATCAAGTTGAGTGTCAAGGTTTATCTATAGACTAACTCAATAGTATTTCATTAGGATTTAAAATTTGTTTATGTTTAGAATAGTTTATGATTTGTTTTTTATTTAGAGAAATAATTTAAGAATATATTTTATATTAATTAAAGTATTTTACTATTTTATTTCATGATATAACTCTATAATTTGTTTCAGGATTTTACTTAATTGACTTTCTAAGTATTTATGCTCAATTTATAGTATTTTACTATTTTATTTATGTTCAATAATTTCGTTAGAATTTGAATCTTTTAACCTTTAGTTCAAACTAGTTGAGTGGAATAAGTACCAAGCTCATTGTAGCCAAGCAGAGTTACCAAAATCAACACAGCGTTTGCTATACACAACAATTCAATGGGCTGAGAATGTGTATGCGAAATTGAAATTTATAAGCTAAAGATTTTAGAGGTAACTTCAACTGTGAAATTTACAAAAATGTATCTAATGGCCTAATTGTTGAGTCATTTGTGTGAATTGATGGTGTGTGATTGTGGCATCTTAATTGCATCTCTCAAATTTCGGATAAGAAGAGAATGATAAGTATATCATCTTATGCCAAAGTTTTAAAATCTTGGATAAATGTAACAGCTTGCACATCATCTAATTTGAACTCAGAAATCGAATCCGACTCTTTTATACCAATTTGACATAACACTTGAATCTCTATTTTGTGAAAGTGATGAAAGATATTAAAAGGATTGTAAGATTTCGAGAAAAGGGAATGGGAATGATAAATGTACATTTTTTATTTCAATTGCGGCACTTGTTAAATTAAAGACACATCACATGTATTTGCACATTGATCAAACTAGCTCGATTGTAACTAACTCATTATGAAAATTTAAAACTAACTTTCTATTGCAATTAACAGTTTAACTACTTTACTACTTTTAACTAACTAATTGAAATAATCACAATAGGTACGTAGTTGGTTCGAGACAATTTGAATATGTGATAATAACATTGAGAAGAACAGAAGATTTACAAACCAGTAAGCCACAATCAGAGCGTCGTCTAGCGGAGTTAAAAACAAATGATTGTGGCAACTTTTAATTTATTTCCTTGATAGTAGATATTGTCTAACACTGAAGAAATTTGAACTTATAATGTTAAACTCTTACTACCACTATCGAGGAAAAGTAAGACTCATTGTCATATCATCGACCGAGGAATTAACCCTCGGTATCATGCTTGGATCTGTTCCATTAGCCATGAATCTTGCAGGCTCTTGAGGCAATGGTAACTCCACTGATGCACTACTCAGATACGAGACAACTCTTTCTATTGTTAGTCTATCATCTGGATTTTGTTGCACACATAACAAACCAATTTGAATGCATTTTATTACTTCACTGTAACAAAATGACTTTTCTACAATATTAGAGTCCAATACTTGTAGCTCTTTTTTATCCCTCCAATTTTTCCAGGCCTACAACACATTATCACATTAGACATGTTCTATTCTCTTTATTTACTACTTTTGTTTCAACTTCGTGGTATAATATAGATGATCAAATATGTATCAAAATGGAAAATTAACTACATTTAATTTAGCATACTCACATAACTTAAGAGGTCATTGAAATCTAGTGAACCAAGACTCCGTGCATTCCGCTTTGAACTAATTATCTCTAAAATTATGACTCCAAAGCTAAACACATCGGATTTTTCTGAATAGTGTCCATGCATTACATATTCGAGAGACATATAACCACTATAAAAAATAGTCAAACATTTTAAATTTACAAAGTGAAAATTAGACAGATATAATCAAACGGGGTGCAAAACATAATATAATTCATTGAATCACAAAAGTAGTGCAAATTTTTTTAAATGTCCATACTATCTCCTACACATGTTTATTGTATAGGTTCTTGTGTATGAGAATGAATTCTTACATAAATAAATCATTCTTCTCTAAGAACTCGATTCTACCATTTGATAATACCAGTGTGGTTCAAGTTGTGACTCATTGAAAGGAAATTTATTACAAACCAAAATTAAGTTCAAGTGTCAGAATTTTTAAATCTTAATCTTATGAAACTTAAAAATTCAAATTAGTTATTGCTGAAGGAGATGCTTTTAGAGAGTCAAATAAAAAAAACTATATGGACTATATAACTACAAAATATAGTTTTATCTAACATGCATAAGTGAAATAAGTCTTATACTATTAAAAAAAAAAAAGATAAATCTTTTACGATGTACATGTTTGTTTTTGTCATTGAATCAAAATGTCGTATCGCATCTCATTTGATTTAACAGGGAGACTTGTTGACCCGATAAAGAAAATAAACTTATACATGACTTATCTCACTTATGCACCATACACTTGGCCACAAAATATGGGTAATTTAAGGTGTATAAGTAAAACAATGTTGTATCATGCGTAAGTTTATTTTCTATCATTAGATCAATAAATCTTACTATATTTCACTTGATCCAATTGTGGAACTTACGGTTCAACACCTACCTCTTTCTGCACCATATAAGTAGCCATAAAATGTAACATACAAAGAAATGACAATAATAGAGTATACAAATTTACAAATACAAATACTTACTAAGTTCCGACAATCCTCTCTGTATTTCCTTGATGTTGATTTATATCAATCATTTTTGCGATTCCAAAGTCAGATATCTTTGGATTCATCATCTCATCTAACAATATATTGCTATAGGTTTGAGATCACGATGTATGACTTTAAGTCTTGATTGGTCATGTAAGTAATGAATTCCTCGGGCAATTCCGCGTATGATTCTATATCTTTCTTGCCAACTCAAAACTCTCGTATGACGATCTACAATTTTAGCATATAAGCCACTCATCATGAGTATACATACAAACATAAATAAGTTGACTTATAATTAACATGAATGTGAAGCTCCAATGAAAAGTGAAACTTACCAAATAAGAAGTAATCTAGACTTTTATTAGCTACATATTCATACACAAGCATTTTCTCTTGATCTTCAGAGCAAAATCCATACAAGGTTACCAAATTTCTATGTTGCAGTTTTGCTATTAGCACGATCTCATTTTTGAATTGTATCGTGCCTTGTCCTGAATCTTTTGAAAGTTTTTTTACGGCTATTTTTCGTCCATCTAGCAAATCCCTCTGAAAATCAGAACAACCAATTTGTAATAATCATTTTTTTTTTAAACTCAAATTGATTATAATCATTATATTAAAGAGAATGAAAAATGTTAAACAGTGCTCCTCACACTAATTAAACATATTAATATAGAAACCTCTTCTTAGAATTCGTGTGCATTCAATTCCTAATAGAAATGGAGCAAAGCCGCTCTCTGTTTCCAACATCACTTTACTTTTTACTAATTTCTTTAGCGGCGGGAGAAACCGATGATAGCGGCGGGAGAAACGAAAGAAGAAGTCATCCACAATGGTGTTGGGTGCAGAAGTGTTTGTGCAGTTAGAAGCCATGTAAGTTGGTGTTGCTTTTGTTGTTATGATTATGAACATGCTCAGAATCATGAACACACATATAGAAAGTAGAACGCAGTTGTATTTTGGAGCAGTAGTCATTTTTTGAATTTGATCTTTGTGTTGTGAATGTGTGCGTGGACTGGAGAGGAAGGCAATTCAAATACTACTTTTTTACAAATTAAGCTTTTCACAATAGAGAAAAAGCAAAGTCTCTACACCAAGACGAACCAAAATTGCTATTAAAAACAAACAAACAAATCACTCCCCTATGGTAAAAGACAACAACAAATCATTCTCTAAACCAATTCATAAATTTATAAAAACAACTTTCAAAAATATGGTTGCCCTCTCACTTTTGAAGCATTCAATATTAGTTACCAAACTTTGTAATTGAACCACTTTATTGAAGCATTCAATATTAGTTACCAAACTTTGTAATTGAACCACTTTATTTTTTTCACGATTACTTCTCCATGACATCAAGTGGTTTCAGCCCCTCCCGATCGCAATTGCGAGGGATCGAACCATGATCCTCCCTACAAAGTTTAACGTCAATCATCACTGAAATAACTAATGATTGATTCAAGTTTTGGGATGGCCAATTTTTCCAAGCCTACGACACTTTATCACATTAGACATGTTCTGCTCTCTTTATATATGTATACTTCTGTATATTAGGTATTCGGTCATGGGTCTTCAGAACAAGTATACAAATGAGTTAGACACCACACATTAACCAAAAACCTTAAGGTATTGGGTTTATGGGTCTTCTCACTTATAAAGTGTTCATTAGGTTCATTGAATAACTGATATATTCGATCTAAAATAGATAAGATGCATTATTTATTTACTAAACTTTAAACGTGAATGTTTTGTGAAAGTGATGAAAGATATTTAAATAATTGTATGACTTGGAGAAAAAGGAATGATGAGAAATCAAAATTTTATTGCAACTGTACGTACTTGTTGAATAATACACACATCACACATATTTATACATTTTGATCAAACCAGCTGAATTGTTACTGAATAAGTTATTTTGCTTGGAGTAAAAGCCATTCCTTTTCAAATGGAGATAGTTGTCTAACACCGAGGGAATTTGAACTCCATCATTTGAGATTATAGTGTTAAATTTTTACCATTGAGTTAACATCTCATGGATACTATCGAGGAGAAAAACGACTCATGGTCATATCATTGATTGAGGATCCCGCCGTAGTATTATTATTGTTACGCGTGAAACCTGCAGGCTCTTGAGGCAATGGTAACTCCGATGGAACACTGCTCAGATATGAAACAACTCTTTCCATTGTTGGTCTATCATCTAGATTTTGTTGCACACATAATAAACCAATTTGAATGCATTTAACCACTTCACTATAAGAAAATGAATTTTCTATATCAAAGTCCAATACTTCTACCACTTTTTCATCCATCCAATTTTTCCAAGCCTGCAACATTTGATCACATTATACATGTTCTGCTATCTTTTTATATACTTATGTTTCATTTTTGCAGGTATAATAGAGATGATGAAATATGCATCAAAAGGGAAAATCAATTATATTAAGTTTAGCATACTCACATAATTTAAGAGGTCAGCAAAATCCGGTGAATCAAAACTAGGGGCATTCCGTTTTGCACTAATTATCTCTATAATTATAACTCCAAAGCTAAACATATCTGATTTTTCTGAATAATGTCCATGCATTGCATATTCAGAAGACATATAGCCACTGTAAAAAATAAATAGTCCAGCATTTTAAATTTTCAAAGCGAAAATTGGATAGATATAATCAAACTTTTGAGGTGGTTCAAAACATATATGATCCATTGAATCACAAAAATTGGATAGATATAATCAAACTTTTGAGGTGGTTCAAATCACGAATTCAAATATACTCCTAGTAGTAGTGAATATAAAAAAATGTATTAAAAAAAAGAAGTAAATATAAGAAAAGGTTAAATATGTTTTTGGTCCCTATAGTTTCCCAAAATTTTCATTTTAATAGCTGAAATTTTTTTTCAAATTTTTTAGTCCCTAAATTTTTTTCTGTCAATGTTTTTATATTTTTTATTTCGTGCACCAAACATTTTGCTTACGGCGTTTCTACAGCTGAAGAGGAGAGGAGGGTGAAGCTTTGACAGGACAGTATGGGAAAACTTCTTATTTCTTCTCAAAATAGTTGTTGTTGATGGGAAAGCTTTTATAGCTCTGATGAAATATTCGTGTTGACCAATGTTTTCATTACAAAGCTTGGACTAAACTTCTGATTCTAGAAATTCCTACACTTAGGTTCTTAGTTTTAAAAAAATAGATTCTAGAAAAGCTATTTCATTTTGCACCTCTAGAAAAAATAGATTCTAGAGAAACTACGGCATTTAACAATGTCAAACACAACGGCTTTCAACCATGTTGTTCCCGATTTTGGTATAGAGACAACATCACAACTGGTTTAATATCAGCGTCCTCAATTGCAATAAGGTAATTTTAGTATGCAACAACACATTTCACTACTTAAAAATTAATCTGCCAGATAATAAAAAGAATATTAAGCAATAAAATGTTAGTTACCAAGCAGAGTAGTGGAGGGATTCGAAAGTACTTAACATATTTTATTTATCTGAATTCTCTTTATCTTATATTATCTATTTTTGTATCAAAACCTTTTCAAAACTAGAGCGAATGCAATTTACTTTAATTGTTTAATTCCTGATCTAAACTAGTCGTTTTGGCACGATTCATGTGGAGACGAATTCATTCAATTGAAAATTTATTACTGACGTCAAACTGATGCACTTGTCAGACCGTAGTCAACTACCAACATAAGTTGATACCATATAAGAATCTAATCAATTGTTATGTTGCAATTTGATTTACAAGAGATATACATTACAACAAGTAATCCGAGATCAAGACTACATACATTTTCTAACCATATATGTTAAAGAATAAAGACAAATAATTGCTACAAAGATTGGTAACATGAAGGGAATTTGAACTCCGTAGGTTACAATATTAGTAAAATTTTACCATTAATTTAACAGCTCATGGACACTATCGAGAAAAATAATGACTCATGGTCATATCATTGATTGAGGATCCCGTAGTATTACTATTACTATTACTATTGTTATGTTGATCTGATTTATCCCTTGGTATCATGCTTGGATTTGTTCCATTACCCATGAAACCTGCAGGCTCTTGAGGCAATGGTAATTCCACTGAAACACTACTCAAATATGAAACAACTCTTTCCATTGTTGGTCTATCATCTGGATTTTGTTGGACACATAATAAACCAATTTGAATACATTTAATGACTTCACTGTAAGAAAACGATTTTTCTATATCAGAGTCCAATACTTCTAGCGGTTTTTCATCCCTCCAATTTTTCCAAGCCTGCAACACTTTACCACATTAGACATGTTTTGTTTCATTTTTGTTGTATAATAGAGATGATGAAGTATGCACCGAAAGGGGAAATTAGCTATATTAAGTTAGTTTAGCATACTCACATAACTCAAGAGGTCATCAAAAACCGGCGAACCAATACTAAGTGCATTCCGCTTTGCACTAATTATCTCTATAAGTATGACTCCAAAGCTAAACACATCTGATTTTTCTGAATAATGTCCATGCATTGCATATTCGGAAGACATATAACCACTGTAAAAAAAAAAAATCCACTTTTTTAAATTTATAGAGTGAAAATTGGACAGATATATTAAAAATTCTGAAATTGTGCAAAACTATATGTTTTACTGAATCACAAAAGTCCAACAATTTTTAAATGTCAATACTATATTACATTGTTTTTTATGCTTGTGTGTGAGAATCAATTCTTACATGAGTCTATGTTGAAGATGCTTTTAGAGAGTTAAATGAAAAACTACAGGGATTATATACCTACAAAATGTAACATGCAAAGAAATAAAAAGAAGTAACAAGTTTACAAATACTTACTAAGTTCCAGCAATCCTTTTAGTATTTCCTTGATGTTGATCTATATCAATAATTTTTGCCATACCAAAATCAGATATTTTTGGATTCATCATCTCATCTAACAATATATTGCTAGGTTTGAGATCACGGTGTATAACTTTAAGTCTTGATTGTTCATGTAAGTAATAAATTCCTCGTGCAATTCCACCTATGATTTTATATCTTTCATCCCAACTCAAAACTCTTCCTTTATTAGGATCTACAAATTTAGCATATAAGCCACTCAGTGTGCATAAAAACATCAATAAGTTGCAACATTCAAACATGAATGTTTAACTTCAATGAAAAATGAATCACAAGTGAAAGTATCTTACCGAATAAGAAGTAATCAAGACTTTTATTAGGCACATATTCATAAACAAGCATTTTTTCTTGTTCTTCCGAGCAAAATCCATATAAGGTTACCAAATTTCTATGTTGTAGTTTGGCTATTAACACAATCTCATTTTTAAATTCTATGGTGCCTTGTCCTGAGCTTTTTGAAAGTTTTTTTACAGCTATGTGTCGCCCATCTAGTAAAACCCCCTGCAAATATAAACATTAATTATGTATTGAGAAAAAGTACATTTTTTTAACAAAAAAAAAGGTATATTTATTGGACTTGGTATTTACCTTGTAAACTTGTCCAAATCCTCCGCTTCCAATCTTATTTTGAAATGAGAACTGGTTAGTGGCTGCTTCAAGAGTAGCCAAATTGAATTGCAATGACTCCAATGTTGGAATTTCATCCCCAACTGAACCAATATAGCAACAATATTCAAATTAAACACGTCAAATGTTGCCACTAATTTAATTTCTACCATACAAATACAGGGCAAAATGAAATTGAACATTAATTTTATACATACAATTTTCCATCAAATTAGGCATTAGTCTCTTTTTCATCTTGGACCTTCTCTTGAAATAGTAGCAACCTAAGAATAGGATAATTAAGAAAACAACGGGTACAACAATCACGACCGCAATTGTACCGGGTCCAAGTTTGCCATCCCCTGTACCCAAATGGAAAATGATGGTCAAAGTATATTAATTCAGTTAGTCAACGTTGGAGAGGATAAAAGACAAGTACATTACATCAGAACTAAAAAAATTCATTTTTATTTCAAATTCATTGATTAGGTGTTTAAATTTTTGCTAGGAAGTAACTTGTTCTCAATTAATCTTGTTAAGTTGTTAATTGGCTACATTAGTTACCTCATGATCATCATTATATATTTTTTTTTTATTTTTAAAAAATAGTTTGTGTAATTCCATGTAGACACCAAATAAGATAAAAGTAAAACTATCACAAGGAGGATTAGAATTTAGAACTCACAACCCGGATTTAAATTAGTGCAATCGGAAATATGTGAGTGTACTGCGCCGGTCATATATATGTACCATTTGATTAAAATATGATGATCTAGATTTTTAGCTTAAATTTTATATTTAAAAATAGTTAAAATTTGATCTTAAAATTTAAACCGTCTGAAATTGATCAATCAATTTAGATATTTTGACTGTATGTGATGTGAGTGCACAAAATCTAATTCCCTTACAACACTATACACTAGCAAGTACTGCACATAATAGTACAAGACAGAATAAGATAGTACATGACAAGACGAAACTATATATTAAGAGAGATAAAACGATAATATTTTATATATTCGAATATAAAATGAATATTTTCGTCTTTTTTTTTTTATAGTTGTCATGTGGTTGTATGAGGGACAAAATTTTATGTTTTTGTCTTATTCCTTGTTACTTATGTTGTCCAGTCCCATAATCTCTTAATCAAATAGGATAGAACAATAGTTGTCAAGTCTAGTCACCAGAGGAATACATAAGCTACCGGTACATCAACTAATACGCTTTACAAATCTTCTAAAATCAATAATCCTATCATATTCCCTTTTGATTGGCTTTAACTAATACGCTTTCTCAACATATTCATATCTAAAATAGGTGTTTATTAATTAGAAAAATAATAATTTACCTGAAGATGCAGATGTTGAAGATAAATTGAAAAAAGGGTAGAGTTGGTATCTAACATTACAAGACGGAAGCAAAGCTCTCGCACCCTGTTTTCCATTAGGAAGAGTTCCAATTGCATTTCTCAAACACGTCTCACACTCACTTTTCGTTAACTCATTCGTGCACTGCACCAATCCATACAACTTCATCGACTCTGTCACCGCAGTTTCTCCGGCAGCAAACTTCTTCGACTGCAAACTCGTCGAGGCTTCCGTTGCCAAATCATTCAGCAATCCATGCAGCGATCGGTTTAATCTTTCCAAGTCAACGCCGGAGGAAATATTTCCGTCATCGAAGTTGGCTCTAGGAACGATCTTATCGATGGCGAAATACCTGTTTGTGTAACGGAGGAAGCACTCATCGTACCAAATCAGAGCCTCTGTTTGGTTTGTGTTAGATAATAAAATAATAGTTTATGTTATTGGGCCTGTTAGTTTAGAGTCCATTAGGTAGTAACCTTTTTGTAATGTTAAGCAATGCAATGATATTATAATATTGAAACCCTAGCCGTCTCTTTCTCTTTTCCTTTTTGTGTATCTCTGATTCTAACATGGTATCTAGAGCAAGGTTCGATCCACCATGAACCGTTCGTCGTTGCTTCCGCTGCTTGTGTTCTCAATAGTTTGAGAATATTGTGATTATTTTGGTTTAATTTCAAGTGTTGGTCTTTTGAATATGTTTGTTTTTATGTTGTCGTTGATTTGTTCTTTGAAGCTTGGTGTCTCTGAATCGGTGTGGTTGTGCTTTGATCTTGTGCCTATGTGCTTTGTTTCGTCGCCGTCGGTTTGCATCTCACACAATTGTTTCTCTCAAGATGAATTATTTGAATGTTACAACTCTGTGCACTTGTGGCCGCATATGATTTGGTGTTGGCATATGGAGATAGTGGAGAAAGTATTTCAAGTTCAATTTGTGTTGGGTTTTGACTTTGAGTTATATCGGTTGTTACTGTGTAACATGGATGAATATAAGATGGATTGCAATATGTACGGTACTGATTGAACACAAGGAAGCTTGTCTTTTTTGACAATTTTGGTTTCTAATTTGTCTGATTGATTGCATTGCACTTCTCTCTATTGCACTTCTCCCTATTGCACTTCTGATTGTATTGCACTTCTCCCTATTGCACTTCTTCTATTGCACTTCTTCTGATTGCATTGCACTTTTCTCCCTATTGCACTTCTCCCTATTGCACTTCTGATTGCATTGCACTTCTCTCTCTATTGCACTTCTCTTCTGATTGCATTGCACTTCTCCCTCTATTGTATTTTTCTTCTGATTGATTGCACTTCTTCCCGGCTTCTTCCGATTGCACTCCTCTTATTGCACTTCACTTTTGATTGATTGCATTGCACTTCTCCCTATTGCACTTCTTCTGATTGCATTGCACTTCTCCCCCTATTGCACTTCTAATTGTATTGCACTTCTCCCCATATTGCACTTCTTTTCTGATTGTATTGCACTTCTCCCCCTATTGCACTTCTTTTCTCCCTATTGCACTTCTTTTCTGATTGTATTGCACTTCTCCCCCAATTGCACTTCTCTCTGATTGCATTGCACTTCTCCCTATTGCACTTCTTTTCTGATTGTATTGCACTTCTCCCTATTGCACTTCCCCCTATTGATTCTTCTGTTTGGATGCACTTCTGGCTGCTCTTCTCTTTGATGGTTTCTCTGTTGACTGTGAATTGATGCTCTCCGTTGGTAGTCATCTTAATTAGTTTGATTTATTTTTGAGGTTAATTTGTAACAAGCTTGAAGCTTAGTAAGCTTCAGCTTGAGGGGTGATGTTAGAAGTTTATTTTATTTTATTTGGTAGTTTATTTTATTTTCGTATTTTGTTTGACAAACTCATAATGCTTCTTGTTGATGCATCATGAGTTTGAGAGTAGGTGTTAGATAATAAAATAATAGTTTATGTTATTGGGCCTGTTAGTTTAGAGTCCATTAGGTTTTATTATATATTCTCTAGTAACCTTTTTGTAATGTTAAGCAATGCAATGATATTATAATATTGAAACCCTAGCCGTCTCTTTCTCTTTTCCTTTTTGTGTATCTCTGATTCTAACAGTTTGGACATCGAATTCTTATCTCTTTGACTGCAGCGGTGAGACACTGATCGCAGACTGTGGTGGTGACGTCCCCGCGGCAGAGGTAGATTCCGCTGACGGCGTTGTCGGTGTTGAAACCGGTGATGGAGTGAAAGTAACCGCTGGATTGGGAGATATTATTGGAGAAATAATAGAAGAGGATGTTGAGATTGGTTTGGAAAGTGGTGTTGGGTGCATAAGTGGTTGTGTTTGTGCAATGATTTGTTGTGTAAGTTGGTGTTGCTTTTGTTGCCGTGAAAAAGTTCAGAATCATACACAGACATATGGAGAGGGGTTTATGTTTTGCAGCAGACATTTTTTGAATTTGATTTTTGTGTGTTATGACCTGTGTGTGAGGTGGAAGACAACAAACAAAAGAAATCAAAAAACCATACTACTCGTCTTTAAAAAAGATAAGTCATAGTCAAACAAATAACAAAGTCAATCTGTACCGACTTAAAAAATTTGTATTATGCCCGTGAGGAGTTTCCAGCGAAATTGCATGTAATATGCATGGGTCGCAGTTGGAAATTCAATACTCTATTTATTTATATTAAAATGTGAAATTCTAATCACTAAATTTTTGAAGAAAAAAAAAGTATTTATTCCTACGCTAAGTTTGTATTCCCTCAGCCAGCTCCAGTTTAGAGATTTCGTCAACGAGGTCATGCTCTTTGAGATAGCGGCGACTGTAAATCCCTTAGCTTTTGAGGGATTCAGAGAGGTCTACGAACCAACCTATGTTTCGGACCTCTCTCTTGAATGTGAGCTTATAATGAATTTGTCATTTGTCTATGTAAAAAAAAAAAAGTATTTAGATTATTTTTTGAACAAACAAAAATGAATTTTATTAGTCAAATTAGTCTATCTAAATTGGCACCAGAGATAATCAAATCCGAGACTTTAAGGATGAACACACTCTCAGGTTCCCAAGCCAATACCACTAGACCAACCCAAACGAGTTGAATTTTATTAATAATAACAACGAGTACTGATTAGAACTAGGTGTGTCAAAAACGGTCATGTAAACTGAATAAAACGGTCATGTAACAAAAACGGATCAACCGAGAATATACAAAACCAAGTTCTAATCAAGCTCCACAAGGGTGCGAATACCGGACAAGAGAGAAACAAATGATGAATGCGCACGGTATAACCACCACCCGGGTCGTGCCTCCACACTTACTGATCTGCGACGTTAGGGTGCAAAACAATGTTAGAAAGTAAACTCCTTCACTCCCCGAACATCTCCCCACGCCCACAACTTACGGCGCCACAACCACGCCGCCCCCACCTACTTCCCACCTTGTATTTAGTATTTGAAATTTAAATTTGTTTTGATATAAATTAAGCTTAATTTTTGTTAATCTTCTATAGTTCTTGGGAAAGGTGTTTATAATCCAAATTTTAGTCGAAATGTAAGTAAAGTCTGACCAATAATTATTTTCAACAGGAATCGAACTCGGATTCTTCCGAACGATTCATTTTGAGGAGTTCATTAACCACGTGAGCTCAATATCTTAGTTAAAAATTCCACATTAAGGTGAATAAGTGGATTGTTCAGCGTTTAAACCTCACTTCCTACATGTATAATTCGATGTTAAGGAGACATGTTATCAAATATTCTAAAATCAATGATCCTATCATATTCACATGGTTGGCTTTATTAATTAATAGGGCTTTCTGAACATTTTCATATCTAAAATGGGTGTTTATTAGAAAAATAAGAATTTACCTGAAGATGAAGATGTTGAAGATAAAGTGAAAAAAGGGTAAAGCTGGTATCTAACATTACAAGACGGAAGCAAAGCTCTTGCGCCCTGTTTTCCACTAGGAAGAGTTCCAACTGCATTTCTCAAACACGTCTCACACTCACTTTTCGTTAAGTCATTCGTGCACTGCACCAATCCATACAACTTCATCGACTCCGTCACCGCAGTTTCTCCGGCGGAGAACTTCTTCGACTGCAAACTCGCCGCAGCTTCCGTTGCCAAATCATTCAGTAATCCATTCAGCGATCGGTTGAATCTTCCCAAGTCAACGCCGGAGGAAATATTTCCGTCATCGAAGTTCGCTCTAGGAACGATCTTATCGATGGCGAAATATCTATTTGTGTAACGGAGGAAGCACTCATCGTACCAAATCAGAGCCTCTGTTTGATTCGGACATCGAATTCTTATCTCTTTGACAGCAGCGGCGAGACACTGATCGCAAACTGTGGTGGTGACGTCGCCGCGACAGAGGTAGAGTCCTCCGACGGCATTATCGCTGTTGAAACCGGTGATGGAGAGAAAGTAACCGTTGGATTGGGAGATATTGTTGGAGAAATAATAGAAGAGGATGTTGAGATTGGTTTGGAAAGTGGTGTTGGGTGCATAAGTTGTTGTGTTTGTGCAATGAGTTGTTGTGTAAGTTGGTGTTGCTTTTGTTGCCGTGAAAAAGTTCAGAATCATACCCAGACATATGGAAAGGAGTTTATGTTTTGCAGCAGACATTTGTTGAATTTGATTTTTGTGTTATGACCTGTGTGAGGAGGAAGACAAACAAAAGAAGTCATAATACAATACTATAAAAGGAAAAGTCTTAGTCAAACAAATAACACGTCTATATGCCGACTTAAAGAAAGAAAAAATGGTACTTAAAATTTAAATTAATTTGTTTTAATATAAATTAATATAAAACCAGGCCGAACATTGAACCGGTGTAGCAGGGGTTCAACCTGATTTATAATAAAAGTTAAAATAAGTGATAGTGATCATCATCAATTCACAACTAGAGTTGTCAAAGGGGCCGGCCCGGGAGGGTCCGGTTATATAAAGGGGTCGGCTCAGTCCAGCCCGTTAACTTCATGGTCCGGCCCGCTTAACCTGGTCCATAAGTAAAAGCCTACATGACTTGATGGACCGGCCCACTAATTTTCATAGTTTTTTTATAAAAAAAAAAAACAGATTCTACTAAATTTATGTTATATTTCTCAACTAAATCTCCAAGAAGGTAATTCGTATCCCTATATTTTCTCACATAATATCCCAAACAACAATATCTTCCTCTTTATCCTCATCAAACAAACAAACAAATCTCTAACAAATAATCTCATTCTAATCCAATAAATTTTTTTATCATATTATTATTATTACTAACGGCCAAACGGGCATGTTTCGTGTCCGTTTTTGTGATTCGCGTTTTCTATTTTGTCTTATGTTATGGTGAATTTGTTAATAAAAGATTTTTACATCGAGTTTGTTAATAAAAGATTTTTATAGCTGTCTTATATCATGGTGAGTTTGTTAATAAGATGTTGTTGCTATTATGAAAAGTCCACACCAAATTTTTTTGTATCCTCTTTATATATAGGTATAGATTTCCACCTCATATCTCAGTATTTTATATCTAATAATAAACTTAATTACTACCAAAGTTACTAATTTATGTTTAACAAGTTTAACCATATTCCAAGTTTTATACTTGGTTGGTTAAGTGGTGATTGTCTCTGAACTTGTTAGGGAGAACCACGGTTCGATCCCCGTAATTGCGATCAGGAGGAGGCTGGAACCACTTGATGCCAAAACTGACCTCCGAACCAGATCAAACTGGTGGTGAAAACCCAAAAAAAATGTACAAGTTTTATATCTTTCATTGTAATTTAAGTAAAAGATACCGTAAATAAAATGAATATAGAAAGAATATAAAATAAATACAATAAAAAGATGATATGCTTAAAATAACCATATTCCAAGTTTTATATCCTTCATTATAATTTCAAAAAAAAAAATTTAAAAAAAATATAAAAAGAATATAAGATAAATACAATAAAAAGATGATATGCTTAAAAATATGAATAAAATAGATTATAAATAGGAACAAAAAACAAATAATAACAATAAAAGGACAAAAATAATAAAAAAGATTATATATGAATTCATGCATAAAAATAAGACCAAAATATAACAATAAAAATATTATAGAATTTTTAATTTTTTTTTTTTATTCTTTAAGGGGTCGGGCCAAAAGCCCGTGGGCTGGTCCATGAAAAAGCCTGACCCGATAAGGTCCGTCCCTCTTTTTATGAAGGTCGGCCCGTGTAAAAATATAGGGCTAATGGGCCAACCCGATAGCCCGACCCTTTTTTACGGCTCTACTCACAACTATGAAGACCTGTTAGTTTTAACTAATCTAACGACTTCCGAAAAAACAAACAAAGCAGCATCTGTTGGACCTAAACATCAATAATGTTTATCAAGATTTAGAAAGTCATTCTAGAGTTTGACTAATCATATGTAACCATAAAACCTCCTAATATCTACCATAATCTTTAACATTAAATTTCTAAACCAAACTACCTATACTCTCAAAGATAAATTATTGAGTTATAGATTTTGTATTTACCTCAAAGAATCTCAATAAGCAACTTTCAAAAAATGAGCACTCTTCTCTTTCGTTAGAGCACTAACCCTAACTCAAAATTACACCCAATAACATTGTAGAAGTATGAGAAGCTTTTCTTAGAATTGCACTATTTTTCTCGGGTTCATTTTTATGGGGAAATTTGGTGATTTGAAAGAAAGAAAAAGAAAATTGAAAGTATAGTGAAGATGAGTGTGTATGCTAAGAGCAGAGAAAGTGAAAGAAGAAAATGCGAGAAAAATGATGAGTGGGGTGAGGTTTTGTGATTTCATTTTATTCTTGTATTTTCTTTTGATGACTCACGTATTTTGCATATTTTGTTATGACAATTTATTTCCTATTATGACGTTGTCTTTATGAGCATAATATGAAATTGATGACCATTCCTTTACACCTTTCCCTCTACGAGGTATCATTGTCAAACATATTTTATTTATGGAATCGAGAGACTATCCTATTAAGATAGTCTGTCGCATATTTCGTGGAAAAAAAAGTTATATTTTAAGTTAGAGTGTTGAAAAAAAAAATGTGAAATTCAATATTTCTTTTTACTAAATAGTTTAATGACTAAATTTATTCATTGGAAATCAAATAGAGAAGTAGACGAACAATCACCCTTTTATCTATTACCTTAAAAGTTCGTTTGGTTGAGTGAAAAGAAAGAGTAAGAAAAGAAAATTATGGTACCATGAATGAAGTTAGACAAACACCGCATGTTTTCTTCTAAAAATGCCACCAGATTGGTCAATCCAAACAAAGGGTAAAAACGAGATTTTGGGTGGTTTCAGCATTGGGGGCAAATGGGTAATTCTGAACTAATATCAGCGAGAATTGGGCCCAAGTAGCCCAAATTTATAGAACCCTCGTCGTGTTCAGAAAGCTAACGAAAATTTCATAATCCCTGATTCAGCTTCAATCAATCAATTAATCTCTTTTCACTTTCCTCTGATACCCCACCCACACACAAACGGTGTAACAATGGTGTTTTCAGAGGAAGAAATAACAAAGCTATATAGGATCCGTAAAACGGTGATGCAGATGCTTAAAGACAGAAATTACCTTGTCGGAGATTTTGAGCTTAACATGACCAAACACGAGTTCAAAGACAAGTACGGTGAGAACATGAAAAGAGAAGATCTTGTTATTAACAAAACCAAAAAAGACAAACCTTCCGACCAGATCTATGTCTTCTTCCCCGAGGAAGCCAAGGTCGGCGTTAAGACAATGAAAACTTATACCAATCGTATGAATTCTGAGAATGTTTTCAGAGCTATTCTCGTTTGTCAAACTAGTCTTACTCCATTTGCGCGAACCTGTGTCTCTGAAATTGCATCCAAATTTCACCTGGAAGTGTTTCAGGTAATTATTCATTCATTCAATTAATCAATAATTTTTTCAATTTTTTATGGTTGGTGATTGTTAATTGTTGTCTCTGGTGTGTGTGTGTGTAGGAGGCGGAGCTGTTGGTTAACATAAAAGAGCATGTGCTTGTGCCGGAACATCAGGTGCTCAATGATACTGAGAAGAAAACCTTACTTGAGAGATACACTGTTAAGGAAACTCAGGTCAGTGTCTTGAAATTTTGTGTTGTTTAGTATAATGGCTTTATAATATTTAAGGAAGGACAAAGTAAAAATGTGGGTGATGATGACTTTATAATATTTAAGGAAGGACTAATTGAATTGAATTGAATGAATGAATGTGGGTGATGACGGCTTTATAATATTTAAGGAAGGACAAAGTAAAAATGTTAACTTTAATGGCATGTATCCAAGAAGTATTAGTTGGTGATGTTGGATGTTATTCTTATTAGTTACTTTTTGATGATTTAGTAGTAGCTGATGATAGCATTCTGTAAAATTGTTTCTTTTCTTTCTTTTAGTGCTTTTGTTGATTTCCAAAATAGTGTGTTAATTTCAAAATTAAGCGAGGTTGAAGCATTTTTGCCCCATTTCCTTCACCGTTTATCACCTTCAGTTAACCTCGTATTCATATTAGACTCTCAAACTATTGTAAGGGGTGGGTTGATGTGGTTGTTTGTTGTACTTTATGATTGGTTGAGGTGTTTTCACCACCTTGCCTTTCTTTGTTTGATCCGACAATTCCTTATACTTCTTGTTTAGGGGATTAGTCATTAATAAAATTTAGCCGATTCAAAAAAAAAAAAAAAAAGAAAACCTCGTATTCAAATTGCATATTATGTCTTCCCATCTGTTCATCCTTTTGGAGATTTCCTTTGATCATTTTCTTAAATAGTCTCACTTGGATGAGTATTTAGAGCTTAGTGTTGCCGATTGTGGGTGGTGTACACCCTGCCATATCAAGCTACAGTGCCAATTAGCTCATGGAAGGTATTGCAAATGTTGAATTTAAATACCAAACTTCAAATTTGTCTCGGCGTCTTAAAGATTTGAGAGGAAATCAGATGATGTAGTGTGTAGATCTAGAAATTGTAGTGTTTTTGGTAGTACAAACTACAAGTCTACAAGTGTCAAGTGATCTAAAGTTGAATATATAGTTTATAATCCTTGAAAATGTAGTGATTTGTCTAGGCATTTGAAGATTTATTCTCAGGTTTGTGGATATACTCCATAACCAAACTTTATATAAATCTTTCATAAACCAAATTCTATAGTCATAATCTGCATTTTTTTGACTCATGAGTTCTATTTTTGTTTGAGCCTTGTGGTTCCTAGTCTCAAAGTATTGAACTTCAGAGTTTTGGAGAAAAGATCTAAACAAAGTCAGCGAGCAATTAGGCCAGAAAGGTGAAATAAGCATTTTAAGCCTAGCAGTTATGTTTTGGTAAATTTTCAAGAAAAAGTTCACCAAAATATGCATTGAAGGATCTTAAAGACATAAACCATGTTAAGCTTCTTGGACAGAAAGGTTCATACTTGATCCTATTAGAAATAGAACTCCAGGTTCCTTAGAACATGATATGAGCGAGTGGCATATTGATAATGCTCAGTGTCATAGCTGCTTCATTCCTAAGTTTTTTGCCCACATAGTTCAATTCAAGAAAGCAAGACATTCAACAAACCTCGGACACACACACGCCTGCACGCGCCCGTCCGCCTGCATACATGCACACTCACGTTTTGGCTTCATCTTCTTTGACCTTTGTCTTTCTTTCCTGGTTCCATGATATGATAAGAATCTAGTTTCTGATTCTGGTTTAGATTTGGACGTAATTAATCATGCAGGAAAAGTAAAATAAGTGTCCATTGTATTTATTTAGTTGCAAGTAAAAGCTTCTTGATTGTTTATTTATTTAGCGTATGTTTATCAGATTTGTCACCCTTGTCTAGAGCTTTTGAATTTATTTATATTGGCATGTTCTTCTTGTGCAGATGTATTTGTTAGTGTTTACTCTTTATTCTTTGTCTAATGAATGTATGATGTATCAGTCTTGTTTGCATGTTGTCTTGTATTTGCTTTTTTATTTTTTGATGTTGAGTCTTGTATTTGCAATTATAGCATTCTACAACAAATTTTTGCTGATACGAACATTGTTCATTATATCTGACATTTATATTTATGGGTTGCTTCTCAGTTACCTAGAATCCAGGTAACAGATCCTGTTGCAAGATATTATGGCCTGAAGCGTGGACAAGTTGTTAAGATAATCCGACCAAGTGAGACAGCAGGAAGATATGTTACATACCGATTTGTTGTATAAGGATTTCCTTGCCTACCCATATTTTTTAGAAGCATGGACAATGATTTATACAGCCTTTTTTTTTTTTTTTTTTTGTAATAGGTGACAATAACTACATTTTAGTAGCTTGTGTTTACCTATCTGTTGTAAGTCCTAAGGAAATAAGACTAAAATCATTTTCATGTGTACTAAGAGTCCGAGACTAAATTCCTTGTGGAACAATCTTGAATTTATAGTTCTATATGTTTCCCGGTCAACTTGTTGAGCTAAACCCATTATCAGTTCTCCTGAGACTAAACTTCTGCTAAAATCTTGATTCTTGAATTTGATTAGTTATATATGTTCCCTTGGCAAATTGTTAAGATGTAAAGAATCCTCTGTTTAAGAATCTTCCTCTGACAATTCCTTAGTTCAGTATTAGATTTCATATTATTAGGAAAAGGTAACCTGCAGTGCAATTATTATTGAGACTTCATATATTTTCAAGCACTGATATGAACAACATATATTTTCAAGCGAATGATTAACATGAAACTCTATCATCAAATATATAAAATCTTTCCAAAAATAAAGAATCATTTTGAGAGAAAGATCAAATCCCTATTTATCGAGGGAAAAATTGACTCTTAGTCATGTCATTGATTGAGGATGATGTAGAGTTAGAGTGACTAATAAATTGACCCGATCTAGACTCATTTGTTTTTATGTTTAACTTCATTCCTCTATCCATGGAAGATGCTGGTGGCTCTTGTGGAAGTGGCAATTCAACTAAAAGACTACTGAGATATGAAACAACTTGTGCCATTGTAGGTCTATCATCTGGATTTTCTTGAACACATAATAAACCAAGTTGAATGCACTTAATAACTTCACTATGAGTAAATGATTCTTTCAGAATGGGGTCCAACATTTCTAATGGCGTTTGATTCCTCCATTGTCTCCAAGCCTGCATAAATTTCTCAAAATTAGGGTATCAAATCATTATTTGGTTATGTACATGAGCATCAACAAAAGGAAATCATATCAAAATTTCAATACTCACAGTTCTTATGAGATCTTCAAAATCGTGTGATTCAATGGGGCGACTATTTCTCTTTCCACTAACTATCTCAAGAATTATAACTCCAAAACTAAACACATCCGATTTCTCAGAAAATTGTCCGTGCATTGCGTATTCTGGAGACATATAACCACTATAACAAAACATATTGATATTAGAACCTTGTTGAAAGTAAAGAAAGATACAAGTAAGTAGTACTACTATTTCTAAATTAAAGAATGAAATTACAAAAAATGAAAACTTACTATGTTCCCACAATTCTATTAGTCCTTCCTTGTTCTTGATCAATTGCAACTATTCTTGCCAAACCAAAATCTGATATTTTTGGATTCATATTGTTATCTAACAATACATTGCTCGGTTTGAGATCTCGATGTATGACTTTAAGTCTTGAATACTCATGTAAATAAAGAATTCCTCGTGCTATTCCTCCTATAATTTTATAACGCTCAAACCAATGTAACACTCTGTGCCTTTTGGAATCTACGAATTCATTGCAAGTCACTTGGTTAAGAAATTATGTACTTATAATGAGATTTGAGAATGGTTAAATATAAGATTTAGAATTCTTACCAAATAGAAAATAATCAAGACTCTTATTAGGAACATATTCGTATATAAGCATTTTCTCCCGTTCTTCTAAGCAGAATCCTAATAAAGTCACCAAATTCCTATGTTGTAACTTGGCTATAAGTAAAATTTCATTTTGAAATTCTATTGAACCTTGTCCTGAACCTAGTGAGAGTTTTTTCACTGCTATTTCTCGACCATCAGAAAGAACACCCTGCAACATTAATAGCTAGCTTATTGGTTAACCACAAAAAATAATGTATGTGTTTATTATTGGGTTACCTTGTAGACAACACCAAATCCTCCTTTGCCTATCTCGTTCACATGTGAAAATTTGTTTGTGGCAGCTTCAATTGTAGCAAAACTGAATTGTAATGACTCTAGTGTTTTAAGTTCATCTCCAACTGAAGTGAACCAATTAACAAATATTTAAAAATAATTAGCATGCAAAATTGTACAAAATAAAAATCAAATAAAATGCAATTGTATAATTGTTTTTATTAACTATTCATACAATTTTCCTTTAGCATTGCACGACGTCTCTGCCTTGATCTTCTCCGTTGGCAATAGCAGCCTAAAATTAAAAGTAATACTGGAAGAATGGCCAGAAAAACAATTATGAGAATTGCTTTTGTTCCAACTCCATTTTTTCCTGCGCAGTAATATTGGACCAGGGTAGGTGGTAAGTTCAGCTGATTATGTCAATTGAAACCAAAGAGAAATTAAAGTAAAACACATCAAAACCAAAATAAGACGAGTCAGGATCCGTTGACACCAACTAGTTTGACACCAAATGTTACACCTCTCAATAACGTTTTAACCGATATAAATTTTATAAAATCCACCGTTGGATTGAAAGTTTACATCATACAGATCATTTGTGTAAAATTTCAAATAAATCCAAAATCATTTGATATGTTATTGAGATACATCAAAATTAACGGTTTTTGTATTTTTTTAAATGCCGTTAATCTTTATGTGTCTCAATAGCATATCAAATGATTTTGGATTTGTCTGAAATTTTACACAAATGATCTATATGATGTAAACTTTCAATCCAACGGTGGATTTTATAAAATTTATATCGGTTAAAACGTTATTGAGAGGTGTAACATTTGGTGTCAAACTAGTTGGTGTCAACGGATCCTGACTCAAATAAGACTCATTATCCTTTAACCACCAAAAATCCAAAAAATCCGTAATCCTTTTCTTTTTTCACAATATTATTATTATTATTATTATTATTATTATTATTATTATTATTATTATTATTATTATTATTATTATTATTATTATTTTTACAAAATAAGAAAATGAAACAATATATAAGGTTTGAATAGTTTTATAATTCATAATTGGCTATTTTTTATATTTTATTTTATTTTATCGGAAATTTTTCGTCATATTTACCTTTTTTATATTTAATAAAGAGTAATGATTAGAATTTTATTTTTAGGGTCTTGCTAACGAGTGTCTTCGGGACACTCTTTAAGCATTTCATTTAAAGAAATTTTTTATTTAAAAAATTAAATTTCAATGCGTTGACTTTATACATTCTGATAAAAATTCTATAAAAAACTCACTATTTAAGACTTAAAAAGAATGTTTGGGGCACTAACATAGTGAATAAGTTTGTACATCATAACTTTAACTCTAAGTTAGTGCATCTAATGGTTTTATTTTGAAACTTTTAGTGTCCAAAGTTCATGATTTTCCACCATTCACATGTATTATATAATGCATTTAAAATCATATATAACGTGTGTAACATTCTTTAAAAGATATGCCAACCATGCTTAAAAAAATGTGCCACCAACAAATCATTGACTATGTACAGTAATCTTAACAGTTCGAATCTGTAATTTGGCTACATGGAAAAAGAAAAAAATAAATGTATTTATTATTAATGTAGTATAAAATAATTTTACTTATAGAGATAAAACTGTAAATTAGATTAAATAAAATTACCTGAAGAAGATGTGATGTAAAAAGGATAGAGTTGATATCTAACAATACATGACGCAAGCATAGCAGCTGCACCCTGTTGACTCCTACAACACTGTGGAAGAGTTCCAATCGCATTTCTCAAACATGTCTCACACTGACCACTCGTTAAATCCGTAATACACTGCCCCGACCCATAAACCCTCATACCCTTTCTCGTTATTTTCACATTTCCGGTAGCAAATTTCTTCGCCGTCGCTGAATTCGCGGCTTTAACCGCCAAATCATTCAACAAACCAATAACCGATTCATTGAACCGGTCAAAGTCAACGCCTGAAACATTTCTACCTTCTTTAGGATTCAATCTTGGTTCTATGCTGTAAAATTTAAAGTACCTATTTGTGTAACGAATCAAACACTCTTCGTACCAAATAACCGCTTCCGTTTGGTTGTTACAACGGCGTTTGATCTGTTTAGCTGCGTCAGTAACGCAGTTTTGACAAGTTGTTGTGTTGATGTCGCCACGACAGAGAAAGTTTCCGTTAACAGCGCTAGTTGTTCCGAAACCCATGATTGTCATGTAATAACCGTCTTGTTGTTGGGAAGCGTTTGTGGTAAGAGAATTGAGGAGAACATTGAGGTTTGTATTTAGTGTGCTGTTTGGTAAATATGTTGTGTTGTTGTTGCAGTAAGAACCGATGTATGTGGGAGATGATGCTTCTGTTGCTAAGGTTAGATATAGCAGCAAGACAAACAAGGTTGCAAAGATCTGTTTTGAGGTTGTAGTAATCATTATCATGGTTTTGTTTTGGATCATCAATCAATTACTTACACTACAATTTTTCTCGAGGATGGCTTATGTTATGGGGTGATCTTATTTGTTGTTAGCAGAGAATATAGAATAAATTATATTTTATAAAAATAAAATAAAAAATAGAATGGATTATAGTAACATAAATGTGTTTTTGACACTTAATTTTAATGTTTGGCCACCAATAATTAATAAATAATCTGGATTCTATTAAATTCCAACATGGGCCATAGTTCAATGTAACCGAAACTCAAAGCTTCAATGACAAGAGACAATGAGACATCTCTTAGGAAGGTTAATGATATTAAACCTAGTTGGTCCTATAATAATTGACATTAAACTTGGTAAGAATGATCACGGTTTGATTCCTCGCAATTACGATCGGGAGAGGACTGAAATCATTTGATGTCAAAACTGATCCGAATCAGATTAGGCGATCCATCAATGTCCTTTAATACTGTTAGAATTTTTGATAATTTTTAAATAGAAAAACCATCATATTGGTCCTTTAAAGTGCAATTTGCTATTATATTAGTTTTTGACCGTATCGAAATTGTAAATATATCTCGTGTATTCTATTTGATAGTCATTTGATGGACTAAATTGATCAACAAATAACACATTCAATTCATAGACTAAATTGACGACAATAGTTAATATGCATAAGCCTTTTCTTATGTATGGTGCATAAGTCATTCACAGCCATCTGATGATTTTACACGTGTAATAATCATAACGGAAGAACTTTCTATTTTTGCTTGCTCAATTTCGGCCACATTTTATATACGATTCGATCACCGATTTCGAAAACTAATACCGGAAACATTCATAAAATCGAACGACGATCAAAACCGTATAAAGAATGTCGAGTTTCGTTGATTGTTGAGGGAGAACGAATCGGGTCGACGAACCGGGTCGTCGCGACCCGTTTCTGCAGAAAATGGGTGAGGAAGATGATGAATAGTGACGCGCCTCCACGCCCACTCTCACTGGCGGCGCGTGCGGTGGCAATGAGACTCCAAATTTTTTTATTGTTTTTACAGAAAAATAATAAATAATTTTCTGGGAATTTTGAGATCAGTTAGGTATTTTTCTGAGACCTGGAACTATTTTTAGTTAATTAAATGAGGTAAATATGCTTTTATAAATATCAGGTATTAATAAAATGTTCCCAAAATTTTATTTAGGGTATTTTGAATTATTTGGAACGGTTGGGGATACCTCACTCTCTCTGGTTTTATATCGTCTTAAAAATTTAAATTTATTTCACAATTAATTAAGTTGATTTAAAATACGTACTTTCGTCGATAAATTAAAATCAAGTTAATTGGGTTGGGGTACTGATAAGAGGAGTAGTAGGCTTTTGTTTTGAGAGAGTGAATGACTAATTGAGTGTTGGAGTACATCTAAAACTATTAAGTACATCGAATGATTTTGGAGAACAACTCTTTGAAACCATTCCACAGCAAAAATGGTTTCATACTGTTATACACTGAAACCATTAGTCTAGTTTGATATGGGTTTTTGTGTTTTTGTATTGCGGAATTTGGTGGATATGTTTATGTGGAGAAGACTCTCATGAAATATAGAGTTATATGAAGAATACTAAAGTTCTTGTTTTATTCATCATGCTTATGGCTCTATATATAGAGCTACATAAAAACAAATCATATATTTTAAAAAAAAGAAACTAATCCTATAATAAATTCTAAACAAATCTTAGATATTCTAACAGAAATATAAATCATAAACCCTAATATTATTTTATTTCAAATATAAATCTAAACTATATTTAAATATAAAATCTTCCAAAAAAGATATTTAGGCATTATTCCCAACATAGTTAAATGGTTTCATGGCGTTATACACCGAAACCATTATTATAGTTAAATGGTTTTATATGAGCATTAGTGCCAATATGTTATACACTGAAACCATTAGTCTTGTTAATTGGTTTCAAGATGTTATACACTGAAACCATTTGTCTAGTTAAATGGTTTCATACTGTTATACACTGAAACCATTAGTCTAGTTAAAAAGGTTTATAGCGTTATACACTGAAACCATTATTCTAGTTAAATGGTTTCATAGCGTTATACACTGAAACGATTAGTCTTGTTATTTGGTTTCAAGATGTTATACACCGAAACCATTAGTCTAGTTAAATGGTTTCATAGCGTTATACACTGAAACCATTATTTTAGTTAAATGGTTTCATATGGGCATTAGTGCCAAGATGTTATACACTGAAATCATTGTTACTAAGTAAAACATCACATAATCATTTTACAAAACCATGCTACATAAAGCAAAAAATCATATAAAGCAATTAGGGTTAGTTTAGTTGAAAAAAATTTGGATAGTATGCATGAGATATTGGATTTGATTATTTTTTTTATTGTAAAGAAAAATCGATATATATATATATATATATATATATATATATATATATATATATATATATATATATATGTAATTAATGTATGAGATTTTATTTATATTGTGATTATGATTGATAAAATTTAAAATTAAATTGTATGTTTGACAAGTATGCTTTATATATACATGAACCATTCGTTATTATGTTGGGTTTCGAGGGGGTGTATGACGAAAATTAATTAAAAATGGATTTTTATAATATATACTTCAAAGAAATAAAAGTTATTATTTAATTGGAAACGGGGGGCGCGCTAGAAATTTGGGGGGGGGGTGCGCTAGAAGTTTGGAGGAAGGAAAAAAATTGGGGGCGCGCTAGAAATCTAGGGGAGGAAAAATTTTTTGGGGGACTCACAAGAAATCTAGGGAGAAAAAGGAAAAATAACTGGGGGGTGCGCTAAGCAAATGAGGGCGCGCAAGTAATGAGATAGTATATGGGGGGCGCGCGAGTAATGGATTGCCTAATTTTGGGCTTGGGCTGACTTTTGGTGTAGGAAGCAAATATGGTAGGTGTAGGAAGCAAGTTTATGCATGATGCATAAGTTTGAGCTTATGCACCATAACCACACCCAAATTGAAATATTAAAAGTATAAAAAAATCACGGGATCGGAAGAGAAAACATCAACATTCAAGAATTAACATAACAACAAATTACACATTTGAAGATTGATTTGTCCTTTTTAAATACCAATCTATACCTAGATCAATTACCAAAGTGGTCCAAATTAGCCACTAACTATTTTCACTATTCCTAGTCTTTGTAGTTGAAATGTTGAATCACGGCAACAACTAATTCTACCCACTTATTGAAGGAATCGTCAATAAAGGTGCTTCTAGGAGCAACAAGTAGTAAAATAGGAGGGCACTACCTTAGTTTCTTTTAATTTTTGAGTTATTATATATGGGGTCCGTATAAAATGGACCAGTAAAAAGATTGGTCCATCATGGACCAATTTTTTGAAACTATTTTTGTCATCCTACTGATTACTCGCACGCTCTATTTTTACACATCCGTTACTTAATAACGGATGTGTAAAAAAAAAAAAATTGGAAAAAAAGCCATCCTTAGATTAGATTACCTACCATGATAATATGCACCAATTCTTATTATTTTTTAATGGTACGGTCAAAAATTATTTTTTAATGGTGCATATTTTATTTCTTTAGAAATTTTCTGTTTTATTATATATGTTGATTTTTATTTTTTTTTTGACAGGAAAGACAATTGCATTAAAACAAAACAGGATTACACTGGTAAAAGGCATCATAACAGTCTGGGACAAACAGGATTATATTTGTTGATTTTACTCTTAAGAACTATGGTAACAAACAATCTCTTAAACTAAAACAGTTATATAAGGTAGCTTCTCGGAATATCATTTTTGATAGATGATTTTTTTTTTGACAAAGATAGATGATTGTTTTAAAAAGGTCATTTTCAGTATATAATAATTAATAACCAAATGTAAGTTGTTTCTATTTTTTTTTTCTTCTTTTCATATAAGAAAATTTTCTAAATGATTGAATTCTAGTAACAAATAGGCAGGCACTAATTGGTCCAGAGAATCGATTTTGATTGCTTAAAAGTGTTAACGTCACTATAGAAGAGCTGTACTGTTACCTAATCAACAAGCAAAAAGATGTGGATTTCCTTCTCCTCTTGAAAAGGTCTTCATCAGCTTATGACCATATCTTAGTATAAGTTTGTTTTTCTAGATTGAGGAACAGAAGATATCAGTACAGTAGGGTCACACACAACTCATAACTGCTCAGCAGAAATCATACAATATATATACTGTAATTAAGTTGACTGACTTGGTCATACCTTTGAAAAATCTTCAAAATAAAATAGCAAACCAACATAAGTTTGTTTTTCTAGATTGAGGAACAGAAGATATCAGTACAGTAGGGTCACACACAACTCATAACTGCTCAGCAGAAATCATACAATATATATACTGTTGAAATTTGGAGAATTTAGGTGAAAGAATAGGAGAAAATAATAAGGAACAATAAAATATTATTGATGATGATGGCAATAACCCTAATTACAATATTTACATTACTATTTACATTCTCAAATAGTATGATACTACCTTGGTATTTATAACCAAGTGAATAAATTTAAATCTAAACTAAATCCCTTTATTATAGGGCTAAGAATAAACAAATCAAATCGAGATATTTTCTCAACAAATAATATTATTATATTTTCTATTCTAACACTCCCCCTCAAGCTAAAGCTTACTAAGCTTTAAGCTTGTTACAAAATTAACCCTGAAAATAAATTAAATCCATTGATAGCAAGCCAACGAAGAGCAGCAACCAAAGAAGCAGTAGAGGAGCGGCTGAAGAGATGAATCCATATAAAATTAAGTAAAAATACCCGCGGATTGAAGTATCACAAACGGGGGCCCGCGGATTAAAGAATCACAAACGGGTAACTGTGGTTAAAGGTAAGGGGACCCGCGGATTAAAGAATCACAAACGGGTAACAGGAGATTAAAGGTAACGGGGACCCGCGGATTAAAGAATCACAAACAGGTAACAAGATTAAAGGTAACAGGACCCGCGGATTAAAGAATCACAAACAGGTAACGGGATTAAAGGTAACGGGGACCCGCGGATTAAAGAATCACAAACGGGTAACAAAATAAAAAGAAATTTCAATGACGGCTAGGGTTTATATGAAAAAAAGGTTAAGTAAAGCATATATGAACAAAAAGGTAAGTAAAATGAAGAATAATCGAGAGTTAAATCTCGAGAAAAATTGCAGCGGAATTATGTTTCAAGGTGGATACCATGGCTCTGATACCATGTTGAAATTTGGGGAATTTAGGTAAAAGAATAGGAGAAAATAATAAGGAATAATAAAATATTATTGATGATGATGGCAATAACCCTAATTACAATATTTACATTACTATTTACATTCTCAAATAGTATGATACTACCTTGGTATTTATAACCAAGTGAATAAATTTAAATCTAAACTAAATCCCTTTATTATAGGGCTAAGAATAAACAAACCAAATCAAGATATTTTCTCAACAAATAATATTATTATATTTTCTATTCTAACATATTCTGTAATTAAGTTGACTGACTTGGTCATACCTTTGAAAAATCTTCAAAATAAAATAGCAAACCAACAGGTCTAAATCTATCATGATCCAACTTCAACATTTTATTGTACACAAAAAGTACTTATACGTCTTAATGTATGTTTGGTATCACGGTGGGAATACCAGAATCATGATGATTCATCGTGATTTTGTAGAAGCTACAAAGTGATTCTTACATATCTACTGTGATACCAAACATAAACTTACGGTATAGAATTCAATTCCTACTTATAAAGTATATCAATGGATTTTAAACAAACTTACCAAAGATAATTTTTATTTATTTAAAAAGGGCACACACCCTCATATATTATTTTGCATCGAAAAATAAGCAACTTAAATACAAACATACATTTCTACAATTCAGAAAACAGTCACATATATGAAATGAAACTAGATATATATGACTTATTACTATATACACATAGATATGCTTATTTATCTAATAAAATCTGCAATGTCTAAGCAAGCAAGCTTATCGCGGATCCATTTCACTAATTGACATCTCATTCACAGAAGTTGTTATTGACTTTGTTGTAGAAGAATCAAATCGAAGCTCCTTCGGCCTGTTTGGATCACTGTTGAGGAAAAATGCAGGCTGCTTTGGAGTTGGAAGAGTAACTGTGTTACTGTCAAGCATAAGAACTATTGATGTCATTGTTGGTCTGTCACTTGGATCTTCTTGAACACAAAGCAAACCAATATGGATGCTTCTGATAACTTCATTTGGAGTAATTTTTTCTCTTAATATAGGGTCCACTAGTTCTAATGGTGCTCCTTCTTTCCAAACTTTCCACGTCTACATCAAGATTTCATAAGTTTTAGTTAGGAAAAGTTATGATGTGAGGACTGCTACATATTTTCCTTATTCATTAGAAGTATAGATACAATTTTGGATGAATTAAAACAAGGAAGCTGATTCAAAATTTTCTCTACTCACATAGCTCACTAGATCATCAGCACCATCAGTGTCATAGAAAGAGCTATTTTTCTTGCCACTTATAATCTCCATAATGAGAACTCCAAAACTGTATACATCAGACTTTACTGAAAATTCTCCATGCATTGCATACTCTGGAGCCATGTAACCACTATAACATAGATTGAGCCATCAAGAATATTAATATCCTATTGTTATGATATAATAATAATAATAATAATAATAATAATAATAATAATAATAATAATTGAATATTAAGAAAATATAATTGTACTGTTATAAGTTTTTTTTTAGTATAAAATTACTTCATTTGTGCATAAATACAGTCCAAATATTGTATGATTGAAAACTACGGAGATATTTGAAATGATTCTGCTTGTTAAAATCAGAAACCAGTGATATCATAAACATAGACCAAGATGTGAAAACTGCACTTACTAAGTTCCTACAATTCTGCTAGTGTTTCCTTGGGTTTGATCAACTCCAACTATTCTTGCCATGCCAAAATCTGAGATTTTTGGATTCATATCTCCATCCAACAATATGTTGCTAGCTTTAAGATCACGGTGTATAATTCTAAGCCTAGAATCTTCATGAAGATATTGCATGCCACGAGCGATCCCTACAATAATCTTGTACCGCTTTGCCCAATCTAGTTTCCCTTGCTTTTCAGGATCTACACATTAAACAAACATGTCAACACGTCGAAGTTATGATTTTATATTGGGCTATTTTGAGGCTAATGGTAACTCAACTCAGTTGTTTGTTTTAATAAGAATTTTACACTACATATGTAACTTCCTTTAGTTTCACTTAACGGCGCTAAAACAATTAAGTGATTAATGAGCTTCAGTTAATGACAAATTGTTGGGCTCAAATCCTAACTAGAACAATCATTGGCCAAACTTCGAATTATCAAGGCCCCTTCCATTATAAGCCAAAGGGTTAAAACTTAAAACAAAATCAATAAAGAACAAGACAAAAACTGAAAAATAGAACATACAAACTGTACACTGAACAAATTGAGATAAGATGATCTTACCAAAAAGAGTATAGTCCAAACTTTTGTTGGCTACATATTCATAAACAAGTATTTTTTCCTCTCCTTGCAAGCAAAATCCAAGAAGCCTAGCCAAATTTCTGTGTTGAAGCTTGGCAACTACGACAACTTCATTCTTAAATTCTGCTCCACCTTGTCCCGAACTTTTGGAGAGTCTCTTGACAGCTATTTCTTGTCCATTTGGAAGAGTTCCCTGAATTTTCCACATAACATAAATGACATATACAATAAAATGTACTAGGTTGATCTTATTCTTTAATTAATTGCCCTTTACTGAGAAACAAAAGCTAGCACAACAAAGTAGTACCTAATTACCTTAAAAACTTCACCAAATCCACCTTCACCCAACTTGTTATCTGCAGAGAATTTGTTGGTGGCTGCTTCAATGGTGCTGAAATCAAATTGCAAGGACTCCATAGTGGTGATATCATTTGCAGCTAAGAAACCAAATCAAATGTGTAAGACAAAGTTAAAATCACGAGAAAAGAGTGGTAAGCTACTAAATAATTAAGTAATACTACTAATTAAGAACAGCATAGTAAATATGTTTTGGATCCATTACTTACTGTTTCCATCTTGTAGAGAATCACGCTTCTTCCTTGCCCTTTTACTCAAGAAACAAATGGCCACTATAAACAGAAGCACAACAACTATGATTGGAATTACAATTGCAACAATTGTCCCGCCTGATATCCCACTGCTGCCTCCTACATTCCCAAATCATCTATCAAATAATTTATGACCAATTTACTTTCCATATTTTCATTTTTTACTTTAACTATTTTTTTTGAAAACCGATCTAGTTTTCCGAAACTTCAAAAATGTCAAAATATTGTTTTCATCGTTTGTTAAAATACATTTGTACTGGTTTATCTTTTATTACTAGTCCTGATAGAATTCGTCGAAATAAATAAAACAGAGAAAAATAAAATGAAAATTATATGGACAGTGATATAAGTGAATTATATTATAATACTCAACAAGACTTATATAGTCATTCAGAAGAAAAACTAACTAGTATATGTTAATTGTTATGTTAGTTTTTTCCTCAAGAACATAAACGCTGAACCTCCAACTCCAGCTTCAACCAAGTGTAACTAACTTATTAACTAACTAACCAATATAACTAACTTTTATAAAGTTTCGTCTTGTCACTGTAACAATTCTTCAGTATATGTATACATACCTCGGGAATTAGCCGGATTAGTAGTTGGAGGAGGAAGAATTGACGATGAAGGAGATGGCGACGAAGCATTGTCTACTCGAAAAAAAGGGTACAATTCATACCTAACATTACAGCTAGGATATAAAACTCTTCCACCTTGTTTTCCCGTACAACACCAAGGAAGGTCCCCAATGACACCATTAAGACACTTTCTACAATCTTGAGGTGACAAATCAGGCGTACACTGAGCCAAACAATACAAATTCTGAAAACCAGATATAGTAGCTTGATTTGTAGCATATTTCTTAGAACCAATTGGATGATTAGAAGCATCATCAGCAGTTTTATTCATAGTTCGAAACAATAAACGCATGAAGCTTTGTTGATTGGTTATGTTAGCTGAGTTGAGTAGACCAACACGAGGTCTAGTATCAAAGGTGGAGAAAAAGGAACGGTTTGAGTAGCGTACGGTACACTCGTCGTACCATATCACTGCCTGTTTGGAAAGGGAACATTCTGAGAGGAGTGTCTGTGTTGCGTTTAGAACGCACTGTCGGCAGAGAGGGAGTGCCACGTCACCTCTGCACATGAAGAGACCGTAGACAGTGTTGGAGGAGGGATTTCCTGTGACGGTGGTGTTGTGGAATTCGGTGGGGTTGGATGAGAGGGAAGTGAGGAGAGTGTTTAGATTGAGTTGAAAGGGGCTGTTGGCGGTGGTTGTACTACTGTTGGTTGAACAGTTTTTCCAGAGATAGACAGGAGTGTCCTCTGCTTTAGTGTTACCAAAGTTTGTGAAACTCATAATAATAATAATGGAAATAAAAAGAAATACTAGTGGTTTAGGCCAAGCCATATATGGGTATAGCTTAGCTTAGCTTAGCTTAGGAAATTGCAGTGTTTATATGGTTTGTTTGTGTAGTCTTAGCTGGTTTTAATGGTGAGCGTTGTGCCTGTGTATGATAGTTTGGTGATGTAAGATTGGAGTCACCGCGCATTTATAAGTAGCTAGAAGAAGAATCTAAAATTACAATAGACACCAACCAAAAAATATGTGGGATTTCGTTTTTGCTTTGAAAAAGTCTTCTTCACATTATCATGTAAATTATGTATTTTCTAAATGAAAAAAAATAAATTAAAATAAGTTCATAAACTTAACAAAAAGAAATTGCAAACTATTCTTGTTAGAAATAAAATTAACAAACTAGAAGAAAAAAAATACAAAATAAATAAGTTCATAAAAACAAAACAAAACAAAACAAAACAAAAAGAAATTGCATTAGTATGAAAATTTAGCTATAATTATGGACCCATTCACTATGATAGTTGGCTGCATAAAGTTAGGCCCAACGCTTCACTATGAAAAAGTAACCTTAATTTATGAGATTGTCATCATTTTCTCTTCCTTTTTTCTTGTAGCAACTTCTTCTTCCTTTTTTCTAGCCATCATTTCCTCTTCATTTTTTACAAGTTGGCTAGTGCTGCACACTTCAACTCATAAGAAGGGATTGTCACTCCACAACTAATAAGGTCCGATTCTCGGTCGAACCGGTTAAACCAACCGGTCAGTTTTCAAAATATTGATTTAACATTTTTATGTCGCAAAAGTGTACAACTAGGTATAATAGTTTTTCTTACTTTGGAGAGAAGATTCTCTTCAAAGTAAATTTTCTCCAGTTGCGTCTCACCTATTCATTTTATTTTTGAAGTATAGGCTTTGTCTACATTAAAAAAGGTAGATGGTGTTGATCTAAATTGTCTACATGGAAAATTTTACCGCACATGATCTGATCTGTTAGAATAGAAAATATTATAATATTATTTGTTGAGAAAATATCTAATTTTGGTTTATTTATTCTTAGCCCTATGATAAAGGGACTTAGTTTAGATTTAAGTTTATTCACTTGGTTATAAATATCAAGGTAGTCATACTATGTTATTATGTAAATTATGCAAATAATGTAATTAGGTCTTTGACATCAGTATCAATAATATTTTATTGTTCTTTTTATTTTCTCCTATTATTTCTCCTAAATACCTAAAATTTAACATGGTATCAGAGCGCCACACAATTCCGCTGCAACTTCTCCGAAAAAAATTAACTCTCAATTATTCTTTGTTTTACCTTTGTTTTCATATAAACCCTTTTTCATATAAACCATAGCCGTGGTTAAGATTTCTTTTTATTTTGTTCCACATTTGTGGTTCTTGTTTACTTATTTTTTATTCTAACCTTATTCATATGTTACCCTAACACATGCAGCCACACGCCACTTTCCATGAATCCTTTACCTTTAACCACCGTTTTTTTCTTTCAAGATTGATCGTCAGTCTCTATTGGTCTTGTTTTGGTGGTCTAATTTCCCGTTTGCGATCCCTTAATCCGCGGGCATACCCGTTTGTGATACCTTAATCCGTGGGCAGTCCCGTTTGTGATACTGTAATCCGCGGGAATACCCGTTTGTGATACTTTAATCCGCGGGCATACACATTTGTGATACTTTAATCCGCGGGCAGTCTACTTTAATCGGCGGATATTTTTACTTAATTTGATTTGATATGGATTCATCTTATTGGCCGCTGCTCTACTATTTCTTTGGTTGCTGTTTTTCATTGGCTTGCTATCAATGAATTTAATTTATTTTCAGGGTTAATTTTGTAACAAGCTTAATTTTGTAGTAAGCTTTAGCTTGAGGGGAAGTGTTAGAATAGAAAATATTATAATATTATTTGTTGAGAAAATATCTCGACTTGGTTTGTTTATTCTTAGCCATATAATAAAGGAACTTAATTTAGATTTAAGTTTATTCACTTGGTTATAAATACCAAGGTAATCATACCATTTTATTAATGTAAATATTGTAATTAGGGTTATTGACATCATCATCAATAATATTTTATGTTCCTTATTATTTTCTCCTATTCTTTCACCTAAATTACCTCAATTTCAACTTGATCCTTTCTCCTTACTCTCGGATTGATTTGACTGGAATAAGGATACACTTATCTAAAGTTAAGTGAGCATTCACTTTATACTAGTGAGTATTTTTGACCTTTAATTAATAAATCAAAAACAAATATTATTGATACATTATAACAAATTATGAGGATATGTTATGATCATAATTTAAATTTCTCAATTTACACTTTACTCAGTTTAAAAGATTCAAATTCGTGAAGTGAAATAAAATTTTGGTGTCGTTGACACCGCCATCACGCTTAAAATTAAACTAGCATGACCTGAATTCAATTCAAATTCTATTGGCCAACAACGAATATCCTGAATTCTAACTCATTAGTATGTAGTAATAATAATATCAAGAACTCATGTGATAAGGATGAACTAAAAGTCTCATCTCTTGGTGTGGTTTAATATAAAACATGTTGACTGAGACCCATGTTATACTATATACTGTATACAAGTTCCACTTTAAGCTTGTGTTTTACGTTTCTTTTATTGTATTGTATCTTTGGAATGGAATAACTGTTGATGTTGGAACTTAAGAAAGAAAGAAAGAAAAAAAGTTACATAAATAGTAAAAATCATATAAAAATGAGCTATTGATGTCATATTATGTCTGTAGGAAACATTTCTCTTTTATGAATATATGTGAAAATGACAAAATATTATTCTAGAGTAATAAAAGACAGATAATCCTATCTAAAAATTCTAATTCAACCGTCAGAAATACTGAAATTGCTAGGTCAGACGCCATAACCGGAGTTCGAACCCAGTCCTTCCACTTTGTGTGTTTGAGTTTTCAATAGTTTGTCATTTCATTTATGTATCCAAAAAAAGATAGATAATCCTTATGCTATTTTCTTAATAGTCTCTATATAGTACGTAGTAATCCAACACACTGATTGGAGCTTATAGTCCAAGTCAACAAAACAAATATTTTCTTGCTTAAGAAAAAACAAATATTTTCTTTCATTTTTCAACTCTCACAATTTGGATATAGTTTAATCAACATTTCAAAATCCTTTAGCTAATTAATTTCTTATTCTAGCTTAGCACAATGTTCAAAGTAAGTACAATTAACTGGACATTAATTATAGCCACATGCTTGAATCAATGACCAGCTTAGCAGCTTCTTAGTAATTAAACATGTTTCAAGTCAATGATCAGCTGAGGGAAGATAAAAGAAAAATAATTGAAATAGAACTTCCAACTTTTTTGAGTATCAGAAAACAGAAAAAGAAAATATGATTCATCATTTTACAGTTTTCAAATCCATTAAATTCTTCTTTCTTTTTTGTACTCTTGCATTCCTTTCACATGTTACCTTTGCAGATCCTCCATATGAAGTTTGTTCCACAAGAAAGGTTTATGCAAATCAAAGTTCCTTTGAGAACAATCTAAGTAACCTCCTTCTCTCTTTACCCTCTAATGTTTCAACTTCAATCTCCAAATTTGGTAATACTTCTTCAGGAATTGGCTTAGATAGAGCTTATGGACTCTACATGTGCCTCGACTTTGTTTCCAACGAAACATGCCATAAATGTGTAACAAACGCAATATCAGACGTTGTAAAACTATGTCCTCAATCAGAAGAAGCGGTCGTATATGAAGAGTTCTGTCAATTACGTTATTCCAATAAAAATTTCGTAGGCTCTTTAGATGTCACAGACAATATCGGTAAAGATAATGTTCAAAATATTTCAGAACCGGAGAAGTATGAATCTGTGGTGAATAAGATATTGAATAATCTTACTAAGATAGCGTCTTTTAATGTTTCTTCGAATATGTATGCTACTGGTGAAGTAAACTTTGAAGATAAAACAATATACGCGTTAGTGCAGTGTACTAGAGATTTATCAGACACTAATTGCAGTAGGTGTTTGCTAAGTGCTATAGGAGATATACCAGGTTGTTGCTATGCCTCCATTGGCGCAAGAGTTTGGAGTCGTAGTTGTTATTTAAGATATGAATTTTATCCTTTTTATCTTGGGGAAACAGATCAAACAAGTTCTTCAGCCAAACAAGGAAGGAAAAGTAAGAACCTCTCATGTTTCAATACTATTCTTAAACATTCTGTCAAAGCTGGTTTTGATTGATCGTTTATGCAGATAATTCAAGCAAAATATGGATGATTACATCCATTGCAGTTGGAGTAGGCTTGGTGATAATAATTTTCATTTGCTACTTGTGCTTTGTCAGGAACAAAAGGATTTGGCAAAGTAAGTTTTTCGAAGACAGTATATTTATCAGTGTTTATACTTTATTTTTAATGTCCTAATTCATTTGGTTCTTGTCTTTAGGTAATAAAATATCTAAGGATTTCCCTTTTTTTGATCTTGGATCTCTTTGTGTGGCTACCGGAAATTTCTCCGATTCAAATATGCTCGGGCAAGGTGGATTTGGGCCTGTTTATAAGGTAAATAAATAGAGTTCATGTTTCATGTTTATTCACAATTTTTTTAATGAATGATTATATCATCATCGAGAAGTAGTTTAGATAAAGTTTTCTTTGTATTTGTAGGGTATACTTAGTGATGGCATGGAAGTGGCAATCAAGAGGCTCTCAACTTGTTCCGAGCAGGGCTCAGAGGAGTTCATTAATGAGGTTATGTTGATATTGAAACTTCAACACAAAAATCTTGTGAAGCTTTTAGGATTTTGTGTTGATGGAGAAGAGAAACTTCTTGTATATGAATATTTGCCTAATGGTAGCCTTGATGTCGTCCTTTTCGGTTAGTATATTCCAAATTTTGATTGTAACACATTCTTTCATTTTACAAGTTTTCTGTCATTTCATTTCACATTTACATTTTTATTGATCGATCAGAGCAAGGTGCACAGCTCGATTGGACAAAACGAGTTGATATAATAAATGGAATAGCAAGGGGAATTCTTTATCTTCATGAAGATTCTCGACTTCAAATAATACATAGAGATCTAAAAGCAAGCAACGTGTTGTTGGACTATGACATGAATCCAAAGATTTCAGACTTTGGAATGGCAAGAATATTTGCAGGAAGTGAAGGTGAAGCTAACACTGCTACAATAGTCGGCACATAGTAAGCACCTTAGTTCATTCCATGAATATTTTCCTTTTGCATATGTTGAGAAATTATTATTTTATAACTATCCTCTGAGGAGATTTGATTTAAACTTTGTTTCCCGAGGGTACAAAGTTAAATTCTTACCACCGAGCTGACACTTCTTGAACATGTTTACATGCTTAACGATACCATTTTTTGCAGTGGATATATGGCTCCAGAGTATGCAATGGAGGGTATATATTCCATAAAATCTGATGTTTTTGGTTTTGGAGTACTATTGCTCGAGATCATTACAGGGAAACGTAACACAGGTTTCTATTACTCCAAAAGCACTCCTAGCCTTCTAGCATATGTAAGTGTCCAAAATCTGAATATACTACATTAGTGAGTGATCATCGATTACTTAACATCATTGATTCATTAATCACTCTGCAGGCATGGCATCTATGGAATGAGGGAAACGGATTGGAGTTAAGGGATCCGTTGTTATTATGCCCGGAAGACCAGTTTCTGAGATACATGAATATCGGACTACTTTGTGTTCAAGCAGATGCATTTGATAGGCCAACCATGTCTTCTGCTGTTTTGATGTTGATGAATGAATCTGTAACGCTTGGTCCGCCAGAAAAGCCTCCTTTCTCTGTAGGAAGACTGAATGTTAATGATCCAAATGTGCTAGATTCGGAAGATTGCTCAGTCGATTATAATTTCTTAACTGTTTCTGATATCTTGCCCCTGCAATGTCCATGAAATGAAAACCCTCCCTCTAATCTGTGTAATGTTCAGTACTTTTAGGCCTTTTGTTTTAGTAACAATGACAATGTAAAAATATATTTAACCGGTTGACCAACTTATGCATAACAGATAAGACTTGTATTTCATGCTTATCACATGAGTTCTAATTTATTACATATTTTTTAATCATATTATAGGTGTAAAGTATCTATCAGTATTTTTTATTACTAATCTTGGGGAACTTGGTTGAGGAAATATAGTAGGGCCTCAGTCTCACCATATTCTTTATTCATTAACAAAACTCTAATCCAAAATATTGTTTAAAGAATCTGAGTTCATTTCTACTCGAATCAACTTATTGTTAGTATAATTATTACATTAATATTAAATTAATGAGAAGAAGACATGCTGTCATTTACAAAAATTGCAAACTGAAAGGATATAGATGGAAAAAATGAGAGCTAAGCCTAAAGTTTTTCAATGCTCTTAAAATTCAGAATAAGAACTTTGACTTCTAGAAATCAGAATTGAGGATTCTCTATTGGCCAATAGAATTTGAATTGAATTCAGGTCATGCCAGTTTTTCAATCCTCACAACTTTCTTATTTGGTGATTTTATTTCAGTCAGGTCAATCTAAAATAATAATCAAATCAAAGTAGCCTCGACCGGTTCTTAAAAAATTAGTATTATTTTTTCATTCAATGAATCTCCTTCAAAGAATAGTACACAGCTTACTTCATAATGCGACTAACAGACTAAGGTTAATGATAATTTAGAATCTTTCATATTGATAATACGTAATACTATACCTCAGTTTATTATTGATGATGTTACCAAAATACTAAATTAAGACTCCATCTAAGTGGTATTTATTCTATAATATATACTATTGCATGCTACAATGCCGCCCTTTGATTGTAACTTATCTATTTAAATGGTTGAAATTCAAGTTATATATTGACTTGTATATTTTATTATGACAATAATAAAGAAAGACTATAATACATGTGGTTCAGCAGATTATGTGATCAAGAATTAGTAAAATAATGAATATTTAGGACCATGTTGATCATAGACTATAATCTTGTTGTAAGAGCTTGCTAAATCTCTAGCAACCACTATTGTGATTAATTAAGATTATATATATATATATCTTTGACTTATTATAAATGTAACTGTTTTGCTTTTTGGCTGAAAAGGTGAAATTGTGATGATGGAGAAAGATAGAATTTCTTCAGCTATGATCATTATGCTAATCATTTTAATGTTAAAATCTGTTAACTTTGTTTCTGGTACAGAAAATCTTATAGATACATATTGTCCAGATAATTTTCCACTTTACACTTCCAGCACTTTATTCCAGAAGAATCTCAAGCTTCTCATGGAAACTCTATCCTCAAACATAGTAGCTTCAAACACAAGTTTCTTCAACAATACATCAACAGGAGAAGGACTAGACAAAGTGTATGGACAAGCACTATGCAGAGGAGACATAACAAACTCAACAGTTTGCAAAGAATGCATTGAGAAAGCAAGTAAAGATTTAATGAACAGGTGTAAGAGTGAAGATGCAATGATATGGTACGACGTTTGTCAAGTTCGGTACTCGTTTCAGATGTTTTTCTCAAACGCGGTTTATACCGGAAAATATCCAAAGCAGAATGATCTAGAGAAGCGCGTCTCGGATCCTACTAGTTTTCAACAAGTGTTGACTTATTTAATGAACAATGTCTCAAATGAGGCTGCTTTCAATCCTGCTAAGAACATGTTTGCAACTGCGGACATAGAGTTTTCTAAGAAGAAAAACGCGAGAATATATGGACTTGTTGAATGTACAAAGGACATTTCCGAAACGGACTGCAGGAGTTGTTTGAGTTCTGCAATCACAGAACTCAATGCATGCTGCTCATACAGGGAAGGAGGGATTATTGTTAGTCGAAATTGTAACGTTAGATTCGACCTGTTTGAGTTTTTTAATGCTTCTTCATCAGTAGCACCCCTTTTGATTTTCCCAACTTCCAAAGGTAATTAGAGGCTTTTGAATCTGAAAAACTACATGTTTATATCAAGAAATTATTCATGCTTTTCTAAGTAATTAAAGGCTCTTTAAAGGAATTGCTATTTGATAGTATAACTTATAAACTTCTTTCAATTTACAAGGAGGGAAATGGAAGCCTTGGATGTTTGTGTTGACTATATGTGGCTCAATTTTGATAATATCAGTTCTTATTGTGTTTTGCATCGCTTGCCTCCGGCAGAAAAAGGCCAGAGAGGGAGGTGCAGTATTTCTCGCTTTAATTCGTTAACTATCATAAAAATCTTTTAGATAAGAACTTCATGCCTTGATTCTGATTTACTTTGTTTCTATAATTGTGTCTTTGAATAATAAAATGAAACAGACGAAGAAAGAACTGAAAGGACACTATTACAAGAGTTGGCTAGCCCCAAGAATGTAGCAATCACACAAGAAGGTGAGTTGATCAGTTCTGATCAACTGTTCATGACTTTAGCAACCATTAAGGCGGCTACCGGCAACTTTTCTGATACGAATAAGCTGGGACACGGAGGGTTTGGTACAGTCTACAAGGTCACATATATGGATTATTTATATTTCACTAATTTTTTTAACCTCGATTATTGTTGTGATGTTATGTTGAATTTTGGAATTTAATTGCAGGGTGTTCTACCAGATGGTAATGAAATAGCAGTTAAAAGATTGTCAAGAAAGTCTTGGCAGGGCTTAGAAGAATTCAAAAATGAGGTTATTCTAATAGCTAAACTTCAACACAAAAATTTGGTGAAGTTGTTGGGCTGTGTCTTAGAAGGAGAGGAAAAGATACTCATATATGAACTCATGTCAAACAGAAGCCTTGATCAATTTATATTCGGTTCGTTCCTGTTGCTGTGTTTGCTTACTTTTCAGTTATAAACCTTCCTGACATTGATTGGTACTTAATTTTGCAAAAGATGATTGACTCTTGTTATTTATCATCGAAGATCCATTCAAACGTCCTAAACTTGATTGGAAGACATGTTATGGCATCATCGGCGGCTTAGCAAAAGGACTTCTTTATCTGCACGAGGAGTCTCGGCTTAAAATCATTCACCGAGACCTAAAGCCAAACAATGTGTTGTTAGACCATGAACTAGTAGCCAAAATATCAGATTTTGGTATGGCCAGGATGTTTTCTGAGAATCAGAATACAGCAAACACAAAAAGAATTGTGGGAACACAGTAAGTGAACTTAATTTCACTAATATTTTTGTTGATTTTTCATCATTGACTTATTATTGTGTTCAAGATGAATACTATGTTGATGTACAAAATAGTGGATATATGGCTCCAGAATATGCAATGGAGGGACTATTCTCCGTGAAATCTGATGTCTTCAGCTTTGGCGTAATTATGCTTGAAATCATCAGTGGAAAAAGAAATAACGGCTTTTACACAACCAAACTTGCCCCGACTTTGCTGGCACATGTAATTACATTAATTAAGCACTTAATTTAATAGTAGTATAGTATCATCATCATCATCCACGGTTGTAAATTTTATTAGTTCAAACTATGACAGGCTTGGCGACTGTGGAACGAAGGAAACAGATTAGAAGTTGTGGATCCTATATTACTAGTATCGTGTCGTGATTCTGAATATGAAGTAGTTCTTAGGTGCGTTCATATTGCGCTCTTGTGTGTGCAGGAAGATCCGCAACACAGGCCGACCATGTCAAATGTTGTAGTTCTACTAGGAAGTGAATCAATGGATCTTCCCCAACCAAGACAACCAGCATTTTCATCGGGTAAGGCGATTCACGTAGATCCTACTGCATCAATAAATCATTCAGTGAATGAGAGTCTATGGTCTAATGTTACACCACGATGATATCACGAACAATGTATGTTGGGGTGATAGTATTTTACCGTGCATTCTTCATTGTAAGTGTAACATAGAATTTGGAGAGCTGATATACGAGAGAAATAGGCACAAGTGGAAGATTGATGGGGCCGTTTTGTGAACCATGATGATATACCAGATAATATGCATGATTCATGTATAGGGAATTCTGAATTGATTTGTGAAATTTGGGACTCCATAGTGTAGGACCCACAACAAGTGGGCAGTCCAGCCAAAGTTGCAATAGTGAAGCAACTTGAGTCTTCTTTCTTTTGAATGCAATTAATGCATGCACACACATGTTCTTCCAATAGTAGAGCTATGCTACAGCTTACATGCAGAGACATAGCATGCGGTGCTGGTATTGTGGAAAAACAATGTGACAGGATTCACATATTGTTGCAGCTATTTTTTGACAAGGAAGCACCATATTCACATTGCCTTATTTCATGTATAAATAGAGGCCTTGGCATATGGAGCAAATCATCCGAAGCTCAAAGAAAACAAAGCTTCAGTATTGTGAGAGAGAAGTGAAACTTTAAGTGAGAAGAAAAATAGAGTGTTGAGTAAATCCTTAGAGTGTGAGAAAAATACACTTGGGTGGGTATCATCTTTATTACTCCTTGGTACTGTAAAATATAGCAGTATTAGAATAGGAGTGAATCTCACGGGAAACACTATATTTGTATCTCTTGTTTGTGATAGAGAGCGGATGGAGTATTGTAATATTCTTTGATATAGTGGAATATTTTCGGAGTTTGTCCCGTGGTTTTTTCCCTCAACATTTGAGGGTTTCCACGTTAAATATTGGTGTTCATTTTATTGCTACCGCTGCGCTACAAGATCCAATTTCTTTTGGATTTTGGAACTTTAATTTACACTCGCATTAAGCTCGTCAAGCCCAACAATTGGTATCAGAGCTCCAGTTGGAGCCTGAGATTATAGTGTAAATTAAATGGAGGATAACACCGGTACTATGGTTAAACTCACTTCAACAAACTACTCCATTTGGAAGCCAAAAATGGAGGATATACTTTTCTACAAGGATATGTATGATCCTGTAGAAAAAGGTGACACAAGGCCAGACAAAGTGACGGTTGAAGATTGGAATAAGCTTCACCGGAAGGCTGTCAGTCTAATCAGGCAGTGGGTGGATCTTAGTGTATTCCACCATGTGGCCACAGAGACAAATGCCCAAACTCTGTGGAAGAATATCGAAAAGATGTATCAAAGAAAGACTGCACAAAACAAAACTTTCGCTATTAGAAAGTTGGTGAATCTAAAGTACAGGGAGGGAAGATCAGTTGTCGAACACTTGAGTGACTTCCAAGACTTGGTAAACCAATTGGTTTCCATGAAGTTAATGGTGGATGATGAATTGCAAGCACTATTACTTTTGAGTTCTTTGCCGGAAAGTTGGGAAACTTTGGTTGTGTCATTAAGCAACTCTGCTCCAGATGGAGCGCTGACTTTGTCTCAAGTAAAAGATAGTATGTTCAATGAAGAAACGAGAAGGAAAGACATGGGGTCAAGCAACTCCCAAGCCCTTGTCACGGAGAACAGAGGGAGGAGTAAGAGCAGAGGGAGATCTAATAAATCCAAAGACAAATCACAGTCTCAACCTCGAAGAAAGTTTAAGTGTTACTACTGCGGCGAAGAAGGTCACATCAAAAGAAATTGCAAAGCTTGGAAAAATAAAGAAAAGAAAGACCAAAGGAACCAAAGACCAGATGAAGATGAAAATACCGCAACCCCAGTAGTTGATGGGGAAGTGGTGTTGCTTTCTGTTGAAGAAGAAGAGTGCCATGTTGCAGATTCATGTGTTGAATGGGTCGTTGACTCAGCTGCATCTTACCATGCCACTTACAACAAGGACTTCTTTACGGTGTACAAAGAAGGAGACTTTGGCAAAGTAAAGATGGGCAATAGTAGCATTGCAAATATTGTTGGAATCGGTGATGTGTGTATTCAAACCAATGCTGGTTGCACACTAACATTGAAGGACGTGCGACATGTGCCGGATCTGCGTCTAAATCTAATCTCTGTTAATGCTCTTGATTTAGATGGATTCAACAACAACTTTGGTGATGGAAAATGGAAGCTTACCAAAGGATCGTTGATGGTTGCTAGAGGCTCTGTGTATTCCACGCTATACAAAACTCAAGTCAAACTGATCAAAGATGGCTTGAATGCAGTCGAGAATGATGTTTTGCCAGAATTGTGGCACAAAAGGCTGGCTCATTTAAGTGAAAAAGGATTGCAAATTTTGTCAAGGAAATCCCTCATTCCGTTTGACAAAAGTATTAAGTTGAATCCTTGTGATTATTGTTTATTTGGCAAGCATCATAGAGTATCTTTCAGTAGAACTTCAAAGCTGAAAGATGATATATTGGATATGGTGTATTCTGATGTGTGTGGACCCATGGAAGTGGAGACTCTTGGTGGTAGCAGATATTTTGTAACATTTATTGATGATGCTTCCCGAAAAGTGTGGGTGTACTTCCTAAAAAGTAAGGACCAGGTTTTTCAATACTTCAAAAGGTTTCATGTGATGGTGGAGAGAGCAACTGGTAAACCTTTGAAGTGTCTTCGTTCAGATAATGGGGGTGAATATACTTCCCATGAATTTAAAAATTATTGTTCTGAGCATGGCATCAGACATGAGAAGACGGTACCTGGCACCCCACAACATAATGGTGTTGCTGAAAGAATCAACAGAACCATTATGGAGAAAGTTAGATGTATGCTAAAAATGGCTAAACTGCCTAAGCCATTTTGGGGTGAAGCTGTTCAAACCACGTGCTACTTGATTAACAGATCTCCATCTGTTCCTTTGGGCTTTGACATTCCTGAGAGAGTATGGTCCGGACATGATATCAGTTACTCTCATTTGAAGGTGTTTGGATGCAAAGCTTTTGCTCATGTAAGTAAGGAACAGAGACAAAAACTTGATGATAAAGCCATTCCTTGTATATTTGTGGGCTATGGAGATGAGGAATTTGGCTACAGGTTATGGGATCCAGAGAAGAGAAAAATTATTAGAAGCAGAGACGTAGTGTTTCATGAGCAAGAAACTATGTCAGATTCTGCTATGCCGGAAACACCTAAGCACGGTGGTAAGGTTGATCTTACACCAGTCACTCCTCCTATAAGAATTACCACAGAAGGGGGAGATCTTGATGAAGACCCTAGGGTTGATAACGAGTCAACGATAGAAGATGGTGATAATGATGATGATGTTGAGGATGATGAACAATCCCCTACATCTCAGCTCAGAAGATCAAATCGAGAGCATCGTCCATCTACCAGGTACCCTAGTTCGGAGTTTATCCTCATCACTGATGAGGGGGAGCCAGAAAGTTTTGAAGAAGTTCAAACTCATAAGGATAAAATTCAATGGATGAAAGCAATGCAAGAAGAGATGGATTCCTTGCAGAAAAATGAAACTTATGAACTTGTGAAACTTCCTGAAGGCAGAAAAGCCTTGAAGAATAAATGGGTGTTCAAGCTCAAGAAAGATGGTGACAAGCTAGTGAAATACAAAGCTCGCTTAGTCGTAAAAGGTTTTGGACAAAAGCGAGGAATAGATTTTGATGAAATCTTCTCTCCAGTCGTTAAAATGAGTTCAATTCGAGTGATACTCGGATTGGTTGCTAGCTTGAATTTGGAACTTGAACAAATGGATGTAAAGACTGCATTTCTTCATGGAGATTTAGATGAAGAAATTTACATGGTTCAACCAGAAGGATTTGAGAAGACTCGAAAGGAGCACTTGGTTTGCAAATTAAAGAAGAGCTTGTATGGATTAAAACAAGCTCCACGACAGTGGTATAAGAAGTTTGACTCATTCATGATGAGTCATGAATATACCAAGACTGATGCAGATCACTGTGTATATGTCAAAACATTTCGAGGTGACAAGTTCATCATCCTTCTGTTATATGTAGATGATATGTTGATAGTGGGACAAGACAAGACGATGATTGGTGATTTAAAGAACGAGTTGTCAAAATTCTTTGACATGAAAAATCTAGGCCCTGCAAAGCAAATTTTGGGCATGCAGATCTTGCGAGACCGGAAGGCTAAAAAGTTATGGTTGTCACAACAACGATATGTGGATCGAGTGCTAGAAAGATTCAACATGAAGAATGCTAAGCCGGTTAGCACACCATTGGCCAATCACTTTAAACTCAGCAAAATGACTTGTCCTACTAGTCAAGATGAAAAAGAAACTATGAATGCTATACCATACTCCTCAGCAGTTGGGAGTTTGATGTATGCAATGGTTTGCACTCGGCCAGATATTGCTCATGCAGTCGGTGTTGTTAGCAGGTTTCTTTCTAATCATGGTAAAGAACATTGGGAAGCTGTGAAGTGGATTTTGAGGTATCTGAAAGGAAGCTCTAATAAGTGTTTATGCTTTGGAGGATCAGAACCAATTCTAGAAGGTTACTCAGATGCAGATATGGCGGGTGATTCGGACGGCAGAAAATCTACTTCAGGAATTCTGTTCACTTTTGCAGGAGGAGCTGTATCTTGGCAATCCAAGTTGCAGAAATGTGTTGCCTTATCAACTACTGAAGCGGAATATATTGCTATGGCTGAAGCGGGTAAAGAAATGCTCTGGTTAAAAAGATTTCTTCAGCAATTGGGAATGAAGCAGGAAAGGTACGTTATCCATTGTGATAGTCAAAGCGCTTTGGATTTAAGTAAGAATGCGATGTACCACTCTCGTACAAAGCATATTGATGTCAGATATCATTGGTTGCGTCAAGCAGCAGAAGAACAACAATTTAAGTTGGAAAAGATTCACACCGATAAAAATCCTGCGGATATGATGACAAAAGTTGTAACGCGTGAAAAGCTTCAACTTTGTGCCGAGTTGATCGGCATGGATTGCAGGTGAATGATCGATGAGGACATCTCTCCTTTGGCTGGAGGGGGAGAATTGTAGGACCCACAACAAGTGGGCAGTCCAGCCAAAGTTGCAATAGTGAAGCAACTTGAGTCTTCTTTCTTTTGAATGCAATTAATGCATGCACACACATGTTCTTCCAATAGTAGAGCTATGCTACAGCTTACATGCAGAGACATAGCATGCGGTGCTGGTATTGTGGAAAAACAATGTGACAGGATTCACATATTGTTGCAGCTATTTTTTGACAAGGAAGCACCATATTCACATTGCCTTATTTCATGTATAAATAGAGGCCTTGGCATATGGAGCAAATCATCCGAAGCTCAAAGAAAACAAAGCTTCAGTATTGTGAGAGAGAAGTGAAACTTTAAGTGAGAAGAAAAATAGAGTGTTGAGTAAATCCTTAGAGTGTGAGAAAAATACACTTGGGTGGGTATCATCTTTATTACTCCTTGGTACTGTAAAATATAGCAGTATTAGAATAGGAGTGAATCTCACGGGAAACACTATATTTGTATCTCTTGTTTGTGATAGAGAGCGGATGGAGTATTGTAATATTCTTTGATATAGTGGAATATTTTCGGAGTTTGTCCCGTGGTTTTTTCCCTCAACATTTGAGGGTTTCCACGTTAAATATTGGTGTTCATTTTATTGCTACCGCTGCGCTACAAGATCCAATTTCTTTTGGATTTTGGAACTTTAATTTACACTCGCATTAAGCTCGTCAAGCCCAACACATAGCATGTCAAATAACCGATTATCCCAAAAGCTTAAGCTGTTAGGATAGAGCCACATCAATGGGTTTATATTATTTCTCACAATGCCAAATGTGGGTGTACAATATATAGGAGTGTTGAATAACTTCTTTAAGGGTTGAATGCTAAGTTTTTGCTGTGGGAAACGTACTATATACATAACAGTAACTTAACTTTAACTTAGGTCTCAAAACCATTACGTATTACTAAAATTTAAACGACTCATTCAGAAATTATGCTCAAGCTCAATCATGTAATTTAGACTATAGCTTGCACCTTTTGTACTTCACTTCTTCTTTAACATTCAATTTCTCAAAAGTTCAATTTTTTTTCACATTTTGAGTCTCAAATCAAAATTGCTTCATTCATAAAGATTTTCCACACTTATTTGACACCAAAGAACAGATAATGTGTTTTTAACTGATTATTTTAGAAAGAGTATACTAACATGGACTGAAAAATATCTTTCGATCCAATCTGAAACTTCAATTGGATGCATTTTCCCGTGTTTTAGAATTTTAGTTTTATTTTATTTTTTTGTTTATGTTTTGTGATTTATTTGTTTAGTTGAACTTCCCGTTCATTTTAAATCAGGCATTGTTGAACTTGAGGTGCATGTTGATATTGTGAAACAATTTTTCATAGATAACAAATATAAGGTTCGAGATGATTTGATTAATTGAGTTTGTCCAGAAGTCGCAAACGTAGGATTTAGTTAGAGTAGGTCTTGGATATGAAGAACTCGAGCTTTTGATGTTTCAAACCAAATAAAATGCATATGAACATTAGATGTTCTGTTATGGTGTTATTTTAGCACGGATTGAAATTTATCTTCTAAATCATAGTGAGCTGAAGTCATCTTCCGAGCATTACTTAAGGGCATTTTAAATTTTTTAGAGGTCTATGAGCAATTAGGGGTGCCTAAAGAGCAAATTAAACATTATATCCTCAATATTATCTCAATCTAACAGATTCACTTGTGTAATATGTTTTCTCTTTAGGCCCCCAACGTGTCTTTTATACCCCAAGAAATCCAATTTTGCCCTCGATAAAAACTTCGGTTCGCAGAAATCAAAGCTTTTTCTAGTTCAAATTCAGAAAAAATTCGGTTAATAGAAACTGAATTTTTCAGTTTGTAGAAACAGAAGTTTTTATTGAAGGACAAAAAAGCAAAATATATAGGAGGAAAAAGAATCATGAGGGGCCTAAAGAGAAAACATCCCTATCTAAACTACTACACTTACTCGCGCGCTACGCGTTTCCTATTTTACCATTCCGCTACTTAAATAGCGGACGTTTTATAAAAATGAAGAAACCCTGCCAAGATTTTTATATCGTCAACTAGTTGACGAGTTGACAGAAATTTCTCAAAGGAATTATAAGAATTAGTTAATTCTACCATTTGTCAATCTCTACATGTAACCAATCCATTGATAATTCTTCCAACCCTAGAGTTCTTAAAAAAAAAAGTCTAAAAATTCTCTCTTAACTGAGTGTTGGTTGTGAAGCTCCTTGTTTTTCCACATTGAAAACACGCACATCAGACCTATTATTTTATAGCAGCTTTTACACATGTATCATATCATGGCTCGCATAAGCTAGATCATATATACGAGTTTGATTCTGAAAAATACAGACAAATTCACAAAATAAATTTTGTACGTTAAAAGAAGGCAATAGGTTGGTTTCAGGAAAAAAGTCAATGGATTGATTTTTTATTTTTATTTTTCCCTAAAAGGATCGATTTGTTTTTATGCGTGAGAAACTCAATTTGCATATGTAATAATAATAATAAAATATAGAAAGTCAATTCGTCAAAAAATAATAAAATATAAAAAGTCAATAACCAAAAAAAAAAAGAAAAATAGTCTCTCCTCAAAGTAACAAACCAACCCACAATCATGTCTTTCTCTCTCTCTCTCTCCCCTCTGACTTGTTACTTTCTCGCTTTCTTTTTAAGAAAAACAAATCATTCATTTCTACGTTGACAAAACAAAGAGTTGTTTGTCCCTAAAAAATAAAACAGAGTGCTGCTGCATTTCAATTTGTTCTTACTCATTTTAATTAAGAAACTCTGTTTTTTATTTTTTCATCCTAATATTTCCAACCCTTTCTTGATTTCAACATACAACAATTTGCGTAATAATTTAAAAGATCAATCATTCAACTTAATTGGGCATCTGAAAGTGGGTTTTCTTTTATGATTGATTGCGTAAATTAAAAAAAAAAAAAAGATAAAAACTTGGCTTGTGGTTCACGGATTCTATATGTTGTAAGTTAATTATTTGCGTGTTTCTTAATTCTATATTATAACGTTAATCAGAGTCCAATCTCATGTTATGTTCCTCTGTTTTTTCTTCTATTAGGAGGAAGTGATTTCAAATATGGAGGAAATTTCCAAATTGGTAAGATTTCAGTTTTCTTATTTTATCAATGATAATAACTATTCATTCGCTTTTATTAAGAATGAATGTGTTATTTATTATGGGAGATTCTTGGATTTTGTAGGATTTGTCGTCATCATGTTCTTCTTATTATGGTTGTGGAGATCATGGTTTTGAAATGGAGCAAAAGGGAATGTCGATTTTGGATCAGGTAAATTCTTCTTCATCATCATCATCATCATATCAATACACAATGGAGAAAGCTGAAAGCTATGTCATTGATATGGATGCATTCTCTTCCGGCATCAATAAAGATAGTACCAATTCAAATTCCAGAATTTCGGTATGCATCTCTCTCTCTCTTTTTCCTTCAACAAAAATTATTTTCTTATTTTTGTCTGACTTTATTTAATATCTCATGGTTAAACTCTGGATTACTGGACCCTAATAAAAAAACTTATTTTCTTGTTAAATTAAAAAAAGCTTACCTAATCAGAAAGGTTCTAAATGATGAAATGTTAGCATTTTGACGGTGGTTGTAAAAGGAGATATACATGCAAGTATTGTGATAGGTTTGAGAGTAAAAAATAGAATACCTAATCTCTTTGCATGAAAGAGATATTTTAACGGGTTACGGGGATGTATCTACATGAGACATTGAGACACTCCTACGCTCAAGTAAGTATTCAGGTGAAGTGATAGGTTTGAGAGTAAGAAATAGAATATCCTGCCCTTTTACGTGAAATATGAAGGGGGTGTCCGTGTACCTACAAGATACTCCGACGCTTAAATAAGTATATGCGTGAAATGAAATTTTTGAGGGTAAGAAATAGAATACCGACACCCTGAAGTTTTGTTTTTTTGTTGCAGAGGAGCCTTTCGAGGAAAGGATCTCAGCGTGTGGGCGACAGGAAGATAAATGGCCTTACAACGCTTCAAATTCATGATAATAAGGATTGCTTATCTGCTATGTGCTCACCAATAGGTATCAAAACACACACTCCAATTATTTTGTACAGATCAATATTCCTGTAGTTACATATTGAAAGTTTGATATACAGTATATGAATTATGACATGGTTGGTTATGAAATGGTAGTATGCAAAATGATTTATTTATGTTTTAATATATTAATGTAAAAGTGAAACCATTTTTGTATATATATAACTTATAAGCAAAATAGTACATGTATTTAACTGAAATTGAGCAAAGGATTATGTGTGTATCATTGAAGTGTTGTAGCTACTCATTCAGGTACGCCGATACTGCCCGCAGCAATGGCAGTGGTGTCCGCGGATCATTCCATCAACCCACACGCCCATCAACAGAGTAACATTGGCGGCACCACCACCACCACCACAACCACCACCACCGAAGGCAGATCATCCTTAACTCGCAGAAATAGTTTCATACGATCTTCTTCATGGACAGTTGATCCTAAAAGGGTTCTCATTTTCTTTGCCACCTTGTAAGATCCACCTACTATACATTTTATAGTTGCATCTTTTCTACTTTGCCATTTTCCATTAATTGTTTGATTCTGAAACAGGTCAAGCATGGGAACAATGTTGCTGATATACTTCACTCTCGTTAGCAATAAGCAAAATGCAGATGAATATGTGGGTCATTTAGGAGGAAGTAGTGAGTGAAACCACCCACTTACATATTACTACACAATCTCATAACTTAGAATCTCTAACCAAATGGTAAATTGACACACACACACAGCCAAACTATCTCAAACCCGTATTTGCTGCCGTCACCGGCGGCACGCATTCACGCAGTCAGGGAATCCGCGAGCCACATATCAAACTCGGTAATTTTAGTTTTTAAAGAAAATTAAAATCTACTTAAAGTCAATGACCGCAGGGAATCCCCTGACTGCACCAATGCGTGAAGTCAATGACGGCAGAGAATCCAGGTTCGTTTCTGTGTATAATGATCTCTTCAAAAAGGTGTTGGAATACTATATACCCACAATAATGGTATGCTGATCATATACTATGTACTACATAGTTCCTTAATTTATGAGAAACCTAGGTAAGCCTATTTTGGTGCCTAGTTTCTGAACATCATCACGAACTTGTTTTCTGTATTCTTCAAAGCTGAATTTCCTGTAAACAGAGGGCTCTTTACAACTCCTTATCACAGTGTCATTTGAAGGGCATAAGAAATAAGCCACTGAGAACCTTTCTACTTTTGGATTTGTCACAACTCGATGCACAACACTCTTATACACTCCATTGCTCCAAGCCTACATGTATTCATTGCATACAACATTAATTAAAACAAACTAGAAATAATTTGGCTTAAATGCAGTTTTGATCATCCGATTTTGTCTCATTTCTGATTTGGTCTCTCGATTTCTAAATCCACCAATTAGAGAGACCGTGATCATGAATGAGACCAAATATAATGACCAAAACTTCATTTTAACCGAATAATTAATATAAGTACCTGAAATAAGTCTCCAATGTTAATTATAAGAGCATCAGGGTTTGGTTTAACTGCAACCCATTTTCTGTCTTTGACTAATTGTAAACCTCCAACTTGATCTTGATATAATATGGTGAGGAAGTCACTATCTGTATGTGGCACTAGGCCATGAATCCTAAAATCAATTGGACATGGAAGATATCTGTTCAATCTAAGATAACATGTGTTGGGCAAGCAATTCTCCTTAAAATAAGTTGATTGGTGACCCAATTTCTCTGCCAGGATATCAGCTAAAGTTTGTGCAAGGTTTGAAACTGTGGTAGCAAATTGTTCCATTATTGAACTGCAAATATGTGTGCATCCAAAAAAGTTAGTTAGGCTAATTTGGTTTATCACATTTGTCTATGGTAACAAAACTTACAAGCAGAATGTTAAAGAAAAATTAATATGTGCACATTTCTTCAATCATTAATTGATTTAATACTGACAAAACAAACATCAATTCCACTTGTCCATCAATTCCACTTGAGAATGACACTTTGAGTCCACTTGTGGAAATAGGGAACAAAAAAGAAGTGCATGATGAGTGATGAAAAAGTAGAAAGAAAAGGACAAGCTAAACTTAATAAGATTGAGACAAAGTAAGGTGGTCCAAATAGAAATGAAATTGGACTTAGATTATTATATAATCTTTTGAAAATTAAACAACCCCACCCCTACCACTACATTCCTGATAGACCCAATTTTTTTTGATAATTAAAGACCCAAAAATCTTGTTTACGTGAGGTCTCCATTATCTCTCCATAATTTGAAGATATTTACTTCAAACAATTAATGAGAATTAGTTATATAAATAAATTTATATATAATATTCACAACTAATTTTTAACTAGCTTTTACTTTACATGTATATAAAATTATCATTAATTGTTAATTATTAGGTAAATACCTTTATATTACCAAGGGGGTAGTTTAGAAAAAAGAAACAGAGGCTTTTGAGAAATGGGCCGAAATAAAATGCCCGATTGCTTTTAACTATAATAATAGTCATATTTGTAGGCTTGTGTAATTGACCGTTTTATACTATTAATTAACATGGATGACGTGAGTTTGTTCACAGATTCATACTTTTGATTTTCAGCGAATTTGAATTTGTATTACATCGATGTATTCTATCAATATGAATGAGTGAATATTATTTATTTTTAGTCAAAAAAAGAAGATAAACCTAACACCATAGAGCTGTCAAAACTGGACCGGATTAATGGATCGGTTCATTAGCCTACAGGTTTGGACGGATTGAACCTCAAAAAACTAATCAAATGCAACAGACTATTTTGACTCAAGCCCATGTAGTCCATATGAAAAATGGGCTGAGCCAGAGCCGACCCATTATAAAAAAAAAATTATGTCATTTTTGTGAAACTAATTTCAATAAAAACATAAAACGTTATCATCTAATTGAAAAATTATTATAAAAATATAGTTAAATGGGTAAACTTAATAAAAAGGTTATATTTACGTAAAACTTTAAAAAAATTAAGTTTATAACATTAATTTGAATTAATTTTTTTTAATAGGAATAAAACTAGAGTTTAATTGATATTTAGTACTGATGTAAAAATTATTTACACTTGTATACAATTTTTTTGAACCAACACTTATATACAATTATATCTCAATAAAATTGATAATTAAGAAACTAATACGTCAAAATGACATACAAAAATATTGAATAAACGGAAAAAATAAAATAAAATGGGTTGGGTTGACCCATTGGCCCACATGGCCGATATGGACCGGATTCATTAATGTATAGCTTAATAGTAATTGGGCCAGGCCAATCTAATTCATATATATAGTCTGGTCCACCAGATCGGTCTGGGTCGGCCCATTTGACAGCTATACACCTTAGAATTGCCGAGATAAATATAATAATAATAATAATAATAATAATAATAATAATAATAATAATAATAATAATAATAATAAAAACAAACTAAATTAACTAATATCATTTAATTTAAGGAACTAAATTAGTGTTTCATAGATTTGGAGATTACAATTTCAAAGACTATAATACCGATTTATTTGAATGAAGCTTACACATTTGGATTTGAATAGATATCAAGACAAATTACTATGAAATAAAAATAATGCATATCCAAACTAAAGAACTAAGAATAAGATGTTTTTTAAGTCAAAGAAAAATAAGATCATGGTTAGATAATTAGTGTATATATATTAATATGGGTCATGCTAACCGGTGCCCCCGGGGCATTGGTTAAGGAAACCAAAAAAGGAAATTTTAAAATAAAAAATAACACTTTTTAGATTTTCGAGGCGTTGACCGCACAAACTTCAATATGATATTACTATATTTGGTTCCTTAAACAGTGCCCCAGGGGCATTGTTTAGCATTTTCCTATTAATATTAGTAGTGAGAACATACCTAAGATGAGTGTTTGATCCGGTACTTGATTCTAGTATATCAGTTAAGGGAATATGAAATGCTTCTGACCAAGATAACTGTTTAATGCATGTGGCAGTTGGTGTTCCCCAACGGTAACTACCAGAAGATAAATTCAAGAACTTGTCTTCTTTTCTCTTCTTATCAAATGGTTCCTTGAAAACCTTCTCTTGTTCATACCTTAATCTCTTCAAAATGTCACTTGAAATTCCATGATTTACAACTTGGAAGAAACCCCAATCCTGTGAAGCCTTTGCTATCATAGACTTGCACTCTTCATTCGCCACGTCGTTGATTTCATTTAAACGGCTAAGATCAATCAATGGAAGCTCACATTCACCATCCACCATTATTAACTCATCATTAATAATATTTTTGGTCTTGTTGAATAGGTTCTTGTATGTTTCTTCAAATGGTGGGTCTGAATTAATGGAGTCCATGCTGATATATATATATATCATATGAAATGTCAAATGAGTGAAATAGCTAATTGATTTCTTTGAAGAAATTATATAAACAAATGAAAAGAAGATATGGACAATCAATTGTTTTTTCTGTTTATTTCTTCTTCGATGAAAACGTTTTAGACCTTGGAGACAAAGGTAGATTACATGTCTTTTTGTTGAGACAAATTGATCCATATATTCACTTTAATTATTAATTATAAATTTTTGAATAAATTAAATATATCAAAATTTATGATAAAAAGAAAATATTAATTTTTATTTCATGAACATAATAATATAAAAAAATTTAGTAAAATTTAAGTAAATTGAGTTTCAGAGACTTACCGGAACGAAAAAAATCTCAAGACTCATAAAACACAGATAGAGGTATTAAAATTTTATCCACCAACAATTACTCAAATTAGCATCAATAGCAAAAATAGATATAAATATTTCGCAATTAAAATAAAAGGAAGCAACCCCTTCCTAAATAATTTGATGTATGAGTATGATAATCTGATTAAAGCATTATTATATATGATGATAATGTAATTAAAGAAGTGAAACAAATTTGTATTTAATGAAAAATGTGTGTGTGTGCTGGCTTAGCATATCTATAACGTACGTATATATCTAGGACTAAGAAATTGCGTCTATCTCAAGTCTCCAACTAAGCTATAATATGCAAAAGTTACAAAAGAACTTGGACAAAGCAGGGTAACAAACAAACAAACAAACCTCTGTCTTTGTTTGTGTTGATGATGATGAATGAAGAGTTTTAGATTTTTCGATAACATATTAAATTTGTGACTACTTCGAAGTGTCTAGACTAGATCCTTCAATTATTTCATCATCTTCTCATGTCTAGAAATAATGCAAATTGTTGTAAATCAGATAAAACATATTGGTATGGGACCAATTAAATATTGTCAAAACCTTGTGATTGGATTGGTTGACTTATGAATTAATAATAAAAAAAATTATAAGGACAAACATCTCCATGGACCATGCTATAGTTGGTTGATTAATTAAGAACCTTATAAGAAGTTATTATGTTCCGGGAGTTATAAGGTTGGTTAAGTAGCTAAGAAATAGAGTGACGTGTCTCTGGTTCAATTTTCACTTTCACTAAAAAAAAAACTACCAATTAACAATTAGCATATTTTAATATTGAATTATCAATTAGCATATTAATATTGGCCATTTTTTAAAAAAAGCTATTTGATTCTTGATATTCTTTGCACACTTGCATGTGCGATTGCACCCCCTAAACATGATCAAAGATTGCCACTTAATCTAAGGAGAATTGTTATACTAAAGTTTTGAAACTCAATAATTACAAACACTTCATTGACACTGTTATAAAAAAGGCTGCTGATCCTTTTGATGTAAGCTTTTACATCATTTCTAATGCTAATGCAGGGTTAACATACATCGATAAATGGAGTATAGACCAGAGTTGTATGAATGCTAATTCTAGTCTTTTTAAAAATTGTTTGGAGAGATATTTAATTTCAGCTAAAGTATAAAAATTAAAATAAGCTTCCCTAGCCAAGAGAAATTTTATATGCAAAAAGGATTACATGACATACATGAAGAATATAGGTATACAAGAAGAATAGCTATACCTATCTATGAGCATTCAAGTTGAGCTTCAGCTAGCGTATGCTATAATTAAGAATGAATGAATGAATGTGGAAGGATTGCTAGCTGATGAAATATATATAGGAAAAAAAATCATCAATTATTGTCAATAATTTATTTTTACCAAAAAAAAAAAAAAAAAGAAGCAAAATTATTGTCAATGTATTGATAAATATGATGGAAACTTGATGATTAAAAGGCTATGCTAAAGTGAAGACCACGCGGCTCATGGTAGCATCAGAGAATACCTATCTACTGTCTTTTTTTTTTTTAATTTTCTTCATATATTTTGATTAGTTTTTCTTTTGAAACATATTTTTTGAAGGCATGTGCATTGTTATTTTATTAATGCAAATATATATTATTATTACATGGTAAAGTAAAGTAAAGGAAACATATGGAAGGATTGATTTAGTGGTAGGAACTAAACAAACATATACACATGACATGTGTTTTTGGACTTAAACATATAGGAGGTTTAAATCCAAAAGATACATCTAATATCATAACTTAAGTATCATATTGATTTATCCATTTAATGTAAGACTTCTAATATTCTCACATTTTTTAAGAGCTGACGTCCACAATGATTTATACTGTATCAACTCTGATCTGATGGTATATAGCAATTTTCTTTTTGACGAATTTACTCACCTATCGGTACTCGGTGGAGTACCTTAATCCAACTTATAGATAATTTTTTTATGTAATTTAGCTCTCAATAAAAACATCAATGTTATAGTTATAGAAATTGATATACTCTACTTTGAAGATAGATAAGCCTCCTAAAAAGAGAAAAAAACAAGAAGAAAAAAGTAATTTGACATTTCAAATGATCATCTCTTCATTCCACACATTGAGCCTCTCCGGCCAATATCATAACAGTGTGATTAGACAGAATATAACATAATTCAATTATATGATGTTATGATTATTCTGAAAATAAATGATTACCTTTGTCAATTTCTTCCAATCATGAACGGTCTCTATTTGATGTAACGTGAAGAACATGGAGGGAGACTTGGAAGAATGAGAACCATACTCTCGTGTATGGTGCAATGCGATTTTGAAAATTCAAATCGCCTAATTTTACACATGTGCGTGTTACTGTTATTGCCGTCATTTACTCATGTGCTTGTTACTGTACTTGTAATATACTCCCTCCGTCCCAAAATATACGCAAAAGTGGGTTAAAGAAACTTGATGTATTTGGTTAAAGATTTAGACCAAATACATTCATTTTTGTTGACCAACTTTTATTTATATTTTGAGATTGAGGGAGTAAGTGGTATCCAAATTCCTTTTCAACTCATTTTTTCATGTTGTCTTATGTCGTCAACATCTCAACCGTCCATTCATTTCTCACTCTCTCTAAAATTCGTGACTTGGTATTCAAAACTATATCAATTATCCCAAAAATTTAAGCTGTTAGGATAAAATAAATCACATTAATAATTTTATATTATTTTTAACACGTCCCCTCATGCAAGAGCCCACTTGGACTTGAAGCGTGGATAATGCATAGGTCCACCTACCATAAGCTTAAATTCCACTTTTTAATTAGAAAGTGAGGGGGAGTGAAGATCGAACTCTAGACCAATTAGTCGTAAATTAGTCGTAGAGACTCTGATACCATGTCAAATAACTAATTATCCCAAAAGTTTAAGCTGTTAAGAAAGAGCCACATCAATAGTTTTATATTATTTCTAACAAAAACATAGTATTTGAAATTGATTCTCTCTTTATGATATGGTTAAGAAAGGCCATACAACTTGTACTCCATCTTCTCAATGAAATATTGTTGGTGCTTTATAGTAATGATGATTGGATTAGTGGTATTTGCTTTTCGCCTAGATAGACCAATATATGCTCACTTACTAGCTTAGAGCGGCCATTCGGCTCAGTTTACTATTACTGTTGTTGATCATGTTTTAAAATTGTGCTTGACCCTCACTAAAATAATATTCGTATGAGGTTCGGTTCAATTTATCGGTTCACCAGTTTTAAAATTGAAATTTGTGAACAAGATTGAACCAGTTCAGTTTCTTTGGTTTAATAAGATTTTTGATCCAAACCAAACTAAATCGATTTATAAGATAAAAATTATCTCTAGTTACTAACTAAATATATTTTAAATTATTTTTTAATTAATGTATCGACAAATATATGAGTGAGGTATGATGAAAAACGTGGCTGGCCTAACCATATTATTCTCCAACATTTGGTCGTCGAAATTTTCAATAGGGGCAAATATATAAGACAAGGGCATGTGCATTGCCTACGCTACAAAGGACACGAAAATCAGCACCATTGGATCCATGCTTCACTGTTCACTCGGTTGTTGGCGTTGCTACATACATAGCATTAAAATATCACAATTCGATGCATTTCTTCACTTTAAAAATACACTTAAAAATTGACTATATAAATTTTAAGAACCTTGTACTATATTTAGTTTTATTAATTACTGCTCCATAAACACTTTCTTAAATTTTTCTTTAAAATATTACTGTTTTATTTTGCTATATATATATACTCAAATTGGTGACTTTTTTTTACCAAAATGATGTAGTTTTTACATTATATTATCAATCAGGTGAATTTTAAAAAAAAATTATCAAAAGGGTGTAAGTCGTCGTTGTCATGTACGACTTACACACCACTTTTTTTTTCCTTCAGTTTATAAGCAAAGTTGTAGATGGCAGCCACGACTTTGAGTTTTTTCCTTCTTTTTTTTATTTATTTTTAATAGTTATATTTTTTTTAGCATGTGATTGCATCGTGTGTCTATTGCAATGTTAATTGTGGTGTTTATATTTACATGTGATTTCATCCTTTTGGAAGCAAAGAGTATTGGACTTCATATTCGGGTCCAACATTAAAACCTAATTGTAATATGAGAAGACATAATAGGGGTAGACCAAATACAACTATAATACATAACAACATGGATGTAAATTTTTAAAAAACTGCACCTGTTTTATAATATAATGTAAAAACTACACTCTTTTGGTAAAAAAAATCCAAATTGGTCTATAACAATTTGCATATAATCAATTTTAGCCCTCAACAAAAATAATACAGTAATCCCTAGCAATTACATAGAGGTTCCATTAACATGGGCGGACATGTGTGAAGCTAGGTGTGGCTATAGTCACACTAGACCAAATTTTCTTTAAAATGAAAACAATGTTGTTTTATAAAGTGAATAGAGATAAATTGTCTGTCAACAAAAACCTTTTACGCGTTTCGTTTTTTCTTTCTTCTTCCCTCAATTTTCCTCATTGCTGAACACCTTCACCAGCTCACCCCTCCTCTTAGTTTTACTCTCAAGTCAGCCTTCCCCCGTTTCTCCTCTCATAACGACGGCGTCACCCCTTCCAGTTCTAGCAAAAAATTAATAACCGCATCTCCGTTCGCCGTTCATTGTGGTTTAATCTCCATTCGTTGTTTGCCATTTGTTGTTGACGTCAAAGGTAATTTCACTAATTTGCTTTGAAATTAATAATGATTCCTTGCATTGTTTGGTTAATTTGGAAGGCAAAAAACACGTAAAGTGTTTTTATTGGCCGACAATTTATCTCTATTCACTTTATAAAATATCGTTTTTATTTTATTCTTAAATTTGGGATGGGCCGGTGTGGCTATACAAGTCTGCCCAATGCATAAGTGAGAAGAGTGGAATGAAAAACTAGAGATTTTTAAAATTACTATTAATAGTATCCCTTCCAAAATCCATCACAAACTTGAAAGTCAAGAGGTTCTCGTGTGACTTATTCTTTGCTAATATTTCGATTCTAACTCTCCTCACTCCCTTAACTTTCATAACCTTACTCTAACTCTTCTCACTCCTCACCATTTTTCTATTTTTATTATTTAAATCTCACTTAATTTTCTCTTAACATTAAACATCATAATTTTTTCACATTAATGTTAATTTCTCATGTTCTATCATGCAAATGAAATAATAAAAAAGACATGTCAAATGTATGGATATGTGAATTGTTATCATTAGTAACATTGTTGGTTTCATATAATGTCTTTGTGTGTGAATGTCAAGATCCCGAAGCTCTGCCTAAAGAAGCTGAAGACTGTAACGGAGTTTTCATTTCGTATGATTTGCTTGATCGAAGGAAGGAATTCCCTCGCGTAAAGAATGTGACAGCACAATCTTGGGCCTTTAATGCAACTGCAAAAGTTCTCAACACAGGAAAAGATGTTGTTAAATCATGGAAATTGTTCATAGGATTTCAACATCATGAAATCCTTGTCTCTGCTTCTGGTGGTATTCCATTCGAAACCGGTGACTTTCCAGCTTCTGTTGAAAATGGGACAACCTTAGTTGGAAGTTCTCTTCCTGATTTGGAAAGTTCCATCAACACAGCCCATGATTTGTCCCAAATTCAAGCTTTGATTCAAATTGCTGGTACCCAATTTGGGGTTAGGCCACCTGGAATTCCCATGCCTAAAAGCATCAAGTTGGAAAATGATGGATATAAGTGCCCCCAACCAAGTGTAAGAAGTGAGTACTTTTCTTCTTCCAAGCTTTATATTATTACATTAGTTATTCTTATTCCTCACTTATGAATTTGAGGCTGAAAATTGAAGATGTGATTAATAAGATACTTATGTGGCAACTTTGGTGGTGACTGGTGACATACCCACATGACACTATTAACCTAGATTCTTAATTAAAAATTCACTTTTCGAATTTACTTATAACAATGACCAAAAAAAAAATATATATTCATCTAAATATTTATTAAACTATATCACAAAACCAATTAAATTTGACATGAAACACTATCATCTCATTTTCGTCTCACCGACTTAGTTGTCACATAAGTATTCACTCGACGAATCATAAAAATCAATCAAATTGGTGAATTTAAAAATAAGGGATCAAAATTGTAACTAGGAATATGACAAAATAGAGAGACTAAAATCGGATTTATGTTGTATTACTATTTCCATAACTAGAAAATGAATTACTTGTATTGTTATTCATTCCATAGAGAGTTCCATGTTTGCATGTTGTAAAAGCGACCCAAATTACAAGTCAAAACTTTTGAAGACAAAATTGTTGCCACGTCAAAAAGGTGATCTAACCATAACCTATGATATTCTTCAAGCATATGACAACAACTATAATGTTGAAGTAACCATGGAAAATCATAACCCTTTATCAAGGTTAGATCGTTGGAACTTAACATTTGAATGGACAAGAGGTGAATTCATATACTCAATGAAAGGTGCTTTCACACGTGAAATGGATTCTTCAAAATGCATCTATGGTATTGCTGGACAATATTACAAAGACATGGATTTCACTAAAGTCACTAATTGTCAAAAAAATCCTATAATCAGTGATTTGCCTCCTGAAAAATATAATGATACTGAAATTGGTAAAATACCATTTTGTTGTAGAAATGGTTCTCTTTATTCTATAATCATGGATCCATCACTATCCATATCTAAATTTCAAATGCAAGTGTTTAAATCTCCACCTGATTTGGATAAAAAATCACTTTTCCCACCTGCAAGATGGAAAATTATGGGAGTACTTAACTCAGATTATACTTGTGGGCCACCTTTGAAAGTTGAACCGTCACAATTTCCAGAACCTAGAGGACTTGAGGCTACTGTTTTTGCTATTTCTACTTGGCAAATTGTTTGCAATATATCGAAACCGAAACAGAGGAAAACTAGATGTTGTGTCACTTTCTCTGCATACTATAATGATTCTGTTGTTCCTTGTAACACATGTGCTTGCGGTTGTGATAACGACGATGGTTATTATGATGGAAAAAAAAATCATCGGTGTGATCCGAACGCTAAAGCAATGCTACTTCCTTCGGAAGCTCTTCTTGTACCATATGATAATAGAACACTAAAAACAATTGCTTGGGCTAAGTTAAAGCATTTTCGCGTACCGAAAAAATTACCATGTGGAGATAACTGTGGAGTTAGCATAAATTGGCATATAGTTTCGGATTATAAAGGTGGATGGAGTGCTAGAATTACTCTTTTCAATTGGAAATCTTTTCAATTTAAGGATTGGTTCACTGCCTTGCAGTTCAAGAAAGGTGCTTCTCGCGGGTTTGAGAAAGTTTATTCTTTTAATGGTTCATTCCTTTCAAAAATCAATAACACTATTTTCATGCAAGGAGTGTTGGGATATGGAACAAATTATTTGATAGGACAAGACAATGATACCAATCCAAAGATTCCTGGAAAACAACAATCTGTTATTTCTTTTACCAAAAAATTTACACCAGAGATGAAAATTGCAAAAGGAGATGGGTTCCCTTCAAAGGTAATTTTCAATGGAGAGGAGTGTTCTATTCCTACTCAATTTCCAATGCAAAGTGGAAATCGACATAATGTATATTTAGTACAAGAAATCTTAGCCTTAGTTTTAGTTTTTACAATGAATCAAATATTGTTTTAGGATGTTGATGTTAACAACAATTGTTTTAGGATTAATTATGCTTTTTGTTTGAGTTAATGTAGTTTTTTTTTTCTTCATGCGATTTCTCAAATTCTAAACTATTAACATGAAGTAATTGAAACACAAAAGTGGTTTTTCATTTTCTTACTCATCTTCTTTCTCCACTATGTCAAGTTGCAAACAAAGCAACCTCTTGTTTCTCTAATGGGAGGTACATTCTAATCGAATATGTAACCTTTTGTTTTAACGTATGTTTTCGCTTACGACAAATCATGCGACGTCTATTGAATATATTAACTTTTTTTAGCTTTTACCACAAGTTTAATTTGGTTCAGGGGTCGGTTCTGGTATTAGTGGTTTCAGCCCCCTCTCGATCGCAGTTGTGAGGCATCGAACGGTGGTTCTTCCTACCAAATTCAATGTCAATCATCACTGAACAAATTAACAATGGATGAATATATTAACTTTTAATTTCGGGCTCAGTTAATTGATTCAATATATAGCATTAAAAATTTGATAGAGTCATGTGATTGTAAATCTAACTCTGTTCCTAACAATTAACATTTAGACATAAAATTATTCTAACTTTGTTAAGTAGAAAACATATATCTAACATTTTCTAAATCAAAAAATCATATTCGGAGTTTTAACACAAAAAAGCATTAAGAACAAGAATAACAACATCAATATATTAAAATCAAATTTTATATAATCACCAAATGAAGAGTTATATATAATAGATACATAACTAAACTACATTTGCTTATCAAAAAAAAAAAAAACTAACTACATTTAATCCAACACAAGAAAAATTAAATACTCGTATTCATGGTAACTTTACACAAAGATGAAAAGAAAACAGCGTTGCATCGATATGGTTGAGCTTCTGTTTATAGAGTTTGGATATGTGACATTTTGTTAGGTAACAAAATGTATGTTGCCCACTTGCCCTAGTGAGTGAGCTTTCTTTAGGGTGAAGTAATTTTCAACTATTAACCGCTCTAATTCGATAGGTGAATTGCTTGCCTGTCTTGCGAGTTCAGCTCTTGTAAAATCTCTTGATTTTTTTTGTCTACAATTTGCTTCACAAAGGTTTTGCTCGCCTTGCCAGTAACCTTGCCATGATTCACTCATTCACATTGATATTTCTGTTTACAATTTGCTAGACCATTAATTTGCTCGCCTCATGAATTGCTTGAAGCCCGTATTATTTGACTTACTCTTGGAGTTGGATGTTCCTTGTTTGTTTTCCTTACAAAAAAGGAAATGAGTCATGCTAAACAGTGCTCCGGGACAACAGTTCAAGAAACAAAAATGAAAACAAAAGAGAAGATAAGACTTTTACGGACCGTCTCTTTAGGATGTTATTTACAATTTTGGCTATTTTTTATATGACTTTTATGTTATTTATAATTAAAGAGAATGCTTATTTTGAGCAGAATCTCCAAATAATTGGCGACGACCCTAGTGTACGCCCAAATACTTTAGTTTTTTTTTTTCATTTTCTTCTTCATTTGTGTGTGTGGCCTAAATGAAGGGTTTAAATATGTGACCAAACAAGATAAGACTTTCTCTTCACGATGAACCATTATACTGGATCAACTTTAACGCTCTTCCATTAAATCGAACCATACTCTTCTATGTGTTCACCAGATAGGGGGATTTTGAAAATCTTTGTATAAGATAAATAGAAAGAATATAGAAGAAGAATGTAGATATACCAATCGTTTGTTGGTCTAATGGTGATTGACGCCGGACTTGGTAAGGATGACCACAGTTCGATCCTCCACAACTGTGATCGAGAGGGGGTTGAGGAACCACTTGATACCAGAACCGACCCCGAATCATTAATTTAAATAAAACAACACCAAACAACCAAACAAGAAATAAATATGTAATGCATGAGTAAGATGCAAAGGCATGATATAGTAACGGTAACAATAGTAATAAACAGTAATAATATGAGTATAGTGCAATGCAAAGGCATGATACAGTAACAGTAACAATAGTAGTAGACAGTAATATGAGTGAGTATATTGAGTGAGGAAGTTGAGACATAGTAATAATTAATTAACAAGAGTTCAGAGGTATTCATTCCACCACACCAAACATCAGAAGAAAAATTAAATAAATTTAAAACACAAGAGGCCACGTTTCTATTTCTTTGTGTATATACTACATCCCACTTACACCAACTCGTACCTCCATAAATGCTTTTACACCCTCTCATTACCCTCTTCAATAACTATACTCTGTTTCCTTTCAGACATCACCATACCTCCTACCTACTAACCATCTCTCTCTGGGCCACCTCTCAAAACCATTAACACTTCCATAATTCCTTCCTACACCCCCTCCACTTGTTTTTTAGATTCTTCTACTACATGACCCACGTATATGTTTCAACGGTTAACGTCTCTCTCTGCTGTTTCCTTTCCACCATCATCATCAATCTTTCTCTTAATATATTAAGGTCCTTTTTGTATTAATATATATATATATATATATATATATATATATATATATATATATATATATAGGGGGCTGCTAACTTAGACCCAGTTGGGTCTAAGTTAGCAAGGTGCACCTTTTCAGTTGGACCAAAATACCCATTCTTTTTAATTAATTAACCAAATTACCATCAATGGACGCGGATCCAGTGTCGCGCGCGTACCGCAGTACCATGGTTACAGGCTGTTGATTTCCATCAGACAGTCAAGATCTGATCTCATCAAGACTGTCTGATCAATCAGACAGCCCAGATCATCCGAATCCATCAGATTCCAGCACGTGCACCACACTGGATTACACCCTGGAGAGAAGAATCTACTTTTCAAAAGCAGGACACGTGTCGCTGTCTGATTGGCTGGGCGTGATTTTTTTCCATTTAATATTTTGAACTCAATTATTTCGTTGTAAATTAATTTTTTATTTATTTTTTTATACCAAAATTCATAATTTTTTTTTCTCTACAAATAGAGACTTGGTTCGTTTGATTTGGACACAGAAAAAAAAACCCAATTTTTCACTACCTTAATCTCATTTTTCACTACCTTACATCAACTCACTGAAACCATTCTACCAGCAAAATGGTTTCAGATTACAACTCTCTGAAACCATTGTACCAGATAAATGGTTTCAGAAGCAAACACAATTAATAAATTACTCACTGAAACCATTCTACCAGTAAAATGGTTTCAGAATACAACTATGTGCAACCATTCTACAAGCTAAATGGTTTCAGAAGCAAATAACTAATAATTAACTTACTGAAACCATTCTACCAGAAAAATGGTTTCAGATTACAACTCTCTGAAACCATTGTACCAGATAAATGGTTTCAGAAGCAAACACAATTAATAAATTACTCATTGAAACCATTCTACCAGTAAAATGGTTTCAGAATATAACTATGTGCAACCATTCTACCAGTAAAATGGTTTCAGAAGCAAACATTAGTTTTTAATTACCGTTTTATCTCATTTAATTAACTAAAAATAGTTTCAGGTCTCCAAAAATTTCATAAAATATACCAAAAGTTCCAGAATATTATCTACTATTTTCCTGGTATAATGGTTTCAGTGAGTTGGTTGAGTGGTGCGTGTTAAATTACAACACACAAGTAACGTATTTAGTACACAAAAAATGAGATTAAGGTAGTGAAAAATTGCGTTTTTTTTTCGGTGTCCAAATCAAACGAACCAAGTCTCTATTTGTAGACAAAAAAAAAAATTATGAATTTTGGTATAAAAATAAAAAAATAAAAAATTAATTTACAACGAAATAATTGAGTTCAAAGTATTAAATGAACAAAAATCACGCCCAGCCAACCATTGTGTGACACGTGTCCTACTTTTAAAAAGCAAATTTTTCTCTCTCCAGGTTGTAATCCAGTGTGGCGCAGGCGCTGGAATCTGATGGATCAGGATGATCTGGGCTGTCTGATTGATCAGACAGTCTTGATGAGATCAGATCTTGGCTGTCTGATGGAAATCAACGGTCTGTAACCATGGTCCTTCGGTACGCGCGCGACACTGGATCTGCGTCTATTAATGGGTATTTTGGTTAATTAATTAAAAAGAATGGGTATTTTGGTCCAATTGAAAAGGTGCACCTTGCTAACTTAGACCTGACTAGGGTCTAAGTTAGAAAACCCCATATATATATATATATATGGATACATATTCACTTTTGTAGCATAACCACACAGTTTGATGCCGCAAGCAATTATGGCCGTTGATTGCAGATCAGACGGTTCAAATTTAAATCTTTGTTTTGTATTGTAAAAAGATCTCAACCGTGATTAAAAATTGAACGGTCCAGATTAATTACAGCGTCCTATTACTGTGGGAAATATAATTCCCAATGTATATATAGGTTATGTCATTCACTTAAATAGTGTTATATAGTTATAATATAGTGTCAAGTGTCAACTTTCAATATGATTTTAAGTTTGTCTTTTCTATTATAAAAAATAAAGTTTGTCTTTTCTAATTTCACTTTTTTCCTTTTTTTTTGGGGGACAGAGCCTTGAAAAATAAATGAGTGTCTAATTATGTTAATAATTTGTTCAGTCTTTCTGTGACTCTGCATGTGAATAAGATCATGCTCTGTTGTTTATATCAGTTTTAGCTTTCCAAAATGGTGATATATAGAAAGAAAAACAGTTAGACTTAGACTAGCATTTCCATTCAGCTGATCACTTCCTTTTTTTGCTTAACAGTTAAGATACAACAAATTCGATCAGAGAAAGAACATTATTGTACAATGATTAAACATGCCACAGAACTTTTTGTTTAGTTTTTAGGTGACTCATTGGTTATAAATTATAAATGTAATCAAATCACCACCGTGAATAATCACAGAATGAATATTTTAATTTGTGAAATTAAAAACAGCTTTCAGAACCGTACCGTACATTACTGTGTCCTGCATGGTCATTAAGATTTTCAATTATGTTACTGTGTCTAATTCTGTATAATGCATTAACTGATTTATTAAATTATAAACTGTACTATATGTTGTGTTGTTGTTCCTTGTTTCTCATCATCACATTTTTGAATTCTCTTTCATGCAGATTATTACAAAAGAAGGATTAACAAACAAACAAACAAACCAACCAACCAACAAACATGTTTGGTTCTTCTTCTTCTTCATCTTCGCAACACGATCACATTATGAATAATATGTTTGAGGATGAGTTGCTAAAGGCAAATGATGAACATTACAAAATGGAATTTGGAGGTCCATCAAGACAGAGTGATGAACAACAACAACCAAACAAAGATGAACAACAACAACCCAACCAATGTCTCAAAAAAAGGAACTATCGCCGCCACACACAAGAACAAATAGAAGAACTTGATGCGTAGGATCATTTATCTTTATTTGAATCTGTTTTTTTATTGTGTTAATTTATTGAACTTTGTTTTGTGATTTAGTTTCTTCAAGCGGAATGCTCACCCAGATGAGAGGGAAAGAAAAGAGCTGGGCCGTCGGCTTGGGTTAGAACCTTCACAAATTAAATTCTGGTTTCAGAACAGGCGCACCGGTCTAAAGGTACGTCACCATATAATACACTCACATAATTTTTTTTATTATTTATGAAATAATTAAAAGAATAAAATTAAAAAATTAAATTTTGTGAGTGTAACTAAGAAATTATATTTGATCACGTGATCATATAATAATAATTCTTTGGTCAAATATATATATATATATATATATATAAATATAAAGGGATGACTAACTTATTTTCATCTAAAAACATGTGGGAGTAAATTAGCAAAGCCTGCTCTCATCGTTTTTTAATTATAAACCCAACACTTTTCTTTTAAAACTACTTTATATAAAGGATAATATTGTAATTTCATTTTCAAAGTTTTGTCTCGTAAGTGTAACTCAAATGGTAACTATCGGGGACATTATTGGAGTGGTCGGAATTCGAACCACGAATTCAACATTTAAATGTGTGAGAGTCGTTAGCGACTAGGCTACTTAGACAAAAAAAAAGAAGCACAAAAGTGTTTTTTTTCTTTGACCACTAAACCCACTTAATATTTTTTATTTATGACTGTCCATTGAAATTTATGTTCTTGATTTTGTTTTTAATTCTTTAATAATAATAGTAAGTAAATATCACCAAAAAAAAAGAAGTAAGTGAAATAAGCACATAAGCATTAAGTAAAATAATTAATGGGTTAGAATCAACAAAAACGACAGCATTCCAAAACTACTTAAAAAACTAATAATTAAAGGTTAAAAAAATTAGTTTTTTTATTAATAATTTCAGTTGTCAAATTAGAATTTTAAAATAAAAAAAGCAAGTAACAATAATACCCTTCATTAAAGTGTCTTTGAAAGAGACAGTAAAAGTTTTTAGTGAAAAAACAAGTGGGAGTAAACTTGCTAATATAATCCCACATGTTTTTAAGTGGAAATAAGTTAGCAACCCTATGTATATATATATATAGGAGGGATCCGTTGACTTCAGTAGTAAGTTTTCATTGACTTACTCCGCTTAATAACTCGATATTGACATTATATTTCTTAAATCCAACCGTTGAATTCAAAGATCTCATTAAGTAGATCAACTCCACAAATTTTTATAAAAAATCAAGTTATGCACTTTTTTAATTAATTAAATGTTCGGCGATAATAATAGTATAATAATATAACTAATTATTTTATATAGGTCCGAAGTGAAAGAGAAGAGAATGAATTATTGAAGGCTGAAATCGAGAAGCTTCGAGCGGAGATGAATAGGCACAAGGAGACCCCAACTACATGCAACGTCTGTGGAATCCCAGCTACCCTTGTGATGTCTAATGAACAGCAACAATTGAGGTTGGAGAATGCTCTGTTAAGAAAAGAGGTATCCATATAATATTTTTCTTTATCATTCCTATTTAATGCTTAATGCTTCATTGTAAAATGTTTTATACCGTTTATCAGTTACTAATATATGAACAAAAAATATCAGCTTGAAAGATTTGGAGCTCAGAAAGCGACAAATCATGCCGATTCTTATAACAACATATCTTCATCAGTACTTAATATCAATCAAGGGGCTTCACATTCTGTTGATGCTGGACATGGACTTGTTGGAAACTACAATGGAGCAATGAATGGTATTGTAGGAGAAACATATGATGGTGGTAGTGAGCTTGTAAGATACTCTGTTCCAGCTCAAGGTCTTGATGACAGCAAGATTGTTGAGTTAGCTGTTGTAGGAATGGATGAACTAATAAGATTGGATCAAACTAGTGGGCCTCCTTTGTGGTTTCCCACGAACTCTCTTAATGAGATTCTAAATGGAGAAGAATATATGTTGCAGTTTCCTAGAAGCATTGGTCCTAACCCAATGAAGTTAAGACATGATGGCTCTAAAGAATCTGTTGTGGTCTTCATAAATCCTATTAGTTTGGTTGATATCTTTATGGATGTGGTGAGTCCTTAATATTTATATGGTTCACGCTATGTTAAAGATATTTTAAATAGTAGTTATGTCTTGAATAAATCAGTTGTTGACTTCTAAAAATATGAAATGCAGAACTTTTAATGCAAAATTATTATTTATAGTATACTAACAAGTGCCCTAAAAAATATTTCAGAGTCAATGGTCAAATATGTTTTGTGGAATTGTTTCGAGAGCTGCAACACTCAATGTCCTTTCAACTGGAGTGGCAGGAAATTATGACGGAGCTTTACAAGTGGTACTTACTTAATTGTTTATACAAAATCTCAGAATTAATTATAACATGTATTTTATCTAACAATTTTTGCTTTTCAAAATATTTTTTTAGATGTCAGCTGAATTTCAGGTTGCTTCACCATCCATTCCTACTCTTGAACACTATTTTGTGAGATACTGTAAACTGCTTCCAAACAGTATATGGGTAGTGGCTGATATTCCCTTGGATAATTTTTCTCCTACATCTATCTCAAGAACCAAAAGAAGAGTTTCTGGTTGTTTGATTCAAGAACTACCACATGATTATTCTAATGTTACATGGATTGAACACTTAGAAGTTGAGGATAACGAGGTGCAAACTATATATACACCTCTAATTAATTCTGGACTTGCATTTGGAGCTAAACGGTGGATAGCCATATTACAAAGACAATGCGAACGTCTTGTTTGTTCAATGTCCAACAACATACCTATTACAGGAAACATCGGTGGTATGTAACTAATTTTTATCCCTTATGTGTGTGTGCGCGCGCGTGTGACATGGTTATTTATATATTTATGTGTAACATTATTATGTGTATAGTGAGGATGACTAATGCGGGAAAGGAAAGTATGTTGAGGTTAGCAGGAAGAATGGTAACTAGCTTTTGTACTAGTATTGGTGCTTCTACAGCACATGCTTGGACAAATCTACCATCAAATGGGTCTGAGGAAATAAAGGTTATGACCAGAAAATATATCGACGAATCAGGCAGTGATAGACCCTCTGATGTAGTGCTAAGTACTGCTACTTCTTTTTGGCTTCCCATTCCTCCGAAAAGGGTTTTTGAGTTCCTTCGTAATGAAAGCTCAAGAAGTCAAGTATGTATCTACACAAATTTTGATGCTTTCTAACATTGTTTTTTATACCGAAAAAAAACATATTATAGAAAAAAGATTTGTGAATTTTTTTGTAATGTGTCAGTCATAGTCATTAGCACAAGACTTTTGTAGAATAGATAAAGAAATACTAGTAGGTAGTTATTGAAATAAGAAATTAACGAAACAATTTATTATTATGTTCAACTAATTGTTGATTGTTTATGAAATTCTTCCTTAGTTAGAAGCTTACATATTCGATTGAATTTACAGTGGGATATTCTCTCCACTGGATGTACAGTTCAAGATGTGGCTCACATTGCCAATGGTTGTGATCCTGGCAATTGTGTTTCTTTACTTCGTGTTTGTGTAAGTCCCTAGCTATAGCATATGGTGAATAGGTGAATTATTTTGTACACATAATCTAACATTATATTTTTGTTATAGAGTGGAAATACAAGTCAGAGTAACAGGGTGGTACTACAAGAGAGTTGCACGGATATAACCGGCTCATATGTAGTATATGCGCTGGTTGATGTCATTGCAATGAATGTAGTATTATGTGGCGGAGACTCAAATTGTGTTACTATGATTCCTTCTGGATTCACTATTCTTCCAGATGGAGGATCAATTATGAATAATGGATCTGGAGGTTCTCTTATCACAGTTGGATTTCAGATTTTAGTTGATTCTGTTCCACATACAAGGCTAGCTCTAGGTTCAGTCACCACTGTTAACACTTTGCTCAAGGCCACTGTGGAAAGGATTAAAGTTGCATTGATGCCTAAATGACACCTAATTCCAGTACCTTCATATGGTAATTTTCAAATTCAGTACTACTTTTTAATGAAGTTTTAGGGTCTTTTAATTTTAGGAGTAGTTAGCACAAACATCTTTAATCATGTATATATATCTGGTGTCTGATATATATTAGTTTTGAGACTGATACAACATTAGTACATATAATTATATTTAATTATATTATTATCTCAAATCAAATTATTTCTGTGTCGACATATTTCATTATTTATGCTTGTGTTAGTGTTGCATAGTATAGTTAAAGTCATTGCTTAAATGATTGCTATGTTTTATTCCTTGATAAATCTCAAGAGAATAGAAATTAACATGTTTTTCTTATGTTGCAGGCAGAACAAGCTAAGATGACAAACTTGGAATTTTTTAAAGGGTCATGCTAACCGGTGCCCTCGGGGCACTGGTTAAGGAAACCAAAAAAGGAAATTTTAAAATTGAAAATAACACTTTTTAGACTTTCGAGGCGTTGACTGCACAAACTTCAATATGATATTACTATATTTGGTTCCTTAAACAGTGCTCCGGGGGCACTGTTTAGCATTTTCCTTTTTTAAATAAGGGGAACAAGTCAATAAAGACACCTTGGATATCTTTTCAATCTTGGAACTTTGAAGGACTTAGGTTTCGGTATTGACTTTCACCTGATGAAAACCAAAATACTTTCACCAAGTCTTGTTGTTTTAACTTGGAATAATTGCAAATTTTATCTTCACTTTGAATTTTTGTGTGTTGTATTGTCCATTGAACAAACTTTCTCAAATTGGTGTTAAATTGTTAACTTGGCTTATAACAATGTAAACTTTGGCAAATTTTCCCGTTTCTTTTAAGATTTCGAAAGCTAGATTGATCGGTTCGAGACTGATTACTTTGTATGTTTAAACCAATGTATAAGGACTAAGGTAGGTTTAGACATATTTTTGAAAGGAAAACTTTAAGTTTGGTCATATTTCTTCTAGCTATTTAAGAAATGATAGAGTATATTTTGTGTTCATTGTCGTATAAATAATTGCTTAGTAATATAAATTATAATTTAAGGGACAACTTCTATCCGTCCATAAATTCTAGTTCAACTAACAAAATTATTGTAACTATTAAGTCGAATATGCCACAACCGGAGTATATTAAATCAACTTCTCAATTCGTATGTGTAGATTTCCAATGATTTTTTTTATTTTTTCTATCTAAAAAATAAAAAAAGACAACTTTTATCCAACCATGTGACATTATTTCAATACCAGAATCTAAACATCGGACATATGTTAAAAGGCCTAAGCAAATCACTTCAATCACACCTTGTTAGTTTGGCTCTATTTTGAAGCAACAAAAAACATAGAAGAATTAAAAGGAGTGTAACCATGATAAAAATTTTATGATCAATTTTAGCTTATCTAAAATTGGAGGTCTAAACCCCTTGTTTCACCGGTCTATATGTATTGGGTCGGTTGGAGGAAAGTTTAGGAAAGAAAGAAAAAAACATAGAAGAATTAAGAGGAGAGTAAACATGATAAAATTCTTATGATCAATTTTTGCTTATCTAAAATTGGAGGATTTGGAAGAAAGTCAAATTCACCCTCTTCAATTAAAATCTATTACTTTCTTATGTTGGATTGTATCCCTTCACAACTATTTTGAGTTTTCAAAAATTGGTCAAAACTTTTTTCCTATAATTTTGTTCAAGTGTTAGTTAATGAAACAATATTCTATATGTTCTAAAGAGATCGAATGTGTGGGTAGAGCCGTAAAAAAACCAAATAATAAGGCCCTTTAGGTTCCTACAGGAATGGATCTCGTTTTAATTTTTACTCTGAACCATGAAATCCCATCTTTCTGTATAACTTCTTACTCTTAATTTTTGTAATGTTTATTCTGCCGACCCCGTGATTCTTTTATATCCTCAATATTTTAAGTTTGTTCTTGCAGAAAAATTCGGTTTGCAAAAATTGAATTTTTTCCATTGCAAATTCAGAGTAAATTTCGGTTTTTAACAACTTCGGTTTCTATCGACCGAAGTTTTTTTGTTAGGGCAAAATTGGAAATTCATGGGATATAAAAGAGACATGGGGTCGGAAGAGAAAATATTTGTTTTTGTATGTTTGTGATTTCATTGCGTGATAATATCACTATAGATAGAACTGTCAAATGGGCTTGACTTGACACAATCTAACATGCCAAAATAAACCGTGCCTAATGTCTTACTAGAAATTATTTTGCAACTGTTCCGGTTTGCTATTGTTTACCAGAAAATTTAACTAAATTTGTTTTGGTTTGCAACTATTTTACCGGAAAACTTGATTGAAGCATTCCGAAATTTTCAGTTTTGGCACGGTTAAACCGTGGCTAAACTTCAAAATTCAGTTTTTAAAGTTTTCCTTCGATTAAATGTAGGGATGAATCAAAATAATAAAAGGGGCAAGATGGAAATGTTGAATTGTTTGTAGGGGTAAGGGTTAAATGCATATTTCCAAGTCAACCCAACCCATTTTGGCTAAGGGTCCAATAACTATTTTTATTATCTATCTAAAAAAATAATTTTTCTTCCGATTCATACGTTTCTTTTATACTCCCTTAAAATCTTATTTTGCCCTTGTAAATTCAAAAAATTTGGAAAATAAAATTTTGGTTTCTACTAACCGAAATTTTTAAACGATGAAAAAAATCGGTTCGTAAAACCAAAAAAAAAAAAAAAGTCAAAGAGGGGGGTATAAAAGAAACTTCAGGGGTCGGAGGAGATATTTTCTCATCATTTTGTTTAAAAAAAAATTGCATCCTACCACTTCATTCTCATATAGGTAATCTATATCGAAAACATATGTTATATGTCTATTAAGAGAAAAATCACATCCTACAACTTTATTCTTATGGTTCAAGTACTTTTACCTCTTGGGATGTATTTATTATTGTCAAGTACTTCAATTCCTCTAATAGTGTACTTTATCATCATTGAACCAAGACTTGATGTTATTCAAGTGAATTTAAAAAAAAAAAAAAAAAGATGTTATTCAAGTGTAAGTTGAGTTTTCACCGTTGGTGATCAATTACATATGGGCTTTTACCACATTTCTAATGATGTCTTCAATGACTTAACATCATATCCGAAAAACATCATATCATTGTCAATCATTTCGTCAAAGAATTGCAAGATTTTCAAACTTTATTAATTTTGAATATTCAATCAACCTCATACATAACATAACTATGTCTTTTGCAAACTTTGAATATTCTTTATACATTTTTTGTAGAAATATAGGTCCCGTAAAAATTATAAAAAAATAAATACAAGTATCGTTATATGATTAAAAATATAAATCCCCGTAGAAATTATAGAAAAATATAGAGACTCGTAGTAATATATATGAGCATAAATATATGTTCTCATTGAAATTAAAGAAAATAATAGACACTTGTACTAATTAAAATATGAGTAGAAATATAAATTCTCACATAAATTATTACCTCTATCGCTAAATATAAGACACCTTTTTTCATTAATAAAAATATATTTCTATAGAAAAAAAATAGCTAAAAAAGATGTGGCAATTTTTTTTCTTTCACCACCAGTTCAATCTAATTCGGTGATTAGTTCTGGCATCAAGTGACTTTTACCCCTTCTGATCGTAGTTGCGGGATCAAACTGTGGTTATCGTTAACAAATTCAGCAGCAATCACTACTGAGACAATTCTTTTAAGCATGGACTATGGACAATTTAGTACTTTCTATATATATAGTATCTTCTTCTTATAAATTTATATGATTATATGACATTATTGATTAGTGAGGGAGTTCAGAGGTATTCATTCCACCACACCAAACATCAGAAGAAAAACTAAATAAAGAGTGTTGAACACACCCACACTCATTGGGCCACGTTTGAAGAGAAAGAGACGATGGTGGTAGAGTGAAGCTCAAAAGTAGATGAAAAGTTAAAATCTCTAAAAATAAAAATAAAAAAATAGTTGCTTTCAAGTTTCAATTGTGAAACGGTGAAACCGGTAACAAGTAAAGGAATAAAAAAAAACTGAATGAGGTGGCTGAATATTATTGGTGTGTGTTGAAAGAGTGTGTTAGAGGGTGTGACGCTAGCATTGCTCACTAAATAAATTTAAAACACATTATAACTACATCACGTTTCTCAACAAAAAAAAAAACTACATCACGTTTCTATTATTTCTCTGTCTAGTCACTGTAGTGTCACTATAGTAACCCAGTATATATATTGTACATCGCACATCCCATTCACACCAACTTGTACCTTCATAAATGCTTTTTATTTTTTGATATAGGCCTTCATAAATGCACTTCTTCTCTGCAATAACTACACACCCTTCTTCTTTTCAATTAAGAGACATGTTAAGAAAGCATAAATAAAAATTATTAAATGTTAATTTGTGAATTTTAACTTTTAAAGTATTTAATTTCTTGTATCATTAAATGTTAAGTTTTTATATTGGAATATCTTAACATGTGCTTTGAGGACACATGTTAACAAGAGTTTTCTATTATTAGTATGTACTATAAATGCACTTTAACGTCTCTCTGCTGTTTCCTTTCCACCGTGATCAATATATAGGTTATAGGCTTGTGTCAAAAAAAAAAAATATATAGGTTATAGGCTCCCTATAGCATGGACCAAAAGATTTATTGTTGCATGATGGTCAAATTTGTCATTCACTTACAGCATCAATAGCTCAGGTTTGCTAACTCATGAATTCCTTATAAATAGTGTTGCTAATTGTTGGGTTTTTGTATGTTGGCTACATTTTGCAAAAACATATTTTAGCCAAGTGTTGAGACAAGTGTGCTGACCCCAAGTGTTGTGACAAATGTTGTGACACTTTGGAACAACACCTGACTCTGTTCCTGCGCGCGCCAGCTAAGGTGTTATTATTTTCTACGCAATCTTTTGAAGATCTGTTTGAAGAATTTGTTCAAGGTTTCTTACAGAGGAAGGCGCACGTGTTTAATGTGTTTCATGAGGCAGCTAAACCATAGTTTTATTTTCCAAAGGAATTATATTTTTGGAAAATATATTTTTGCGGTTTCAAAAATATAACTATTGTTTTCAAAAATATATCACTGCTGCCGCAATTCTAGAAGCCCTAATTTTGTCTTGAAGCCCAAGTCGTTCTACTACTATAAATACGAAGGCAAGCATATGGTTTCAAGCATCTAAAATCGTGTTCTTACAAAGCGTGTGTTTTAGGGATTTTAGAGTGTTAATTGTGAGCCTATCTTGTGTCTCATTGATGCAAGCTTAGGACCTGAGTGTTATTGAGTTGTAAGTGTGAACTTCTCCTAAGCTTTGAAGTACGGAGATTGTTCTATTGTGTTGTGTGGTTTACTCGCAAGCTTTTAAGCAAGAGTGAATCCTAGTTTCTTAGGAGTGTGTCTCCACCTGTTGTGATTGTGAAATTGAATAGCAGCGCTGTCTGTGTTGCTAAGGTGGGAATTGGGACGGGGTCTCATATCTAGGAGTTCCTAGGTAGAAGGGTCATTGGGTAGTGATTAAGTGAGAAGTTGTAAACGGGTGAGTTTAGCTTCGAAGTAATACTGCTGATAGTGGACTTCATTCCTGGATTGGTATCCCCCAGAGTAGGCTTTAGGCTGAACTGGGTTAACAACTCTCGTGTGTTATTTACTTTACTGTTTGTATCGTTTTATGTTATTTACTCTGTTTATAGACAAGTGTTGGCGCACCTGTGACAACATCTGTCTACAACAGACAAGTGTTGCTACATCTTGAGCAACACCTGTCCACTGTGTGCCAGGAATTTCAATTGGCATCAGAGCAGGCACCCTGTTCTGAATTTTAGGGTGAGCTCCAGGGAAAATCGTTTCTGGCAAGGATGGACAAAGAAGGAGGTTTTGTTACCAGACCACCTCTCTTGGTTGGCGCTTCAAACTATGACTATTGGAAGTCCCGCATGATGGCCTTCCTAAAACAAATTGATAGCAAGACATGGAAGGCAATTCTGAGAGGATGGACTCCACCTGTGAAGATGGACAAAGATGGTAAACCAACTCTTGAGTTGAAATCTGCTGAAGAATGGTCCAAAGAAGAAGATGAGCTTGCTCTTGCAAACTCAAAAGCATTGTATGCACTATATAATGGTGTTGACAAGCACATATTCAGACTCATCAAAAAGTGTGTCTGTGCTAAGGAAGCTTGGACAATTCTTGAGACTGTTCATGAAGGTACCTCTAAAGTGAAGCTGTCTAAGCTACAACTCCTAACAACTAAGTTTGAGAATCTTAGAATGAATGATGATGAAACCATTCAGGATTTTCACATGACCATACTTGACTTTGACAATCAATTTGATGCCTTGGGTGAAAAGATACCTGAAGAAAAGCTGGTAAGAAAAATGCTCAGGTCTCTACCTAAGAAGTTTGACATGAAAGTCACAGCTATAGAAGAAGCAAAGGATATCACAGATATGAAGCTAGATGAATTGGTTGGTTCACTACAAACTTATGAGGTTGCTGCAAATGAAAAGATGGATAAGAAAAACAAAAGTATTGCCTTTGTTTCAAATGCTGAGGAAGAAGATCAACTGAGTGACACAGAGTCTGAACAAAGCATCTCTGATGCAATGGTTCTTTTGGGAAAACAATTTAATAAAGTACTGAAGAGAATGGACAAACGCCCTAAGACAGGTGCAGCTGACATTGGGCGCAACACTTACAGGAACTTCAGAAAACCTGTGACAGATGAAAAATCAGCTCCAAATAAAGGTGTTCAATGCCATGAATGTGAGGGGTTTGGTCACATTAGAAGTGAATGTGGTACCTTTCTGAAGAAACAAAAGAAGGGGTTAACTGTAACTTGGTCAGATGAAGATTCTGAAGGAGAAACTGATACTGCAAAGGCTATACATGTATTGACAAGTGTTTGTGAAGGAAAATTGATACGATAAAAGCAGCGGAATTTTAAAATTTTCCTTTTGTGATCCTTACGAATGGTCATGAATTGTGTTTAGAGTTTTACCTTTTGGTTCGAAAACTCCCTTTAAATCACGAACGGCTATCGAACACTTCGAATCACGAACAAGGTCACGAACAAGAACCTCGAACCGTCACGAACAAGGTCACCACCAAGTCACCAACGAATTTGATCACAAGCGTTAAAGGTATAACGCCTCTAGCCAGTCCACACGAACAACAACCTTCAATGGAGTGCTAGCTCCAATGGTTTGAAGGGTTAGGAGAAAGGAGGCACAAAATAAGGATTAGGGTTTTTCACAAAAACTCTAGAAAGGTGATTAGGGTTTCTCAAGAGAGGAGAGAACAAAGGCTCATGAGAATGAGTAACAAAAGTGTGTAACCCTTTCTCCTTACCACAAGGGTTCTATTTATAGAACCACTTGCCATGGCAAAATTACACTAAAGCCCTTTTAACTAAATGGGCTATAGTGGGCGCCATTCTCATGTAAATATGTCTAGTACATATTTGCACCCCCTTCTTGCTACATCATACCATATGATGTAATGCTCATTTTAATTACCATAATACCCTTATCATATTTCCTTATTTCTCCAAGGTGCACCGTACCTTACGGTGTTCCAATCTCACTAGATTGTTCTTATGTGTGTGACCCTGTAGGTTTCCGTAACATTGACAATTATAATAAATCACTATTTATTACAATAAACAGTGAGCGGTATCTAGCAACACATCACTGCTACTCAAGTTACGAGAAATTAACATGTGATCTAAACATAACCTCTTGTGATAATATCAGTGTGTATAATTACCCCTTTGCCCTTTATGTCTATATTGAACACAAAACATACTTGGTGTCATCTTTGTCCAGTTCAATATTGGGCCCATGACATTTATCCTGTTATGCAGGATTGGCAAATTCCATCTAGGTCACTACTGTCCCTCAGCATGCTTTGTGAAGTACCCATCAACTGCCTTTATGGTTATCCTGTTACGGATAACGTTAGATCAGCAACAAAGTACTTGACTCCACATCTAGGGTACAAAGTGGTTTCAGGTCTAAGGGCGGTTTACACCATTATCACCATGAGAGTAACTTATGACACTTTGCATAACTTTGCATGTAGTACTCTCATAGCGGGTCAATCCAGTATAAATATTACTCCTAATATTTATACCTACGTCAAGACTTGATAACTCCTTATCCCATGATCCATGAGATGTGATCATCAGTCTATCTTCATAATAGTCTTTATGCTTTTAAGGTTATCCCCTTTACCTTAAAGCTCGACTACAGATACTTTAAGAATAGTGTCCTTATGTTTAATATTATCTCATGATTAAGTCACACTTAATTATTAAACGGACTTTCTATTCTAGGGACTTCATTATTTTGCAACCTTACAAATATAATAAAGAAATGCCATATTTATATTCAAACTCCTAAAGCAAATACTATGAAAATAGATTGGCTCTTAGGGCTTACTCCAACAATCTCCCACTAGCACTAAAGCCAATCTAGGTTTCTCTTAATATAGACTTAGTATGCCCATCACGCTTCAACTGCGCAAGAGGCTTTGTTAGTGGATAAGGAACTATTTCCTATGTTGGTATCTTACGTATCTTTCAACGTTCTATTTCGATCTCTATCGAAATATATAAGTGTCTAAGTATATTCATGAATCGTCAGTGAGATCTATTTTCAAGTGTTCTTGCAAGATTAAACTATTACCATCACTAATGTGATTAATGTGACTTGTAACACCGGAAACATATCTTTAGCTCAATCATGAGCCAAACGATCCAATCTTAAATACTCAACTTATTTAACTGAAACAAACATATTACGAAGCTTATCTTATAGCTTTCAATGCTTGTATTCAGCCATGATATACAATACATTGGTATGGAAACTTCCTTCATTATAACTTCCTTATAATGATCCTTCCCATACCTATCTATTTCAAGAAATAGGCCTTAGTTCCTTTAAGGTCCTTAGGGATATTCTTGAAGGTAAGTTAGTGTCAAACACTAATTTCAATTTTGGTACATAGGTTATTCCTAACTCTTTAGGAATTCTTGCCTAAGTGTTTCATCAAGAGTTATTTTCTTAGTCATGTCTCACATGTATAAGAAAAATGTCTTGATGATTAATATGATATCAGATATTATCACTCCCACTAAAACTTTGTATGCACAAGATTTATATTTGTCCTTCATTTGTTTTCCACAAAACTTTCAAAAGGAACAAATATTCAAATTTATTCGATCTAATCAAAGTTAGATAGGTTTGTCCTTGTTAATTTGTTTTCATAAAACTTCATAAAAGGAACAAACAATAATTTAATTTTCTGAGAACTCTATCTAATCAAAATTAGATAGCTACAAGTTATATACCTTTCTAGCATCATTTGGATCAACAAAACCCTTACGTATATGTCCAACGCATATATATGAGGTCATTCCAATTAAGGAATGCAACTTTGTTATCCATCTACCAAAACATGTAGTACAACATTTAGCAGAAGCAATCAAATATTATAAGGTATTCTTAATACCATCCATATCAGTGTTCAAAAAGAATACTCACTTTCATCGTATGAGTCTTACTCATCTTGAAGACATAACCAATATCTACATAAGGTTAGTGTATATGGATTCTGTATGAGATTTCATGGCATTTAGCCACTTCTCATAATCTAGATCGTCTTACGACCTTTTAGAAAGTCAAAGACTCATCTTCCATGAGAATCATATCACATTGCTGAGTCATGATAAAACCATACCTTGTAGCCATATGTGATATGTTAGACTTATCTTGGATTTGTGCAACTTTAAAACAATGGTTCTTCAACAACCTTGAGGAACCGGTTTGCATTCCCTTTTAAATAAATATGTTTTGTGGTACTTGAATTTATTCAAGTTCTATATCACTCCCACTGTCTCTTTTAGAGACACACTCCCACTAGAGGAATGTTTCAAACCTAGCAACAAAACAACCTTTTGTCCTTAAGAGTGATATAGGACCAATATCCCTTTCTTTAGGATATTTCCACTTATTCATTCATTCATTTGGAATTAGATTTATCTAATAAATTTTAATCCAAAATTCTCATAAAGACAAACTTGGTACTCTTACCTCCATATCGCATATGGTGTCTTTATGATCATTTTAAAAGGGAACTAATTGTGGGTGAAGATTAATTATAAGTAAAGAGATTTATAGAAAGAGTCAATATATAATTAAACTATCCTTAAATCATGTCAAACATGATGTGATAAAATAGTTATTATAGTCTTTTAATTAAGTATTTACTGATATGACTCATTCATATAACTTAAATACTTTTGTCGAGTTCTATTTTCTTCATTGTTGAATTTCTTTGACAAATTCAAAGATTTCTAATTGGTGTCATACACCTACCAACATCTAATGATTTTAATCATCAATGTTAATGAAGTAAAATAAACTCAATATACAAAATATGTTTAGTGGTCGACATACATCTCATGTATATTGTTCAAATAGGTCATGCGTTATTTTATTGACACATCGAACATTTGTACTAAACAACAATGCTCTTGATATATTTAAGGTCCAAATCATATTTGGCTCTTATCACGATTGTTATAGATAACCCTATCAAGACCATGGAACCCTAGTCCATTACTTGACTTGGAGTAATAGTATAGAAAACTTTGCTTAAATGATAGGACCATTACTTGTCTTATCATTTAAGGCTACAATTCATATATTGTCAATACAAGATATACAATTGCTACTTCTATTACTAGATGGAATTCAATAACAATTATTGTGTTCCATTTCAAACTCGATTTTAAGTCATTGCATAAGCTCTCATTATCAATGAAACAATTTTCATTCTAGATATGGGTTGACTTAAAATTATAGCCAATGTTCTAATTCTTTAAGCATCTCTATTTTCGAAAAATTGAGATTCAACATCTTGTATCATATACTTTTGATGTAGAAATAGAAATTTTGACTTTCTATAACAATATGTGCATTATTGAAGTCTCACTTCATACTTTTGGTTTGACTCTTCCAAGAACTATTTACGTCATTTTTATTTAATGGTCTAACCATAGCCGTTCTACTTTGACAACCATTTTGTACTATTCAAATAAGAGGAATATAAATCTTATTTATATTATATCTCAAATCTTTGATAGTGCAAATTAATTCTCATTCAACTCAACAAATTCCGGTAGATATTCAAAACAATTTTGTCTATATCTATTCCATTATAATTTGTTAGATTGATCCTATGACCAACTTTTGATCCATTGAGAAATTTATCATACTTTAAAGTTCTTTCAAAAGGATCTTACTTGAGATTAAATGATCACATCATTTATTATATATTCTATATCTAGACGTCAACTTGATGCTTCTAACAAGTATCCCTTTTCAATCTAGTTATGGTAGGTTGTTCACAGTTTATAGTTCAAGACTTATAGTTTTCTCGCATTTGAGAACAATTCTCAATTTGTACCAATACAGAAACTCCTTTCTGAAAATCTTGTCCTTCATAAGGACAACTTAATATGTATTGTATTTCGAAATTCTAATTACAAAGATATGTAAGATATTATGACTAAATCATATTTAATTTGGTCTTTAATTAAATACGCTCTCTCACTATTTTACTCAAAACAAATGACCCTCGACATTTGATTCGGAAAATCCCGTTGGAAGATTTTCTAGTGAGAATGAGATCCATATTTCACTTCGTTTTAAGTCAGCGTTGGGCTGATTACACAAAACTTAGTTATTTAGGTAGGAAACTCCTTTCCAATTGTATCTCATACAACTCTCATATCCTTTCTATTGGGTGAATAACACTTATTCTAATCCATCACATGGAATGACCCAATACTTGCTTCTAAAGTCATATAATCTTATTATATTTTCTTTAGTTAAGTTAGACCCATTAAATAGCGATCGGATAAATAAATTACCTCACCGCAACTTATCAATATTGACAATGCACTTCGCGTTGGCAAAACCTACATTGATCGATATTGATCTTGAAGGGCGCTATTCGTTGGAAAGCAATAAAACTTAATATTAATTCCTTTGAGGGCTTTTATAATTAATTTGATCTCACCTTACCACGGCTTACATACAATGACGTCACTCCATTCATAACATGCATCAACATACATAATATAATAAAATGAAACAGTTATGGCCCATAGCGCATTTGTTCTCCCAAGCCAATGAGAGAACCTAATCTAACCTAAAACGATCTATACTTCTCCAAGCATGATCTCCAAGGTTGACCTCCATTGTTCTTCTTCTTCATAATATTACATAATAATATAAAAGAATACTCGTTTTACATACGAGGGAGTGGATGAGAAGAGAATATAGAGAATAGAGATAAGGCACGACACGCAGGCCGTATTTAAAAACCAAATGCAATAAAATAAATAAACTAAGGCCATAACCGATCATCAAATATAATAATAACAAACAAACTTTATTATTATTAAAGTCTCATAATTAATTAAATCCGGCGATTGATCAAATCAGGTAAGTTTGATTCAAATATTTAATTCACAATTAAATATTTCGAATCAAAATTTGCTAAAATAAATAACATTATTTTAAATTAGAATTAAATCTTTTGACAATTCTCCAAATATGGAAAATTATTTAATCAAAACCTTTTTGAATAAAATATTTCCAAAATTGGTAATATTATCTTTTAAAACAATTTTAAAAGATATTTCTAGAGATTTGAAACGATTTCATAATTAAATATATTTGTCAAATATGGAAAATTATTTAATCAAAACCCTTTTGAATAAAATATTTCCAAAATTGATGATATTATCTTTTAAAACAATTTTAAAAGATATTTCTAGAATTTTGAAACGATTTCAAAATTAAATATATTTATCATCTACTTTTCGCATCAACACTTGATACGTTTTGCAAATCCTAATTTTAATGACACAACATTTGTGCAACCCTTTCATGCCGTCAAAATTCCTTATGACCAAATTCAATCCAATTGATCAACATGTCATTGTTTCACCATACAAATGTCGGATTCCGAAACAAATGAACACGGCTCGCTTTAATTGAATAACTTTCATAATAATTTTAACGAAATTACTAACGGTATATCACATACACCATTTTGCATTACGGTTACTTATATCATATATAAGTTTATGGCCGTTCTTGATTGTGTAACCTTAGGACAATTAACATATCGCATGCTTCACCATACAAGTGTCGGATTCCGAAGCCGTTTCAATGTTAATTACCCAATTCATACACAAAACTTACATCACATGTAAGTATTGACCGTTCTTGTTCGTGTAACCTTAGGACAATCAACATATCGCATGCTCCACCATACAAGTGTCGGATTCCGGAGCCGTTTCAATGTTAATCATCCAATTTATACACAAACAACCGTCAAATTTTAATTACTCGATTTTAATCTTTTATTAACTGTTTTAATCATATTAAAACTGAATTCATGAATTTAAACAAACATCAATTCATGGTTTCGTAAGTGGCTCTGATACCACTGAAGGAAAATTGATACGATAAAAGCAGCGGAATTTTAAAATTTTCCTTTTGTGATCCTTACGAATGGTCATGAATTGTGTTTAGAGTTTTACCTTTTGGTTCGAAAACTCCCTTTAAATCACGAACGGCTATCGAACACTTCGAATCACGAACAAGGTCACGAACAAGAACCTCGAACCGTCACGAACAAGGTCACCACCAAGTCACCAACGAATTTGATCACAAGCGTTAAAGGTATAACGCCTCTAGCCAGTCCACACGAACAACAACCTTCAATGGAGTGCTAGCTCCAATGGTTTGAAGGGTTAGGAGAAAGGAGGCACAAAATAAGGATTAGGGTTTTTCACAAAAACTCTAGAAAGGTGATTAGGGTTTCTCAAGAGAGGAGAGAACAAAGGCTCATGAGAATGAGTAACAAAAGTGTGTAACCCTTTCTCCTTACCACAAGGGTTCTATTTATAGAACCACTTGCCATGGCAAAATTACACTAAAGCCCTTTTAACTAAATGGGCTATAGTGGGCGCCATTCTCATGTAAATATGTCTAGTACATATTTGCACCCCCTTCTTGCTACATCATACCATATGATGTAATGCTCATTTTAATTACCATAATACCCTTATCATATTTCCTTATTTCTCCAAGGTGCACCGTACCTTACGGTGTTCCAATCTCACTAGATTGTTCTTATGTGTGTGACCCTGTAGGTTTCCGTAACATTGACAATTATAATAAATCACTATTTATTACAATAAACAGTGAGCGGTATCTAGCAACACATCACTGCTACTCAAGTTACGAGAAATTAACATGTGATCTAAACATAACCTCTTGTGATAATATCAGTGTGTATAATTACCCCTTTGCCCTTTATGTCTATATTGAACACAAAACATACTTGGTGTCATCTTTGTCCAGTTCAATATTGGGCCCATGACATTTATCCTGTTATGCAGGATTGGCAAATTCCATCTAGGTCACTACTGTCCCTCAGCATGCTTTGTGAAGTACCCATCAACTGCCTTTATGGTTATCCTGTTACGGATAACGTTAGATCAGCAACAAAGTACTTGACTCCACATCTAGGGTACAAAGTGGTTTCAGGTCTAAGGGCGGTTTACACCATTATCACCATGAGAGTAACTTATGACACTTTGCATAACTTTGCATGTAGTACTCTCATAGCGGGTCAATCCAGTATAAATATTACTCCTAATATTTATACCTACGTCAAGACTTGATAACTCCTTATCCCATGATCCATGAGATGTGATCATCAGTCTATCTTCATAATAGTCTTTATGCTTTTAAGGTTATCCCCTTTACCTTAAAGCTCGACTACAGATACTTTAAGAATAGTGTCCTTATGTTTAATATTATCTCATGATTAAGTCACACTTAATTATTAAACGGACTTTCTATTCTAGGGACTTCATTATTTTGCAACCTTACAAATATAATAAAGAAATGCCATATTTATATTCAAACTCCTAAAGCAAATACTATGAAAATAGATTGGCTCTTAGGGCTTACTCCAACAGTTTGCACATCTGACACTGAATCCTGTGAAGAAGAACTGACCTTTGATGAACTTGCTGAATCATATAAAAAGCTGTGTCTGAAGAGTGCAGAAGTCTGCAGAGTCTCTGAAGAACAAAAAGAAACAATCACTAAGTTGGAAACTGAGAGAGCTGCTAATATGTCAAGAATCTCTGAATTCAGTACTAAATGGGAAGATAGTTTAAAGATCATTGAGGAACAGAAGGCAACTATCATCAACTTAGAAGCTGACAAGATCAAACAACTGACTGAAATAGCCCATCTAAATGAAGAGGTAACTGAATTAAACTCTCATCTTGAGAATTTAAAGAAGCATGTTCTTAGGCTATTCAAAGGAAGTGATCTAGATGAAATCCTGGAAACTCTGCCAGTTCCTAGCAAATCCAAAACTGGTATTGGGTATGAATACAAAAATGTTAATAGGATTATGGATTACAACAAAGAGGGGAAATATATGCCTGAGATAAGGAAACAACCACCTCCAAAAATGCATGACAGGATGTCGCCACACCTGTCTCCTAGACAGCAGAGACAAGTGTTGCCACATGTGGCACCACATCAGCAAAGATGGCAGAGACCTAGGTTTATACCTAGACCAAGAAACAGGTACCATTCATGGAGATGTCATCACTGTGGAAGAAAGGGGCACATAAGGCCTTATTGCTACAAACTGTATGGTTATCCAAGTGAAACTCCACAAGAATCTGATCAAACCATCACAAAGATGGAATGGAAGCAAAAAGATGATACAACAAATACCAAGGAGTATACAGCTGGAAGCAGTGGGAAAAGTTTGATTGCTCATACATCTCTCAGAGCATCATCAAAAGAAGATTGGTACTTTGATAGTGGTTGTTCCAGACACATGACTGGTGTTGAAAAGTATTTGAAAGAGGTAAAATCCTATGCCACAAGCTTTGTGACATTTGGAGATGGAGCAAAGGGGGAAATCAAAGGTATTGGAAGACTTATTGACCATGGTCTACCAAAACTTGAAAATGTTCTCCTTGTAAAAGGACTAACTGCCAATCTAATCAGTATAAGCCAACTATGTGATCAAGGCATGAAAGTCAACTTTACAAAAAATGAATGTCTGGTCAGCAATAATGAAGGAGACATCCTTATGAGGGGTGTTAGATCAAAAGACAACTGCTACTTGTGGATCCCTTTTGAAGAAGGTAATGTATCTACATGTCTCTTAACTAAAAATGAAGAGGTTAAGCTGTGGCATCAAAAATTAGGACACCTTAACCTGAAGAGCATGAAGAGAGTCATATCAGAAGAAGCTGTCAGAGGACTACCAATCTTACAGATACAGGAAGGCAATATCTGTGGTGAATGTCAGATTGGGAAGCAAACCAAAGTGTCGCACCAAAAGTTGCAACACTTGTCCACCTCTAGAGTTCTTGAGTTACTACATATGGATCTGATGGGTCCCATACAAGTGGAGAGTCTTGGAGGTAAGAAATATGTTCTTGTTATTGTTGATGACTTCTCTAGGTATACTTGGGTGAATTTCATTAGGGAAAAATCTGAGACTTTTGAAGAATTCAAAAATCTTTGTATACAACTTCAAAAAGAGAAAGACTGTGGTATTGTAAGAATCAGAAGTGACCATGGTAAGGAATTTGAAAACTCTAAATTTGCTGATTTCTGTGCTGCTGAAGGAATAATTCATGAATTTTCTTCACCAATTACACCTCAACAAAATGGTGTGGTTGAGAGAAAGAATAGAACCTTACAGGAATCTGCTAGAGTAATGTTGCATGCCAAAAATGTTCCTTACAAGTTCTGGGCTGAAGCCATGAATACAGCATGTTACATTCACAATAGAGTAACATTAAGGAAAGGTACTGCTACAACATTGTATGAACTATGGAAGAATAGGAAGCCTACTGTGAAGTACTTCCATGTGTTTGGGTCAAAATGTTATATTCTGGCAGATAGAGAACCTAGGAGAAAATTGGATCCCAAAAATGATGAGGGGATATTTTTAGGTTACTCAACCAACAGCAGAGCATACAGGGTTTTTAACTCCAGAACAAGAACTATGATGGAATCAATTAATGTTGTTGTTGATGACAGTGATACAACAAGTGCAGATCCAGCTGAAGAGACAGATGTCATAACACCTGTCCCAACACCTGATGATGATCAAACTGAACCTGAACCTGATCAACATTCTGAGTCTACTACAGAGGTTCCTAGACCAAACAAGGGACCATCTACTAGAACACAGAAGAATCATCCTCTGGAACTTGTCATTGGAAATCCAAATCAAGGAATTGCAACAAGAAGATCAAAAGAAGCAATTTCCAATTCATGCTTCATATCAAAGATTGAACCAAAGAATGTTAAAGAAGCTTTGACTGATGAATACTGGATCAATGCTATGCAGGAGGAACTAACTCAGTTCAAAAGAAGTGAGGTATGGGATCTAGTACCTAGACCAGATGGTATAAATGTTATTGGTACAAAGTGGGTGTACAAGAACAAAACTGATGAAAATGGTGATATTACTAGAAATAAAGCCAGACTTGTAGCACAAGGATACACCCAGATAGAAGGAGTAGATTTTGATGAGACTTTTGCTCCAGTTGCTCGCTTGGAGTCCATAAGATTACTCTTGGCTGTGGCATGCATTTTGAAATTCAAGCTATATCAAATGGATGTAAAAAGTGCATTCCTAAATGGCTATCTAAATGAAGAGGTATATGTTGAGCAACCAAAAGGGTTTGTAGATCCAAGCTTTCCTAACCATGTTTACAAACTAAAGAAAGCACTTTATGGATTGAAACAAGCTCCTAGAGCATGGTATGAAAGATTGACTGAATTTCTTGTCAGCCATGGATACAAGAAGGGTGGTAATGATAAAACCCTGTTTGTAAGAGAAGAAAAAGGGAAGCTAATGATAGCTCAGATATATGTGGATGATATTGTATTTGGTGGAATGTCGCGACAAATGGTGGAACATTTTGTGCATCAAATGCAATCTGAATTTGAAATGAGTCTTGTAGGTGAGCTAACTTATTTTTTAGGTCTTCAGGTCAAACAAATGGAAGACACTATATTTATCTCTCAAGAAAAATATGCAAGAAACATTGTGAAGAAATTTGGTATGGAAGGTGGCAGTCACAAAAGGACACCTGCACCTACACACTTGAAGCTCACCAAAGATGAGAAAGGGGTTGATGTGGATCAAAGTCTCTATAGAAGTATGATTGGGAGCTTACTATATCTCACAGCTAGCAGGCCTGATATCATGTTTGCAGTTGGTGTTTGTGCTAGATACCAATCTGAGCCTAAGATGAGTCATTTGACTCAAGTAAAGAGGATCTTCAAATATGTCAATGGCACATGTGGCTATGGAATTCTATACTCTCATGGTAATGATTCTACCTTAATTGGATATTGTGATGCAGATTGGGCTGGAAGTGCTGATGATAGAAAGAGCACCTCTGGTGCATGTTTCTTCTTGGGAAACAATCTAGTATCATGGTTTAGTAAGAAGCAAAATAGTGTGTCTCTATCAACAGCTGAGGCAGAATATATAGCAGCTGGAAGTAGTTGCTCTCAATTGTTATGGATGAGACAAATGTTGAAAGAGTATAGTGTGGAGCAAGATGTCATGACACTCTACTGTGACAATCTTAGTGCTATAAACATTTCTAAAAATCCTATTCAACATAGTAGGACTAAGCACATTGACATACGTCATCATTTTATAAGAGAGCTTGTAGAAGAAAAAATTGTTACACTTGAGCACATTGCATCTGAAGAACAGTTAGCAGACATTTTTACTAAAGCTTTGGACGCAAGTCAATTTGAAAAATTGAGAGGCAAATTGGGAATTTGCCTTTTTGAAAATCAATAGCAGTTACTGCTTGGAGAGCGTGCAGCAGTTAATTTCTCTCTCCCACTCTTGGTGCACGCTAACTTAAGGGAGTTATTATTGGTTTTACAAAACCAACCTATCTTCACGCAAACTTCTCATCTTCTTTTCTCTCTCACGCAAGTCAACTCAACTTCCACTTTGTATTTGCTCAGAGAACGTTCAACTTCCATCTTCTTCAATCACAAAATTCACCTCTGTTCACTCATCATGTCTGACTCGGCCAAATCTTCACCAACAAAGACAGATGCTGTACCATCACCACAAATGGCGATAAATGCTGTTCCTCTAACCACCATACCTTCCACAAGTCCAACGATGAGGAGAAAATCAGTTGCGAAGAAGGAAAAATTATCACAAACGAGCATAAATCCTTCATCTCCCTCCTCTTCAATTAAGAAAACGAAGAAGAAGAGCAAGAAATCGCGAACTGAATCGAGAAGAAGTTTTACAATGTCTGAACTGCATGTTGATCCACTTCCATCGAGTGGTGTTGCTACTCCTGTCGTAAAAGCGGCAGAGGTTAATGTCGACGCATCTGGTAAGAATTCTCTTAATCAAAACCTTAATATTCCAAATCCTGGTGAAACCCTAGGTGTAGAGACCCCTGAGATGTCTGGAAATTTGGGGAAAAGTGTTCCTAACTCCCCTGTTGCTGTTGATGATAATATTGGTGCTTCTACTGAGACCAATAATGATGTTGCTGATGAGTCCATTAAGAAAACTGCTCCTGAGACTCATGTTGCGCCAAGTGTTGCAACACATGGCGCTACGCCAAATGTGGTGCCAGATGTTACCACATCTTTGGCACAAGAAAACCTTGTGGACTATTCTGAATCTGATGAGAGTCCCCCACCTAAAGCTACTGATAAAGAAACTGTTCCTGATAACGCTGTGAATGATAATCCAGAGGTTATACTTGTTAATGAAACTACTACCAGTGATAAGGCTGTCCCTACAAACTCTGAGGCTAGTGTGGCTAGGAGGACTAGAAGTAGAGTTAATAAAGGTGTAGAGACTGCTAGTACACCTGTCCAAACACCCAAACCCTCTAAGGCTGGAAAGGGTACTGGTAAAAAGTCTGTGTATGGACCTCCAAAACCTGTCAGTAAAGTGGTCCCTAGGTCAGAGACCAAGAAAAGAAAAGCTCCTCCAACTAGTGATTCTGATTTTGAACCAGAGACAGATGTTGCTGCATCTGGCAGCACATCTAGGAAAAGTGTAGGAAGGAAGAAGGTTCCTCAATCTGTTCCATCTGCTCCATTAGATAATGTTTCATTTCATCTGGAAAATGGGTCTGCAAGGTGGAAGTTTGTATATCATAGAAGGTTAGCTCTGGAAAGAAATTTGAAAGCTGATATTCTTGAATGTCCTAGTGTTGTAGAAGCTCTTGAGTATGCAGGTCTGATGAAAACTGTGGTTGGTTTGGACAAGTGCTTTGACAGGCTTGTTAAGGAATTTTTGATTAATGTTGCTGAAAACTGTAATGATCCAAGAAGTCCTGAATATAGGCAAGTGTTTGTACGTGGAAAGTGTGTCAGTTTCTCACCGATTGTGATTAATCAATATCTCCAAAGAAGCTCTGATGAAGTGGCTCCTCTGAAAGCCACAGATAATGAAATCTGCAAGGTCCTCACTGGTGGAAAAATTAAAGTGTGGCCAAGCAAGGCAAAGTTGTCTGCAACTTCCCTCTCACCATTCTATGCTGTTTTAAATAGGATTGCTGCCCATAATTGGGTTCCAACCACCCACTCAGGTGATATTGCAAGAGGATTGGGTAAGTTCATTTATGCTGTGGGTACAAAGGCCAATTTTGACTATGGAGCTTATTTCTTTCAAGAAACCTTAAGCCATGCTCTGACATATGCTGTTGAGAAACCAGTTGCTTTTCCCACTCTGCTATGCAACATTATGCTTGAACAACACCCAGATATACTAAGAAGTTCTGATGTTCCTTGCAAAAGGAAAGGGGTGTTGGTGATTGAGCAGAGGCTGCTGGATGGGACAAAGGTTGCAGCAGGTGTTGGCACATCTGTCCAGGCTGGTGTACTTTCAAGGAAACAGATGATTGCTGATCTTACTGAAACTAGCAGAGCTCTTGAGGCCAGGAAGCTGAAAATAGACCGTGTGATTGAGGCACTCAAGGCTGAGGAAGCTGCTGAGATGGCTGAGGGTGAGCCAAATGGACAAGAAGGAGAAGAGGCTAGTGAGTCTGAGGATGGTTCTGAGGATGTGATGGAGGACTCTGATGAAAGTTCTTCAATCTGATTTCTGATGTTTCCTTATATTTGTTTCTGATGTACTTTTGTTGTTTTTCTTGGTGTTTCTTTTATGGGCAAGGCCCTGAATTTCTAGCACCTGTGTGTGCTCTATGGTCTGTAATAACTGCACACTGATATTCTCTATGCTCTGGTACACTACGATTTCCTATTCATGATGTTTGTCTAAATTGTGGCTAAAAAGGGGGAGTAGTGTGTGTGTGGGACAAGTGTGGTGACAGATGTTCTCACATCTGGTGACTGTTCTATTTTTGCATGAATTGTTCGTATGCTCGTATTGAGGGGGAGTGTAAGTAATATGCATGTACTGAGGGGGAGTAGTGAATATTCTTTCTCTATCTGGTGTGTGTATGCATGAATTCAGGGGGAGTGTGAGTGAAATTATCTCTTGGTCGCCTGAATGTGTTTGATGACAAATGTTGTGCCAAGTGTTATGGCACCTGACTATTGAGTCCACTATCCACTATGACTGAGAATTTATTTTTCTCAGATGTTTATGGGAATTTATTTTTCCCTGTTGTTCTTATACTGAAGGAATGCGCCTTAAACTATTAGGAGTTTATTTCTCCTACTTCTTAGCATCTACTATTGGGAGTTTATTTCTCCCTTGTGTTGTTCCATGAGGCTAGTTGTGTTTTATTCCGCTGTTGCATTGCCTCTGATGCTACTTGACTATCTTGGAAGTAGTTTTTATTATGTGTTACTTTCTTTCCTAGTTGTGTGATCATGTTGACTCGAAGGAAAGGTAATACTGTATCTCTCTATATACTGGTCTAATATTGTTTTAGCCAAAATTTGCCAAAGGGGGAGATTGTTGGGTTTTTGTATGTTGGCTACATTTTGCAAAAACATATTTTAGCCAAGTGTTGAGACAAGTGTGCTGACCCCAAGTGTTGTGACAAATGTTGTGACACTTTGGAACAACACCTGACTCTGTTCCTGCGCGCGCCAGCTAAGGTGTTATTATTTTCTACGCAATCTTTTGAAGATCTGTTTGAAGAATTTGTTCAAGGTTTCTTACAGAGGAAGGCGCACGTGTTTAATGTGTTTCATGAGGCAGCTAAACCATAGTTTTATTTTCCAAAGGAATTATATTTTTGGAAAATATATTTTTGCGGTTTCAAAAATATAACTATTGTTTTCAAAAATATATCACTGCTGCCGCAATTCTAGAAGCCCTAATTTTGTCTTGAAGCCCAAGTCGTTCTACTACTATAAATACGAAGGCAAGCATATGGTTTCAAGCATCTAAAATCGTGTTCTTACAAAGCGTGTGTTTTAGGGATTTTAGAGTGTTAATTGTGAGCCTATCTTGTGTCTCATTGATGCAAGCTTAGGACCTGAGTGTTATTGAGTTGTAAGTGTGAACTTCTCCTAAGCTTTGAAGTACGGAGATTGTTCTATTGTGTTGTGTGGTTTACTCGCAAGCTTTTAAGCAAGAGTGAATCCTAGTTTCTTAGGAGTGTGTCTCCACCTGTTGTGATTGTGAAATTGAATAGCAGCGCTGTCTGTGTTGCTAAGGTGGGAATTGGGACGGGGTCTCATATCTAGGAGTTCCTAGGTAGAAGGGTCATTGGGTAGTGATTAAGTGAGAAGTTGTAAACGGGTGAGTTTAGCTTCGAAGTAATACTGCTGATAGTGGACTTCATTCCTGGATTGGTATCCCCCAGAGTAGGCTTTAGGCTGAACTGGGTTAACAACTCTCGTGTGTTATTTACTTTACTGTTTGTATCGTTTTATGTTATTTACTCTGTTTATAGACAAGTGTTGGCGCACCTGTGACAACATCTGTCTACAACAGACAAGTGTTGCTACATCTTGAGCAACACCTGTCCACTGTGTGCCAGGAATTTCACTAATATTTCATTGCCATTGGAGACATTACACTTGGCACAGAGGTGCACTAATTATAATTGACGTTCATTGTAGAACATATTTCCTCCTCTCACTATTATAAGCAAAATGGTAAAATATATTTTCAGTCCTTAATTTTATATTGAGTTTTGGCTTTCGTTCCTATATTTTAAAATTATTCCCTTAAACAGTGCGCTGCGAGCACTGTTTAGCATTTCTCTTCTTAAAAAGATAAAATGCATAAATTTTCATACAAAATTATTTATAGTGCACTAACAAGTACCTTAAGGACATAAGTTAGCATTTCCTATAATTTTTAGTTGTCTAAATGGTTATAAATAACCGTAATCAAATTGATAGATTATTTGCAAGTGTACAAACTATCGCAAGTAATAAAAAGTTTATCGTCGACAGGGATTATCGTACTTCACACAATACAATTGAAACTCGAACTTAGATGTAAAAATAGTGACATAACTGGGGGTATAATTCTCAAGATATCAACACTTAGTAAATTTTTGATATAAAATGTTTTCGAAATTCAATATGAAAAAGTAGGTTGAATCTTTGAAAAGACCTCAAATCATGAACCTCAAATGTAACTCAATTTCAATGAAATAAAATCCCTCAAGTGTTATAAATCGATTAACATTGTGATGAACACCAATATCTTGGTTGATTCATCCTATCCATTATTCATAGGTTCTCAATCTCTTGGTGGAAACCATAATGGAGTCAATTAAGCTTGTTAATCCCTAAATTACACTCATTCATTCAAGATCTCTAAAGAATCAATAAGTGCACAATAAATCCATGTCCAATTTCAATCAATATTCTCAAACAAATTGAAATCTGAAATCAATTCAAACTATGATCAAGAGTAGAAAGCATTAAAAGTAAAATTCATTGTATAACACTTATAAAGAGGAATTAATTACATCAATATTGAGGAATACACAAGGGAATTCATAATTCAAGTCCTAATCTAGATCCAACCTTAAAGAGATTTAGTTTTCCATGGTGGATTGAGCAATCTTCATCAAGAACACCCTTGAAGATCAATCCATGGTGAGAATTGGTGGGAAGGTTGATCAATCTTCACTCAAAGATCAAAGGAACTAGCTTCAAAAACTCCACACTCAGTCAATTTTCTGAATTCTTTAGTAGAAAATCTGAACTCTTCTCCAAAATCTCATGTTCCCTTTTATAGATGAGGCAAAGAAAGGGTCATAACAGAATTTTTGCCTCAAACTTCATAAATTTCGCCTCAGGCAAAATTATTTTAAACACGTGGCAGCTTCTTACATAATGAAAATTTCATTTAGCACGAAATTCCTCCCAGGCGTAAAATAACTTCGCCCCATGCGCCATTTCTTGCTTTTGGTGCGAAATTTATCACTTTTTCCACCAAAATTCAACTACTTCCTTCCTTTGCAAGTAACCTCAAACACATGCATTTTTCCTCTATTATAAGGGTCAAAATCTTTCTAAAACACTTGCAATTAGTCTTTATTTCTATGTAATAACACACGTTATCACAAATCACCACCATGATTGATTATAATAAGAAAAATATTAAATAGTGTCCCCGAAATACTCTTTAAACATCTTAAATAGTAAGTTATTGTTAAAATTTTATGGAAATATGTGAAGTCAACCCATTGGAAATTGAAATATTTCACTTTTTAAATAAATTAATTGTGAAGCCCCGATACTTAAAAAATGGCGAAGTATCGTGTCCGATACGTACTCGATACCGATACTCGTCCGATACTTTCTGATACACGCATCGGAGAAGTATCGGCAATTAATATTATTTTTTTAAAAAAAATATAATCAATACGTGTCAGATACTTCTCCGATACGCGTATCGGAAAAGTATCGGGCAATTAATGCTCTTTGATGATGGAAACATAGGAGAGGAGACTCTTACAATTCGTATTTCCTCTTAAGTATTGAATATTGTTATGTTGATTTTTCTCCTTGCCAGGACTTGAACTCGGGACCTCCAACTCTTAACCCTTAGCTCAACTAGCTTAACCAGTTGAGCTACTCATGCCACTTTTTTTTTTGTAGTACTTAACTTAAGATATGTAATTGTCACCTGTTCGATCATTTTGAGTAATTTGAATATTAATTTTTTATGATTATCGATTTTGGTTATGTTTATATATTGTGCATTTGTATATTTAATTTTAAATTTAATTTTTAAATAACGTATTCCGGCTGTATCGTATCAGAAATTTTGAAAATTTTCTCGTATCGTTATATCGGTGTCGTATCATATCAGTATCCTGTCACTTATTTAACCTTCACATCTATTTCTTTAAATGGAATGCTTAATAATCACATAATGAATATTTTAATTTGTGAAATTAAAAAAAGCTTTCAGAACCGTACATTACTCTGTCCTGCAAGGTCATTAAGATTTTCAATCATGTGACTGTCTAATTCTGTATAATGCATTAATTGATTTGTTAAAATTATAAACTATACTGTACTATATGTTGTTGTTCTTCTTCTACATATTTGTTTCTCATAATCACATTTTTGAATTATCTTTTATGCAGATTATTACTTCAAAAGAAAGATTAACAAACAAACAAACCAACCATCCAACAAACATGCTTTCTTCTTCTTCTTCATCTTCTTCTTCTTCTTCTTCTTCTCCGCAACACAATCACATTATGAATAATATGTTTGAGGAAGAGTTGCTAAAGGCAAATGATGAACGTTACCAAATGGAATTTGGAGGTCCATCAAAACAGAGTGATGAACAACAACAACCAAACCAAGATGAACAACAACCCAACCAATGTCTAAAAAAAAGGAACTATCGCCGCCATACACAAGAACAAATAGAAGAACTTGATACGTAGGATCATTTATTTTTATTTGAATGTGATGATATATATATATATATATATGTGTGTGTGTGTGTTTAATATGTTTATTTGCTCTGTTTTTTATGGTGTTAATTTATTGAACATTGTTTTATGACTAGTTTCTTCAAGAAGAATGCTTACCCAGATGACAAGGAAAGAAAAGAGCTGAGTCGTCGGCTTGGATTAGATCTTTCACAAATTAAGTTCTGGTTTCAGAACAGGCGCAATGGTTTGAAGGTAATTTTGATCAAATACATGTAACATATATATATATATATATATATATATATATATATATATATATATATATATATATATATATATATATACACACACATATAGGTTAATGTTATCGTGAACCAATATTTAAAATCATCATAAATTTTAACAAATATCGATAATACTTTTTTAAAGTAAAAATCACGATTCATCTTATTTTTACGACTAAAAATTTGACATTATTAATTTCAATTCGGTACGAGTTAAATTTCAAAAGATTTGTCCATTTTGGACCAATCTAACAATAACCCTTGATATATTATAAATGTATTTAAATGGTTTAGATTAAAAGTTTGAAACCTACTAATCAAGTTGTGGTATTATACATTCTTATATATGGTTGGCCATAGGTATTTTCTTTTTTTTTTTATGATTCAAGAATAAGTGGGTTGGGTCGATGATTAGAACAAACTTATTAGGATCTACTATGGCCAAACACCCATATAAACCCTTTATCTATTATAAAAATCTAAAAAATGGGTTGCTATAAAAAATGTATATATAGTAACATTATTTTTTATTGACGAAATTGCAAAGTCATGAAAAACTCACACACATAAAGTGGAGTGACCAAGGTTTGATCGAACTCCGGTCATGATGTCCAACACTAAAAATTTCAGCATTTTTGTCAGTTGAGCTAGAATTTGTGGACAAATGTATAGTAACATTAAAAAATAGTTTAACCAAATAAAAAAGTAAAATTTAATAGTAAATATTATTTATATTTTTTCCACGGATGTAAAAAAAACAAATTTTTGATATGGCATTTTTTTAAAGCATAATATGACATGTTATAACATAAAAATTTTGTAAAAAAGAAATGGAAAAAAAATTGTTAATAAAAAAATCTGTAAAGTGGTTTGTACTAAAAAATTGTGACTAAAAATATTTGAAGAATCTCAACTCTCAAGAGGGATAGAGGAGTAATTTATATGGGGACATATATCTCTACTCATATGTAGTATGCGTGTTTATTTTTTTATATATAATTTTTACGTGGACATATATTTCTCGGGAACTTATATTTCTATGGGAGCTACATTTTTAATCATATAATAATATGCGTGTCTTTTTTTGTTTTTTATAATTTCTATTTGAAAATTTCTACTCATTGAATATCTAAAGAGGGACGGAGGTAGTAGTTTCCATGGAGACTTATATTTCTACTCACATATTAATATACGTGCCTATTTTTCTTATAATTTTTACGCGGACCTATATTTTTACTCATATAATAATATGCATGTCAACTTTTTTAAAATCTCTACGCGGGCCTATATTTGTCCTTGGTTGAAAGAGATCTTATAAAAAGGGACTGAAAAAAATCTCAAGAGTGTTTTAATATTTCTACTCGGACCTATATTTCTACTCATATATATTAATTAATACAAGTGTTTATTTTCTATAATTTCAACGTGGACATATATTTCTACTCATATATTAGTAACCATGTCTATTTTTTTCTATAATTTCAACGGGATCTATATTTATAATTATATAATAATACATACACGTGTCTATTTTTTATAATCTCTGTGCGAACCAATCTTTCTACTCATATATTAAGACGCATGCCTATTTCTTTATTATAATTTACACGAGTCTTATATATTTCTATTCATATTAATATGCATGCCTATATCAAATAAATTACTAAATAATTTTCTGTCTCATTTATATTACAAGATAATTTTTCTCTTAAAATTTTTCATATTAAATAAAATACTAAATTATTATGTTTCACTTCAGAGTTCCAAACTATTAATATAGAGCGGCAACACGCGATCCCATGCGTAAGCACAAATATTTTTTCACAAAGCATTGACGATTGTATTTACATCCATCATATATAAGGCTATAATTTGTCACCGATAAATATTACAATTATAACTATCATAAATTGGACAATAAACTTGCAATGGTGAATAGTTTTATAATGGGATTAATATTAATTGAATTAGAGCTCTTAGGCCTTATTTGAAATTGTATTATTAAAATTGATAAGTACACATTAGTAAATTTGATACTAATTAATTTTATTATATTAGAACTAGATAACCAAAAAAAGTTTTTGTTTCCCTCAACTTCAATCGGGAAGGGACTATAACCACTTGATGTCAAAAATGATCTCGAACTAGGTGAAAACTAAAAACTAAGTTTTTGTTTTTTGATAAAAAAATAACCATAACCATAACTTCAATCGGGAAGGGGTTATAATTTATGTAATTTTTTTGGATACGAGTATTATTTATGCAAAATTGTTTTTTTAAAATTAACGTTGGTTTTTTGGACATTGTTTAAAGTATCGTTAAATGTATGTAAGAAAAAAAAAGTAACGTTAAAATTGTTTTCTTTGCATGTCTGACGCAAGTGAAAAGTGAGCGTGTACATACTATTTATCACCTACGGAGTAAATGGTTCATGCTACACCAATTCTATATATTTCTCCAAGCTAAGAAGACTAATATTTTAATTAAAATGATGTCAATTAAGTTATTATTTCAATTATTTCAATTATAAAAATAAAAATAACTATTAAATTATACTTTCAAATAATAACAACGTATATTATGGATAATATTTTAAATATTGGACCATCATAAACCACTTAAAGAAGGGTACTTATTAGAATTTGCGATATATATACTTTAAGTGGACCATTTAGTAAGTAATTGGAGCCATAGGATTAAAAGTTAAGATTTGGAGTAGCTTTATACACTTACTCTTGGAGTCGACATATACATACATACATACATATATATATATATATATATATATATATATATATATATATATATATATATATATATATATATATATATATATATATATATAATTTAAGTTATATGCACTTTGTTAATTTATAGGTTCGAAGTGAAAGAGAAGAGAATGAATTATTGAAGGCTGAGATCGAAAAGCTTCGAGCTGAGATGAATAGATACAAGACAACCCCATCTACATGTAACGTGTGCGGAATTCCGGCTACTCATATGATGTCCAATGAGCAACAACAATTGAAGTTGGAGAATGCTCTCTTAAGAAAAGAGGTATCCTTATTATTATGGGTCATACTAAATTGTGCCTTCGGGGCAGTTGTTGAACATGCTTAAAATGGAAATTATGAATAAAGTTAATGCTAGAAACACAACTTTTATGTTTTTAAGGTTTTGAATGCATATTTTTGTAAAAAAAAAAAAGATTTTGAATGCATATGTTCCAAGATAAAACTTCCTTATTAGTATGCTTAACTAGTGCCCCGAGTGTACCGTTTAACATTTTCCTGTTATTATATCTATATAATTTCATGCTGTTGGGAATCACACAATTTTCACACTGTTTTGCATCTCATACATTATTAGATCAGACGGATCAAACCAATTCATTTACAAAATTACTAAAAACGATTGTGATCGGACGGTCCCTAACTATTGCAGCGTCCTACTGCTGTAACAACTGGAAATCCGTTTCCAAAAGTTTTATACCATTGATCAATTACAAACCATCATTTATGTAATTTTTAATGAACAATTACTAATATATGAAAGCTCAAAATTTATAATAAATGAATGGTTATTAGGCATGACAATAAAATCCATACTCGCGGGTACCCGCCCAAACTCTACCCGCTTTGACGGGGAAAACCCGGTTTGACTGAATTTGAGTTTGGGATTGAGTTTTCCCCGATTTCAGAAGACGGGGTTGGGGCAGGTAATTGGGACATTGATACCCGTCCCTGAACCCGCCTCGCTTATATTAAAATTATATTTTACCTATTTTAAATTAGAAACTCTCTCTTAAATTACATTCATATATATATATATATATATATATATATATATATATATATATATATATATATATATATATACATAATTTTTAATTTGAGTAAAAAATAAACCTTTTTCTCTATTTCTTTTCTTTATTTAAAAAAATGTTGAAACAAAATAATTTTGGATTTTTAACTTTTTTTAATAAAAAAAATACTAAAATACAATCAAAATTCATGTGGAAAGAAGCGTAACGGGAAAACTCGAATCCCGTTGAGGATATCCGATCCCCATTGAATATGGGTTTGGGAAACCCAAATTTTATGTTTTTGAGTTTGGAGAGGAAAAAAACCGCCCCCGCCCCGTTGCCATGTCTAAGACCATGTGTAGTGGTGTTGAATATGGGGTGTTGAATGAAGGTCAACATGTTGAAACCATTGGAGTGGGGGTGTTTAATGTGATGTGGAGGAGGGAGATGATGAAAGAATTCAACATGTTGAATCTGCCACTTGTCAGCTGCTGATTGGTTCGCTGAATTTTTATGATTTTTATCCTTTGAACTCAATTATTTCATTGCAAATTAATTTTTTATTTTTTTACCAAAATTCGTGATTTTTTTTCTCTACAAATAGAGACTTGGTTCATTTCATTAGGACACAGAAAAAAAAAACCAAGTTTTTCACTATCTTAATCTATTATTATCTTTCTAATTAGTCTTTCTTTTGAAGTTTTAATCTTTTTTTAGTGAAATGGATCCCAACAATTCTTCTAATTATCCCAACAATTCTTTTTTCGTTAAGTATTAATTATTTTAATTTAATTTTAATCGATAATTATAATTTTAATTAATCATAAAAAAAATTAAATTTAAATAAGAATATGAAATAGAAAGTGGTGGGGTAGGGTGTTGAATAGAAAAACCATTGGAGAGGGTAAAAGTTGAATGTGTGTTGAATGATTAGGTGGAAGAAAGAGAAAATGATGTGGAGTGAAAAAGTGGGTGTTGAATGTATTTTGGTGTTGAGACCATTGTATATGGTCTAATGGTTATTAATTATGATTGACTTTTACACTAACGGCATATAAATTAAACTACTCCCGAGGTATCTTTTTATAAGAGCCAATTTAACAAAACACAGGTATTAAAGAAGTTGGTTTTAGTATTAAATTGATTGACAAATTAGATTAATTTTCCTTTTCATATTTACCCTTAGTAATGATTTCCTTATAATTAATCACTTAAGTTTTTTCATTGTTTGATGTAAACTACTAGTAAGCTTTAAGTTTTTTTATGAACAAAAAAACCAGCTTGAAAAATTTGGAGCTCAGAACCCGATAAATCCTGTCGATTCCTATAACAACATATCTTCACCACCGAATAGCAATCAAGGGCCTCAACATTCTGTTGGTAACTACAATGGAGCAATGAATGGTATGGTAGGAGAAGCATATGTTGGTGGTAGTGGCATTGGCAGTGATCTTGTTAAGTACTATGTTCCACCTCAAGGTCTTGATGATAGTAAGATTGTTGAGTTAGCTGTTGTAGGAATGGATGAACTAATAAGATTGGATCAAACTAGTGGGCCTCCTTTGTGGTTACCTACCAACTCTCTTAATGGAGAAGAATATATGTTGCAGTTTCCTACAAGCATTGGTCCCAACCCAATGAAGTTAAGACATGATGGTTCTAAAGAGTCTGCCGTGGTCTTCATAAATCCTATTAGTTTGGTTGATATCTTTATGGATGTGGTGAGTCATTAATATTTATGTACATGTACTATATCTTACTCCTATAGTTTGATTAATGTTTCAAATGATTGGACCGACACTACTGGTTCTATCGATTGAACCAATTAAATCATATTAAACAGGTCTTATAGTTTAATCTACGATTTGATTTTTCAAACATTCATTTTTTATAAATAAAATTATTGGTTTGCATGCAAACTTCAAATTTAGAGATTCTTTGTTTATTTTTTTACAATTTTTTAACCTATAGTTATATTATTAAAAAACATTTCAGAGTCAATGGTCAAATATGTTTTGCGGAATTGTTTCAAGAGCTGCAACACTCAATGTCCTTTCAACTGGAGTGGCAGGAAATTATGACGGAGCCTTACAAGTGGTACTTATTTAATTTTTTATACTAATTGAATCTCAGAATTAATTTTAACATGTATTTTTTATCTAACAATTTTTGTTCATACAAATTTTGTTTTTAGATGTCAGCTGAATTTCAGGTTGCCTCACCATCTATTCCTACTCTTGAAAACTATTTCGTGAGATACTGTAAATTGCTTCCAAACAGTATATGGGTAGTGGCTGATATTCCCTTGGATAATTTTTCTCCTACATCTATCTCAAGAACCAAAAGAAGAGTTTCTGGTTGTTTGATTCAAGAACTACCACATGATTATTCTAATGTTACATGGATTGAACACTTAGAAGTTGAGGATAACGAGGTACAAACTATATATACTCCTCTAATTAATTCTGGACTTGCATTTGGAGCTAAACGGTGGATAGCCATATTACAAAGACGATGCGAACGTCTTGTTTATTCAATGTCCAACAACATACCTATTACAGGGAGCATTGGTGGTATATGTAACTAATTTTTAAAAAATTATTATATGTGCGCGTGCGCGTGTGTGACTGTTATTTATATTTATGTGTAACATTACTATGTGTATAGTGAGGATGACTAATGCGGGAAAGGAAAGTATGTTGAGGTTAGCAGGAAGAATGGTAACCAGCTTTTGTACTAGTATTGGTGCTTCTACAGCACATGCTTGGACAAATCTACCATCAAATGGGTCTGAGGAAGTAAAGGTTATGACCAAAAAATATATCGGCGAATCAGGCAGTGATATATCATCTGATGTAGTGTTAAGTACTGCTACTTCTTTCTGGCTTCCCATTCCTCCCAAAAGGGTTTTTGAGTTTCTTCGTAATGAAAGTTCAAGAAGTCGAGTATGTATCTACACAAACTTTAGTGCTTTCTAATGATTTTTATACCGAAAAAAAAAACTATTATATATAATTCTTCCTTAGAAGCTTACATATTCGATTGAATTTACAGTGGGATATTCTCTCCACCGGATGTACAGTTCAAGATGTGGCTCACATTGTCAATGGTTGTGATCCTGGCAATTGTGTGTCTTTACTTCGTGTCTGTGTAAGTTCCTGGCTATAGCATATGTAAAATTGGTATGTATATTAGTCATCAAAACACATGATCTAACATTATGTTTTTGTTACAGAGTGAAAATACAGGTCAGAGTAATAGGGTGGTACTACAAGAGAGTTGCACTGACATAACTGGCTCATATGTAGTATATGCGCCAGTTGATGTCATTGCAATGAATTTAGTATTATGTGGTGGCGACTCAAATTGTGTTACTATGATTCCTTCCGGATTCGCTATTCTTCCCGATGGAGGACCAATTATGGATAATGGATCTGGAGGTTCTCTTATCACAGTTGGATTTCAAATTTTTGTTGATTCGGTTCCACATACAAGGCTAGCTCTAGGTTCAGTCTCCACTGTTAACACTTTGCTCAAGGCCACTGTGGAAAGGATTAAAGTTGCATTGATGCCTAAGTGACACCTAATTCCAGTACCTTCATATGGTAATTTTCAAATTCAGTACTACTTTTTAATGAAATTTTAGTCTTTTAATTTTACGAGTAGTTATGACCTATAGCACAAACATTTCTAATCATGTATATATCTGGTGTCTGATACATATTAATTTTGACACCGACACAACATCGATACATGTGATTATATTTAATTATATTATTTTTTAAAATTATTATTGATGTTGAAGTGTTCGTTATTTATGTTTGTGTTAGTGTTACATAGTAGTTAAAGTCATTGCTTAAATGATTGCCATGTTTTATTCCTTGGAAAATCTCAAGAGAATAAAAAGTAACATGTTTTTCTTATGTTGCAGGCAGAACAAGCTAAGATGACAAACTTGGAATTTTTGAAACAAGGGGAACAAGTCAATAAACACACCTTGGATATCTTTTCAATTTTGGAACTTTGAAGGAACATCTTAGGTTTGAATATTGACTTTCACCTAATGAAAACCAAAATACTTTCACCAAGTCTTGTTGTTTTAACTTGGAATAATTGCAAATTTTATCTTTCACTTTGAATTTTTATGTATTTTATGTGTTGTATTGTCCCACTGACAAATTTTCTCAAATTGGTGGTATGTTGTCGACTTTGATTATAACAAAACTCCGATGAATTTTCCCGTTTCTTTTGAGATTTTGAAAGCTGGACTGACTAGTTCGAGATTCATTACTTTGTGTGTTTTGATGTCTCCATAAGAATTAAGGTAGGTCTAAACTTATTTTTAAAAGTAAGCTTTTAAGTTTGGTCATATTTCTTCGACTTGAGAAATGATAGAGTATCTTTTATGTCCATTGTCCTGTGAAATATGAATATAGTCCAGTAATATAGAGTATTATTTAAAGAAAAACTTCTATATGTTCATAAATCTTAGCTCAACTCGGCTTCTCTCAACTTATATTTATGAATTTCCAATAACTATTTTTATTTTTTCTATCTAAAAAGAAGACAATTTCTATCTCGACATATGAAATTATATTTCAATATCAGAATCTAAACGTTTGACATATGATTAAAAGGCCTAAGCAAGTCACTCCAATTACACCTGGCATGAGATTTTTTTCAAAAATATCTTAACATGAATAATATAACATTAACTAAAAACTAGGTTTCGACCTCTTTTTTGAGGCAACAAAGTTTAGGTCTAAACCTAATGTTTCACCCGTCTAGACCTTGGGTCGGTTGGAGGAAAATTTAGGAAAGAAAAAAACATAGAAGAATTAAGGGGTAGAGTAAACATGATCAAAATTCTTATGATCAATTTTAGCTTATCTAAAAATAGAGGATTTTTTTTTTTGGTTTATAAGCCATTAATCCACAGTAGAAAAAAAATTCAGATAAAAATATAAAGGCATCAAAGAAAAACATGAAGGCCTCTAAAAAAATTATAAAAATAAGACAATAATTTTACAACTCAAAAATTCAAGTAATTATAACATTTGAATATCTGCATATGAAAACTAGAATTAATAAAATTTTATTTTAGATCAATAATTTGAATATTTGCATATCTGCATATATTTTTTCAAAAAAAAAAAATCTTAATTTAAATATGCTTTAAACCTCATTTAGTGTTGCATGACTCTAAAATTAAACAACATGTTTTAAATTTTTTTGAGAAAAACATGTTTTAAATTTTGAAGTCACGTTTTCCCTGCAGTATAATCTAAAAGGTACACACAAACATACACCAACCGCGTGTGCTACCCTACCACCAAGTGACCAATGCGAATGGGGTCACAGTCAAACACTATTCAGCTGAGTATAAATAGAAGGTATGGTATGGCTAAGATTCAGAACCACAAAAAATAACATAGGATAAGAATTTTAAGAAAATTTAAAATATTCATTAATAGTGAAATGTCAAATACTCTCGTGAAATTTCAAAATTCGTTAAATACTTTTTGAAAATTTGGAAATAAATAAATACCCCTAAAATTGTAAAACGTCAACCAAATTGCCATCTGCTTCGTTTATTCCGTCTATTTTAAACAGGGAAAGAGACGAAAAGATGGATGAGACAAGAATTGATAAATAGTATGATGTTAATGATTGATGTTTCTTGTCTGGTTCTGAATCTGATCGATGACTCAGATTGGTCTATTGGGTGGTTAAAACCTCTTGGTTCTGATTTTGAAAACAATGATAATGATGATGAGAATAATTATGGTGATGATAGTTTTGCTGTTTTGGTTTCTTGTTATTCACCTGGTTGCAAGGAGGTTGAAGGCTCAAACAATGAAGATGGAGATAGAGTGCTAATCGGATGCATATTTCCCCTTACCTTTTTTATAAATGGGCGTGGGATCCCGACATATGCTTGTTGTAGCTTTCTTCTTTTGTATTCTTGCTTCCTCTCTTGGTATATCTTATGCCATGTATGAGGTTTGTTAATAAATTTTTTGGTGTTAGAAAAAAAAGTGTTTTTGAAGGCTCAAAACATACGGATTAAACGGAGCATGAGGCAATTTGATTGACGTTTTATAATTTTATGAGGATATTTGACTATTTTCAAATTTCAAAGGGATATTTAACGAATTTTGAGATTTCAGAAGGGATATTTGACATTTTACTCATTCATTAAAATCATTATTTTTGTCATTTAAATATTTAATAAATATGATGACCCCATGCAAGGGATAAGTTTAAGGTTAAGGTTCCTCAATTAACCAATTATTACTTATACACCTTTACCCAGCTTAAGGAATGTATGGCCACATAAATCGGATTTGGATCCTCTTCAATATTTTCTCTAATATTATCTCTTATTTTCTTTATTCAATGATTGATAAATTATAAAAAGCAAAAAATATCTAAGAAGAGAAAGAAGAATAGTGAATCAATAATTAAGATTACAATCACATGACCAACATGAGAGGGAAAATTGATGGCATCCAAGTCCATTCAAAATCACATAAACAAATACCACAAAATCACATTTTCTAAAAAAAAAACATATTGAGTAAAAAAAACATAAAATAACATAACCGGATTATCCTGATCTGTTACAAGATCCGGCTGTAACAGTAAGAAAATCCAAATCCCACCAAAATGTCTTGATTTAGTACTATTGAAGTTAGGAGAAAGCTAACAAAATGTCTCACACATGTTAACAAACTCAATAAAGAAATATCCACCAAACAATCTATACATTCAACCTTGTAAAACTCAAGATATTTTTTTCAATGTAATTTTTCTACTTTTATGTTCCTTAACAAGTGTTCTTTTTACACCCGTCAAAATAAAAAAATGTGTCCTTTTTACACATGTTAGCGAGACCAATTAATTATTCTTGTGCCATTTTTTTTATTTTTTTTGGTAGAGCGTGCCATTTTATTTTATTCCCTACATATATAGTAGTGTAAATTTGAATAAAAGTTAAATAGAGACAAATTTAAGTGAGAAAAAGATAAAAACACCCTAGTTGATAGTGCAAATGCAGAAAATGTAAGAAATTTAAATGAACTTGCATTCTCTGAACCCTAATTCCGTCTCTAGTTAAAATTTTTATCATGCGATCAAAATGTGTTTATTATCATTAATTTAGTATTAAACATGAATAACCAAACATGGATTGAAATGTAATAATACTTTTTTAAGGTAGGTCTAAACTTATTTTTAAAAGTAAGCTTTTAAGTTTTGTCATATTTCTTCGACTTAAGAAATTATAGAGTATCTTTTATGTCCATTGTCCTGTGAAATATGAATATAGTCCGGTAATATAGAGTATTATTTAAAGAAAAACTTCTATATGTTCATAAATCTTAGCTCAACTCAGCTTCTCTCAACTTATATTTATGAATTTCCAATAACTATTTTTATTTTTTCTATCTAAAAAGAAGACAATTTCTATCTCGACATATGAAATTATATTTCAATATCAGAATCTAAACGTTTGACATATGATTAAAAGGCCTAAGCAAGTCACTCCAATTACACCTGGCATGAGATTTTTTTCAAAAATATCTTAACATGAATGATATAACATTAACTAAAAACTAGGTTTCGACCTCTTTTTTTAGGCAACAAAGTTTAGGTATAAACCTAATGTTTCACCCGTCAAGACCTTGGGTCGGTTGGAGGAATAGACCTTAGGTATAAACCTAAAGTTTAGGTATAAACCTAAAGAGTGCGGATCGGATGCATATTTCCCCTTACCTTTTTTATGAATGGGCGTGGGATCCCGACATATGCTTGTTGTAGCTTTCTTCTTTTGTATTCTTGCTTCCTCTCTTGGTATATCTTATGCCATGTATGAGGTTTGTTAATAAAATTTTTGGTGTTAGAAAAAAAAGTGTTTTTGAAGGCTCAAAATATACGGATTAAACGGAGCATGAGACAATTTGATTGACGTTTTACAATTTTATGAGGATATTTGACTATTTCCAAATTTCAAAGGGATATTTAACGAATTTTGAGATTTCAGAAGGGATATTTGACATTTTACTCATTCATTAAAATCATTATTTTTGTCATTTAAATATTTAATAAATATGATGACCCCATGCAAGGTATAATTGTTAGCAGCCAACCCAAAGAGCGTGCCTCCGCTCTGCTGTGGTTACTAGGGATAAGTTTAAGGTTAAGGTTCCTCAATTAACCAATTATTACTTATACACCTTTACCCAGCTTAAGGAATGTATGACCACATAAATCGGATTTGGATCCTCTTCAATATTTTCTCTAATATTATCTCTTATTTTCTTTATTCAATGATTGGTAAATTATAAAAAGCAAAAAAATATCTAAGAAGAGAAAGAAAAATAGTGAATCAATAATTAAGATTACAATCACATGACCAACATGAGAGGGAAAATTGATGGCATCCAAGTCCATTCAAAATCACATAAACAAATACCACAAAATCACATTTTCTAAAAAAAAAAACATATTGAGTAAAAAAAACATAAAATAACATAACATACTATAAGAATTAAAAAATAAAAAATAAACATAACATACTAAAAGGTATATATTTTGTTGTTAATTATTGATTAGATACGAATATTTTTTTAGGTTAGTCATAAGAGTGATTAATTTTTATGATTTTCTTTTTGAAGCAGATTATTTTTTTTATGTTATTTACAATTTACATAAAAATTATTTTTTTTATTATTAATAAAATGTTTTTTTTTACACAAAAAAAGTTATTCTTTTTAAATTTTTTGTGTTTTTAAATTAAGGAGTCCATTTTTAACTTTTGAAACGAAACTTCAAATTAATTGGTACCGACGCAGAATCACAGCCACACACTATCATTTTAAGAAGGTATAAATAGAAGGTATGGATACAGATTCAGAATCACAAACAAATAGAAGCACAAAACATAACGTACGATAAGAATTTTAAGAAAATTTAAACCATTCATTTTTTTGAATATTTTTTTTATCACTATTTTTTATGGCCACGTGCAAATTGCAAGGTACAATTGTTAGTAGCCAATTGATAAATAAAAAAGTACCCAAAGAGCGTGTCTCTGATGTGGTTACTAGGGATAAGTTTAAGTTTAAGGTTCCTCAATTAACCACAACTTCACCTTTGCCCATACTACCCTTGATAGAGAAGACCAAGGAAATTATTGTAGAAACAGAGAGTACCAATTCTGCTGGAAAATTTGGTAGATTTGGAGGCAAGTTTGTACCTGAGACACTTGTTATTTGCATGAACCAGCTTGAAGCTGAGTTCAAAAACGTCCTACGTGATCAAGTTTTTCAGGTAATTAACTACTTTCTTCGTTCTTTTTTAAGTGTCGTTTTAGAAGTTTTTTTTTTCCTATTTAAGTGTCATTTTGATAATTTAAAGTTCATCTTGTGCTAATAGGCAGAGCTAGCAACAGCGTTAAGAGACTATGTTGGTAGAGAGACACCTCTATATCATGCTCAACGGTTGTCCGAGTATTACAAAAACAAAAATGGTGGCATAGGGCCTGATATATACTTAAAAAGAGAGGATCTAAATCACACTGGCTCTCACAAGATGAACAACGCGCTTGCACAAGCTATGATTGCCAAGCGCATCGGTCTAAAAAGTGTTGTTACGGCTACCGGTTCCGGACAACACGGGCTTGCCACAGCTTCAGCATGTGCAAAACTTGGTTTAGAGTGCACGGTCTTCATGGCTAGCAAAGACATGGACAGACAATCATCTAATGTGCGATTGATGAAGTTGTTAGGCGCAAAGGTAATCAAACTTAACATTTTATGTTTTTCCTAGTTGAAAAAATCAAATAATTACACCATTTACATTTTTCAAAATAAATAAAGGGTTAAATAAGTTTTTAGTCTCGAATTTCCTTTTGAATCCCTATGAAAAGTTTCAGCAACTTTTAGTCTTCTAAATATTTTCAATCACAATTTTTAGTTCTTAATTTTAATCTAACTCTTATAAAAATTAATTTTTTTTAACATAAGATGAATTATTTATGAATTTTTTAGCGCAAATAGCTTAAAAATTCATATTTAATTTATCCCTTATTAAAAATATTAAATTTTTGTAACAAAAAAATTCAATAATGTAAGAAAAAATATTAAATTTTTAACATGATCGCAAAAAAAAAAAATCAAAATTTTAAATGATATACATGAGTTGACAGGACCAAAAATAACGACAGAAGAAGAAAAACAATTTGACCTACTATAAGGAGGAAGACATGAAAAGTTCTGAATTCAAATTCTGATAGAGTTATGATTAGTACGTATAACTAATAAGTAAAATCCTCCTTAATAAGCCAAAATAGAGAGTAGTCCCATAGTTGGTTCCAAAAGGTTGAGACTCTAATTAATATCGTGTCTTCAAAAAATAAAATAAGATGAAGAAATATTTTTAGAATTAGCTAGTGATATTAATGGAGAAGATATACACAAAATAATCACTTTATAATTAGATTAATAATTCATTCATGTATTCATCAAATAGGTTGAAGCTGTTAATGGAAGTTTCAAAGATGCATCATCAGATGCGTTTCGTTGTTGGATAGGAGACTTAGAAAACAGTTACCATTTAACAGGTTCAGCTGTGGGACCACACCCATGTCCCACCATGGTACGTGAGTTTCAATCAGTGATTGGAAAAGAAACAAGAAAACAAGCATTGGAAAAATGGGATGGAAAACCAGATGTTGTTGTTGCATGTGTTGGAACAGGATCAAATGCTTTGGGTATGTTCCATGAGTTTATATATGACACTGATGTTAGATTAGTTGGAGTTGAAGCAGCTGGTTTGGGGTTAGAAAGTGGAAGACATTCTTCTACTTTGGCTAAAGGAGAAGTGGGTGTTTATCATGGTGCTATCTCTTATTTATTGCAAGATGATGATGGACAAATTATTCAACCACACTCAATTGCTGCAGGGTAAGTCACACCAAAATTCACCGGAAATTCCTGCAATAATTCACAGGTTTCACACAGTTTTACATTTTAATCATCCATTTTAGATTGAACGGTTTAGAATAACGTGGTTGCAAAATCACCGTAAAAGATCTTGACCACACATTTGAAATCGGATTATCCTGATCTGTTACAAGATCCTCCTGTAACAGTAAGAAAATCCAAATCACACCAAAATGTCTTGAAGTTAGGAGAAAGCTAACAAAATGTCTCACACATGTTAACAAACTCAATAAAGAAATATCCACCAAACAATCTATGCATTCAACCTTGTAAAACTCAAGATATATTTGAATAAAAGTTAATTAGAGACAAATTTAAGTGAGAAAAAGATAAAAACACCCTAGTTGATAGTGCAAATGCAGAAAATGTAGGAAATTTAAATGAACTGCATTCTCTGAACCTAGTTAAATTTTTTATCATGCGATCAAAATGTGTTTATTATCATTAGTTTAGTATTAAACATGAATAACCAAACATGGATTGAAATGTAATAATACTTTTTTTTAAAATTATTTGCAGGATGGAGTATCCAGGAGTTGGTCCAGAGTTGAGCTTCCTAAAAGAAAGTGGTCGTGTAGAGATTTGTGTTGCAACCGATGATGAAGCTCTTGATGGTATGCATACTATTTTTATTTTTATTTTCATTTTGTTTTGAAAAATATGAATGGATATATTTATAACCCAACCATACACACATATATAAACAATTTCTTGTACTATTAATTTGCAGCATACGAAAGATTATGCAAATTGGAGGGCATATATCCATCTCTGGAGGCCACACATGCATTTGCAATATTAGATAAATTGATCCCTTCTTTACCAAAGGACAAAAGTAAGGTTGTTGTGAATTGTAGTGGACGTGGAGATAAAGATGCACCTATAGTCTTCAATCGTAGAGTACCCGCATGATGGAAAATGAAAGTGTATTATTATTAGTTTATGTATCAAACTGAGTTATCATAATACTCTGTTTGTTAATTAGGAAATGAAATTGTATTCAGGTCTGTACCAAAAAAAAGAAAAAAAATATTGTATTTAGGTTGGAATACCCATTATAATCTCTTTTGTATCATTAAACCAAATAATTAAGATAAATTCATGACTTACATATATTATTTAATATGTTAAATAAGTAAAGTTTTTTTCCAAAATAATATGAGTCCCTTAAATTATAGTCCCGTCTCTTTCAATAAGGCTCATGGAGTTGGGGGTAATCGGGTTCTCACACCGAAGCGTAGGATCTTATGATCTTCAGACAGGGCAAACAAACTCCGATCTTGTTTCGTGTCATTGCCGTCGACGTGAACCGTCGCCGACTATGATAAATATTTGTCCTCTCTCATTTTCGTTCACCTCTCTCTATCTAAACCCTATATTTCATTGATTTTGAACTATAATTTTTCGTTCAACTTGATAACTCCGTTATTACACACTAAAAATGACATATTCAAGGGAGTTTAGAGGACCTTTTGATGAGATTTTAAGCTTAGAATAAGTGAAATTCATGGTTTTGAAGAGTTGGTTTATGTGAAAGAAATAAGGAAAAACTGTCAAAAAGTGTTGCGGAAAGTCTAAAAAGCTGTCGAAAGTGTTGCTGAAGGCCTAAAAAGCTGTCAAAAGTGTTGCTGGAGGCCTAAAAAGCTGTCAAAAACTGTTGCTGAAAGGGTCGCGCCCAGGCGCAGGAGGGCTGCGCCTGGCGCAATTCTGCATCATTTTTTCACATTTTCTTGTTGTTTGCTGCGCCTAGGCGCAATGCTGACCCTGTTGACCCATTTTTGCACTATTTAAAGAGGAAAACACCCATTGAAAAGGGGTTACGCATTTTTGGATCAAAATTGAAGATTGGAGCTCAATTGTGTGATGAACTCAATAGTTGATTTGTCATGAAAATGGAAATTAGCTATAGACCTAAGAATGATTGAACAATTGATAATCACTTTAGAGATTTAGGTTTATTGATTGTGATTTAGGAATCAATGCTTGTGAAAACCTCACTTAAACACAAATTCACCCAAGAGATTGGGGAGTTGTGATTAAGTGAGAGGATTATTATCCAAGAGATTGGGAATAATCATTTTATTGAATCAATCTTGAAACTAGTTGAGTAATTCATGAGTATATAATATGATTCACCAAACAAATTACTATGAGATGAACCGAAAAGATCCAATCGCCCGCCAACCGTTCGATAAAAGTCCAATATTCGTTTTCAACAAATTCTTATGAACAAATCTCCCCAATTATTCTTTTATTTTCTTTTATGCATTGATTTAATTGTTTTGGTTCAAAGTTAAACAACAATCCTCGTAGACACGACATCTTAATTACTACTTGACGATAATTGTATACTTGCAATTTATCTATCACAACTCATCTTTTGTGATGATAAATGATGCATAAACTTTTTTTTTAGTGATGCATCATGCATAGGTCTTTAGTTATTTTAAGAAAAAAAAATGTACGGAATTTATTTTATGAACTTAGTACTTGGTTGTTATGAACTTTTGGAATGATAATTATGAAATATTAATCCTACCAAGTGTCTCAATCCTTACTACATTGGTCAGGAGGGACATCCAAGAGGTACTTATATATTACGGTTATGGGTGTACGTGGTTGGGTTGGGTCGGATTTGGCCTAATCTGTTACATAACCCGTTCAATATTCATTGGGTTGGATTCATCATCAAATCCGCACTTTCGCTATCAAATTCAAACCGAACCACCCCGATTATTAATGATTGGGTTGGGTTGGCTTCGCAGGTTGTTCATAAAATTAAAAATCTTTTTTTTATTAAAATGATACATACATTTTTAAAAACTTATAAAAAAACCTATAATACAATTTATGAATTTAACACAATTTAACACATTTCTAACATTACATTGAATAAAACACACTCATTTAACTTTAAATAAAAATTTATCCTTAATCATAACACTTAATAAACTAAATAAGAGTAGCAAATTCCCAAAAAATACATCATTTTCATGACCGGATTGGGTACACGGGTAGACTGATTCAGAAACTCAAATCCAATATCCGAATTGATTGCTTGTGGGTATGGTGGATTGAGTCGAATTCTACCCACAAATAAACTGGTTCAGTAAATAATGGGTTGGATTGAGCCGAATTCTACCCGCACACATGAACACCCTTAGTTACGGTAATTTCTTTTATCATATTCTATTACTGATGGGTTTGTCAATGGATGTACTCGGGAATTTCACGAGACATTTGGTAGGGGTGTTCATGGTCCAAAACTGAACCAAACCACTTTCATCTAAAATCGGTTAATTTTATAAAACTGATTCAATTCGGTTCAGTTTAGAACCGGTTGAAAACCGGTTTATAATAAAAAATTGATTTTCTTAATCCATTTTAAAATTTGTTTTTATTGAAATGGTACTAAAAAAAATATCATTTATAAAATCTATCTAACTTTTTTAAAAAAAAAAATAGATAATAGATAATAATGGACGAATTCAATCTAACTAGCTTTTTTATAAAATTGAATGGATCATGTATTTATTTTTGTAAGATTTAATGAATTAAATTTATTTCTTCTAAAATATATACAATGATATAATAAATAAAATATGATTATAATTATTTTAAACCATTTTAGTATACTGGTCTTTGCAATCGTGCCAAAGATTAAGATACTCTTGGTTTAACAAAATAAAAAAAAAAATCAAAGACGGCCAAAACGCTGTCGTTGCCGACGTGTTTTCTTTCTTAAACTTGTTTGGTGGTTTTTCTCTGCTGTGTACAGCTTATAGCTTTCACTTTCTCCTTTTTCACTTTGAAAGCAAAATTCAAGTCTCTTCTTCTTCAAACTTCAAACTTCAAAATAATGGCGTTTTTCCGCTTCTCTCTTGTTTTCTTCATTTCTTCAATTCTCTTATTCAATCACTCAGTTAAATGCGACAATGGTAACTACTACTCTCTTTCTCTCAATAGCTTTCACTTTCTTCTACTACATTTTCGTTTCTTAATAATAGTCAATGTACAAGAACTAGATCTGATTCGGAATGCGCTTTATAGTATTAAATAGTATAGATTTTCAAAGATCTGCTTTTTTTAAGAGCTATATTCATTTTAATTTTGATTAAATTATATTTATCCCAGTGAAATGTTGTTACAGATCACAATGTTAAATTGATCTGTTTGGATTCATGTGATTATTAACTAATGTAGTTAGCCTAGTTGTTTTGATGTATTGTAATCAAGAATTAAGTTAGAGACCATTTGTGTTCCATTGAAACCTTTCTTGCAAATAGATACTATCATATAGGGTTATAGGATCTGTTTTGATTGACTTATTTGAGCTTATCTACCGATATAAACACTAATGAGACTGTTTGGGAGAGATATTATGTAAACAACTTATGATGTGCCCACAAGCAGTTTTCAGCTTGAAGCTTTTCAGGATAGCTTATGAAAACGGCTTATAGCTTAGCCTTATATGAAAACAATTTGACTTTATTTTATCTTTAGTTATAGAATTAGCTTAATTGGTAATTGAGTATTACGTTGTAAGTGCTTAATTAAATTGTTTATCTATACAGAATCGTAGTGTATTTGGATTTTAGTTTGATAAAGTACTTAAACTCGTGCTTGAGGGAATCCATTACCCTTGGTTGATTCAATCAAGTGTAAATTGGGCCTCTTTCAAGCTGAAATCCAAACACACTAATTAATAATTGTGTGCATTGAAGCCTACATTTTGAAACTGTACTTAGTACTTACCTTAACATTCCCCTGCAGATGAGGAAGATGTTCTTTTTCAGGGAGTCAATGAATACCGCGCATCATTAAACTTGACAACTCTAACAAAGAATGAGAATGCTAATTGTTTGGCGGAACAAATAGCTGACCAGTTCAAGAATCAACCTTGTACAAATACCACAGGTGCTAACACAGTACCAGGTACTGAGCCTCAGTTTGCCAACTATCCAGAACTTTTAACTAAATGCCACTTAAATATTTCCAACACAAGGGATGGATCGATAATGCCTGCTTGTGTTCCTGGCCTTGTTCCGGGCATTGTCCTCACTAATTTCACGAAATCTCTCTACTCCCAAAATCTCAATGACACGAAGTTTACTGGAATTGGGATTGGTTCAGAAGATAATTGGATCGTTGTTGTACTGACCACAACCACTTCTGATGGAAGCTTTCTTCCTGATACTAGTGGTGCCAATTTTATTTCCACAATTGGATTGGTTTACTGCTTAATGCTCTTGTTAGTTGGTAACATTATCATGTTCTGAGCAAGAGCATGCTGTTCGCTGTTTTCAGTGAAGCATAAAGGGTTGGTAGAACAATTGTTTCTTCAATATTTTTAAGTGTCTGTAAAATGCCAGAGTAGGACTATAGGAGGAATTAAAGTGTTCTTTAATCAGGTTGACTTATTGTTGTGACTATAACAATAAAATCCTTTTGTTTGAAAGCTTTAAATTTTCTAAACCGGAACAGAAGGCAATAATATGTTCCATTGGTGGCAATTCGCGAGTATGCTTTATTGCTTATTGTATCCCTATTTTAACAGCAGTTTTCAAAGGCAGTTTTATCTCTTTGAGTTTTAAGCTAATGACAATATGACATTGCTGGAGGTGAACTGACACTCCTAAGGCTTCACAAATCTGATTTTGTTGTGACAACTTCATCGTTATCGCCTTTCCTTTTAATTCGTATTCCTTTTTTTATTTTCTTCATCAACCTATAGTAACTTTGAAGTTTTAAGTCATGCTTAAGTCATTGTGATTTGAGGGGTGAATGTTTGCACCTTCAGCTACAGTTTATTTATGTTAACGAGAACAACTAGGTCTAACTTGAGTTCAGGTTCTCTCCATTTGATAAACTCTCCATTTAGCCGATTGATTACATAGAAGAGTGCCATGTGTAAAAAAAATATTCAATGGTTGTGATCGGTTCCCAAACCATTAATATCTTTTTTAATAAATAAAAAAAAAAAGAAATACTGTCTTTTCTTCTTCTTAAGCAATAAGCACTACTCTTCTTCTTCCTCTCTCTTAATACCGTCTTTGCAGTTGCACAACATTAACCAAAAAACATCTAGTGGAACACTACCATGAGTAATAAGGGTTCAGTGAAATTTCGATTGAGGAGGAAGAACAAAAAATCTCAAAGGTCACTGAAATCTCTATTTGTGATCTAAAATCTGAACATGGAAGAGAAAGAAGAAGATTTAGATTGAGAAAGAAGAAGAACCATATTCTCATTTATGTGATTTTTCATTTTTGGATTTTACAAACAATTTTGTTGATAAAATTTGAAGGAGATTTGGATAATGGGTTTTTCAATTTTGGTTTTACAGTTCCGCGATCTTCAGAGCCGGCCTGCACACATGTGCGGCAAGTGCGACCGCATCGGGCCTCAAAATTTTGAGTGCCTCAACTCAAAATTTTGATGTCCTATAATATTACATATATATTATTTATACCTATAAAATATCAGATGTAAATTAATAGGTTAAATTTTAGGTCCTAAAATAATAGTTATATATTATTAATGTTCATAAAATATCATATGAGTATCAATAGATTAGTTATCTATACTCGGAAATATAGTTCTAGTCCATTTTAATCTTTGCATAAAATTTAATCTTAGATTAAGATGTTCCTTTTTGACGTTATATACAAAGATAATTATTTTGTATTTCTTGTTCTATTTAATTTAATGCAATTGGTTTAATATTGATAATTTATATGATTACAAGAATAAAAATGATTTTTTTTATATTATATAAAATTTAAATCGATAATTTTTTTAAAAAAAAATATTTTTTTTATTAAGGGATCACTTTTAAATTTTGCACAGAGTCTCCTAAAACTCAGAAACGCCCTGGCGATCTTCAATCCATGGTTTTACAAACATTTTTGGATTCTTGTTGTTATTGTTCTTGTTCTTGATGTTGTTGATCTTCTTGGTGTTGTTCTTCAACCACGAAGCTAAGATAACCAGCCCCCGAGAAAATAGCAGAAAGCTAAATTGACCCCTGTACAATGAAAATTTCCATAGAAGAAAAATTCCTTTACAGTATTTTTTTTTATTAAAAAAATATTAATATTTTTGGAACTGATCTGAACTATTAGGGGGCGTTTGTTTCAAGGTTGTTAATTTTACTTCCAGGAATCATATTCCCAGGAAATAATAATGGGAACTTTATTCCCAGGTATTTTAAAAAAAACATGTTTGGTTCATATTAATTACATTCCTAGGAATTACTGATAAAAATGGGTAAAAGAGAAGTTATTGGAAGTTATTTAAAATGTATTCCTATTTTCATGGGAACTTTTCTTTCCCACCCATTTCCTTGGGAATAAAATCATGGGAATAAGAGAAGTTATTGGAAGTTATTTTATTCCAAGGAAACTTCATATTCAGGAATAATTTCATGTCAACCTTGTAACAAACATGGGTATATTTATTCCAACCCATATATTCCCAGGAATATTATTCCTAACCTTGAAACAAACACCCCCTTAAGTGTCTTTTTTACACATGGCACTCATCTATGCAATTAATGGGCTAAATGGAGAATTCATCAAATGGAGGGAACCTGAACTCGTCTAACTTTATTATCTTTGAATTCATTAGTTGGTTCTGAATCAAATATAAGTGCAGTCTTATTTCAACCCAAACAATTCAACACTGTATTCTCAGACAAATATAAACATTTGTATGTGTTGTATAAGATTTGGTTAAACTCTTTATTTTAAAAGATTGTTGGTGATTGACTTCATGAGAGTCTCTGTTATAAGTTACTAACCAAAATAGTTAGAAATTGAAAGTATCAAATTCCTAACTCTACATGATTAATTGAATTAAATTTAAGCTTGAAGTTATACACTTTTTTGAAGCGGAATTTAAGCATGATGTTGCAGCAGTACGAACAGTTAAGTTTTCAAAAAAAAAAAAAAGTTTTTCTATATGAATTTAATGGTTCCTACAACTTCATACTATAAGTATAGCTGCCGTAAAAGATTCAATTTCAAGTTTTTTTCTACAGAAGCGATAAATATACATATATTTTAAAAGTAAAAAAGGGTATAAAAACTACTACTCTGTCCCAAAATATAAGGGAAAATTGGTCAAAGAAAGTTGATGTATTTGGTTAAAAATTTGGACTAGATACATCAACTTTAGTTGACCAATTTTCCCTTATATTTTGGGACGGAGGGAGTATGTTGATACTTCAAAAAGGCTATCTAAAAAGTACTCTAATGAAATATATTAAATAAAAATAAAATAAAAAGGATACAAAGGAACAGAAGCCGTAAAACGTATTTAGTATCTCATTTGTTAAATTTAAACTTCTCTTTAGATTCAAATTTAGACTTTGAATCAAATACTAAAGACCCCATTAGCTGCATTCTACGAACGTGAATCGTGAAAGTCATATTTCCAGAAATCATGTGGATTAATGGAAACCAAATTGTTTCAAACATAAATAAGAGAAATTGGTTATTTCTTTGACCCTTTTAGGTGCTAGTTGTTTTCATGCTTACTTTTATACTCAAATTGTGGATTTAGAACAGTCTCTTAATTATGCAAAAGAAGAAGAAAAAAAAGTCTCTTAATTGTACCTAAAAAAAAAGAATAGTCTCTTAATTTATGTTGAAATGTGATGCATTTGTGACGTCAAAAAGACCACACACTGTATATGTGTGAAGGTAAGGTCGGTCAAAGGGCTATGCGACTCAAGTAAGGGCTTTAGACCCTAAAAAAACAAAAAAAAATTAGTCGGAGAAAAATGTCTCATACAAGTGATAAGCTAAATAGTCTCTAAAATCATAAAAAGAAGTTTAAGGTGAGGAAAAAAGCCTCCCATTGTGAGTCAACCATTAAAAAACTTGATAATTCCTAATTTTTTGCTTGATCGGATTCTTACGAGAATTCCATCATCTAATTCCTTTGTTTTAATAAAAAATATTATTATTAGAACAGATAAAAAAAAAAATTAAGTTTGCTTTAAGCCTCATATTGTGTTTGGTCGGTATTAATGTGGGTAATGAGAAAGGATAAGGAGGAACTGCTTCAATTCCCACATGTTCTACGGGTAATCTTTTGTGCATCAAAAATTAAGGATAATTTGGATTATTAGACCATGCTTGCTTAATTTCCCTTGAACAAAGATTATATTATTGAAAAATCAAAATTATTTCTTTTTGTTCCCTAAGGCGATCTATTTGGGATATTCCCACTATTTTCAAATTAGTGTTTTAGTCAAAAAAAAAAAAATCACAAAAGTTGGACCTTTTTGCTCATATATTTTTAGTCACACTTAGTGTTGATCAAAGTTGTCAGCAGGACCCCCAACAATGAAATAACATGTTAAAAGAAAAAATTGAAAAAAGGGGCTGAATTTTGAATTATTATGTTTAATATTATAAGAAAGACCAAAGTTAATGATAAGATGTTTTGTGCCGGTGGAGCAGACACATCTTTTTTTTCTTCTTTCTTTTTTGTTTGTATTTAGTAGAAGAAAAACTCTTGACGTGAGAGACCAATATTCTGGGAATATATCAACGTGATATATGTGGAAAAAGATGCATCAAAAATATCATTTCATAGATACGGTGAGGTGAGAAAAATCAACAAGAAAGAAATAACATGAAAAAGTTGTCACTTACTAATGCGGTAGAGTTAGTAGACCATTTATTTATCAAATGAGGGTTTCTGCTCACATCCTTGCATGTGCGGTGACATCGAGTCTTAAAATTTTAAGATTAAAATCATTTTGAGGATTTCAAAATTTTGAAACCCTGTAATTTTTTTACTAAATTATAAAACTAAATTTTGAAACCCTATAATTATAGAACTAAATTTGTGTGAACTTGGGCAAAGAACCAAATTCACTTTGTGCTTTTAAGTATAAATCTCGCATACAATAGAAATTAACACTCGTACATTTGATTTTTTCTCTTTAGGCTTCTCATGGTTCTTTTTTCTCCCTGAAATTTACTTTTTGGCCCTTTAATAAAAACTTCGGTTGCTACGAACCGAATTTTTTTTGCCTTGAAAAAAAAACCGGTTTCTGTTAACCGAATTTTTCCTGAATTCGAACTAGAAAAAACTTCGATTTTTGCGAACCGAAGTTTTCAGCAAGGGCAAAATTGGAATATTTAGAGGTATAAAAGATCCATGAAAGCCCTAGAGAAAAAAAACATCTTCTTCTCTAGATATAACCAGTGGCGGCTTGCACACATGTGCAAGGTGTGCGACGGCATCGGGCCTCAAAAATTTGAGGGCCTCGGTTCAAAATTTTGAGATCCTATAATATTACTTATATATTATTTATACCTATAAAATATCAGATGTATATTAATAGATTAATTTTTAGGCCCTAAACTAATAGTTATATATTGTTAATGTTCATATAATATCATATGAGTATCAATAGATTAGTTATCTATAGTCGGAAATATAGTTTTAGTCCATTTTAATCTTTCCATAAAATTTAAACTCAGATTAGGAGGTTCCTTTTTGACGTTATATACAAAGATAATTATTTTGTATTTCTTATCCCATTTGATTTGATGCAATTGGTTTAATATTGATAATCTATATGTTTACAAGAATAAAAATGATTTTTTTATATTATACGCAATTTAAATCGACAATTTTTTTTTATAAAAAAATAAATTTTTTATATTAAGGACCACTTTTATATTTTGCGCAGGATCTCCTAAAACTCGGAAACGCCCCTGGATATAACACTTTTCTATTAACATGGTTTACAGCCCACAATAGTTGATGGTTCTATATTAAAACTATAACTTACTGTATAACAAAAGATCAATTCAGACATGGCACTATGGTCTAGAGCTGTCAAAACGGACGGCCCGATCAAATTCGGGCCAGTCTGGTCGGGCTTCAGGCTTCATCGGGCCGGGCTAAAAAGCCCGGATAAAAAATGGCATTTCTTTTTGGGTTGCAAGATATTTCTTTTATATTTCAATTCTTTTATAGTTGACGTACAAATTTTTTATATTTCAATTTCAAACTCTATGTCAACAATGGCATTTCTTTTTGGTTTGTAAAATATTATTTTTTTAAGCAATCAAATTTTACTGGATAAAAAATGTACGTAGTACAAGATGTACAAAGGGCACTATAAAAGAAACATCAAACAGGTAACAGTAAAAAACTAAGCGGAGGAAAGAAAATACAGAACAACAACTCCTAAGCAACATTACACAAAAATAAATTAGCTTTTGGAGTGAGTTGCATTAATAAATTAGAAAATATTATTGAAATAAATTAGGAAAGATTATATATAGAAAGATTTTTTAATTTGCACAAATAGAATCACATGAGGTTTTAAGTGAATGACAAAATTTCAATCTAATGCGTCAATTAAATCTAGTGATTATTATTAATAGTTCTCATTTCTCACATAATTATCAGTTCTCACCGGATACACTATATATATATATATATCCTACTTGTTTTAGAATTTTATTGTTATATTAATCATTAAACAAGTGTGAGAGTATAGCTGAATAAAACAAGCGTCTGTCCGTGTTGAAAACTTTCTCGTTCTCCATTCATAATCAATAGAAAGAATTTACATTAATTAATTAGTAAGCCTTTTCAGTGATGGTGAAATGTGGGGAACAGCAATGTGTGTATAACTTTCTCTCTTTTTATTTTATTTTTATCAAATATTTCTTTCTCTTAAAACTATTAATTAACGTGGTCCTTACCAAAAAAAAAAAAAAACTATTAACGTGGTTAAATTTTATCCAAAGAAAAAACAGAGAACGTGTTTAAATACATCATCACACTCGGATAGCTACATGCTTATCCATTTCTGTATTGAAAGATCAAGAGAGGTCTAAAAAAACATTTGAGATGTCTATTACTATAATTTATCATTTTTAAGTGCATAAACAATATAAAAAGACATTTTACAAAAAAAATAATGGTAACATTATTTATGCAATAAGATCATATGTGCTGTCTTTTTTGGTTACACACAAAGTGAGATAGGTGTTGTACCATGCATGCATAAATTTATTTGGCATTTGATTAATAAATTTTATCATTGAATCAAATGAGATGTGTCATAACATATTAATCTAATGATAAAATTTATTAATCTAATTATGAAAACAAACATGTACATAATACAAGACTGATTGAGATTGTATATAATTAATTAATATATTACTAGAATAATAATGGTAATTAACTTTGTATATAATTAATTTAAAGCTAGACATTATTAATAAAGAGTTATTCATGAAAAAAAAAATCCTTATTTTCACTTTGTATTTTAAATTAATATGGTCATGAAAACACCACGATATCCAATACTAGTATGGATGGATCCAATATGAGTTTTCACTTTCCACTTTACAATGAGTGAATATAACGTATTGTATACTTTTCTCAAAAATTTTAAAAATAAAATAAAATACTAGTAGCATACTAGCATATATAAATTCTTGAAATACATATAATTTAATTATCAGAAATTAATTTAATTTATCTATTAATTTGAAAAAAATATTCATTTGTCTATTAATTTAATTACCTAATGTATCGGTACATCGGAAATTATCAGATGTATAGTGGAATTTGTCATATAATATAGTGTTATCCGTAGCCAATTAAGGACTGAATCGGTTGACTTCTGGAATTTTGTCCCCTTTGAGTGGGGGGTGGATGTGAGTGGGTGTGGGGTATAAAGCCTCTAAACTCCAGAGGATGAAGCAATGCTTTTACGACAACGATTGTTCCTTTTGTTCGTGACGCCATGGCTAGTTAGACCCACCAATAATTAATGGGGGAAAAATATCTCTCTTTTTTTTTCACAAAAATTTTCTTTACTATGCTCTATCTTTTCCTCGTCTTGGTTGTTTCAATTTAGTAGTTTTCTTTTTCGTTTTAGTTTACGATAAAGCTTAAGATTGAACTCAGACTTTTAATATACTAGTGACTTTACAATTTAGTAGTTTAATTAATTATGAAAATATTTTATGCAAAATTTTGAGTTTGAATTTTAATCGTCTCATTTTCTTCTTATATTTGCTTTGAACATGTGTTATCTATAATTTTTTATTTAAAAAATGAGAATGTAAGTGCATTTGCCATTCAAATGATCAAAAGTTGCTAACTCATTGAATTGTCCATTTGTTGGAAAGCTCATCCATGCATTCCATTCCATCCCTTCAAAATATTCAACATTCTACTTGGAATAATTTGAACAAGTTGTTGGTGTCTTTTATTTCTTTTTAATATATCTTTCTCTCGTCCAATAATTTTTATTTTACAATGGCCTTTCTAAGAAATTGTGGATCGAGGGAATGAAAAGTTTTATTTCCATTACTAACAAACAAAAGTTAAACGCTTTCCAATGCTTAACCATCAAGAAAACCATATACCTCATTCATAAAAATTGATTTAATTCCACTAAAATGCCTTGGGATGGTGGATTATCTCATCTCATGTCATCTGAAATGGGTCTATAATTTAAAATTTTATTTAGCTAAAAAAGTTGTGTTTTAAACTATCTAAAAAACTATTGGTCAAAAAAACTATCTAAAAAACTTTGTAGGCCTATTAGACAAATTGAAGTAAATAATTTTTTGTTCCTATTATTATATTATATTTTTAAATAATATTGGTGTTAAGTTATATATTTACGTACTAAGTTTTTTCAATAATTTACACATATTGACCTACATAATTTTTTAACGTAAATTAAAATGTTATTTGAAAAGAATGTAGCCTTGTTAACTATTAACCATTAATCTAAAAAAATCTATTAACTATTAATCTAAAAATAATCTCATGAATTTAGTTTAGTTGGTAGAAATATCGCATTATATAAATTGAAGTTAGGTTTCAAATTTCAAACACCTGATTTATTCTTTTTAAGGATAAAAATTTTAGTCATTAAATTACTTACGGAGAAAAAAAAAACTATTAATCTAAAAATGTTAGCCCAAAATATAGTTTAAAAAAGATTAGCCTCCGGTCCAAACTAATAAGGCACTAAACTATTTATCAGTCTTTGAACGTGGCTTAGGTTTGCTCCCTAATTACTTGGTGCACCAACAATATTTTAATCTCAAATCTGCAACACCAAACTTCTAAGGTGAGATTGTCCACTTTAAACTTTGTGTGAACTTTCACAATTTTTCATTTATAAACGATATCTCGTTAATTAGATAAAAAAGTGTGTTGTTTGTAACTAATAACAACTTTGATTTTTGAACAATAAAGACTTTTTATTGTACAAAATGGTACCTTGAGTCTCTACATGTCATTTATTAAGAAATTTCTTCCCAAATATTTCAAATAAGTTTATAAAAACCGACATCCTTCACTTAATAAAATTGACATCCTTCACTTAATAATTCGATTTTGATTAAAAGGAAAAGCTAGCATGCATGTCTTGTAGAATCCCAATCCCATCGTTACGATTTTCTCTTACAAACAAGAACAATGTGTCCTATCAGAAGCAATTAAGTGGGAAAAAGCAACGATTATATTACGATGTACTAATAATTTGTTGTGCATTGCAATACTATTTTTCCTGTAAAATCTTGAAAAATGCATGTCATGAATATTTATTTTTAAAAAAAATTCCATCTTTTTAACGTTCACTATTTAAATAACAAAATGGTAAGATAAGAAATTAAAAGGACGCACGAAAAGTATAGAGGACACCGAAATAAGGTCTCATAGTTGATATCTTGCATTTGTGGATTGGATGAAATTCAATGATTTGGTACGTGGATTGTATTGACTGGATAATTTTTAAGAAAGGAAAAAGATGGCACATCGCTTGAGTATCCGGGGTAGTAGATTCTCAACCCCACAATAATTCTACTAGTACTGTGTTTGGTTTTTGTCAATGACATCAGCAGTTTAAAAACTTTGTGTGACCATATATATATTGCCCAAATATACATGCCACTGTTACTAGTTTGGATCATGCCATAAAAAAAGTATCCTTATTATTTTAAACGATCAATGCGTTAATAATTATTAGTATTATAATGGAGGTGAGAATTGAACCATCGACCTTCTTATCATTTCTCTCATTAACTCTCCTCTCCACCTCACTCGAGACACCAAACCGACATTATATCTCCTAGAAAAGTCTTGATTATATTCACAATGTGTCCTCCACCAATTATGTGAGCTGATAATTAACCATATAACAAGTCAACCTTTGCATTTGAGAATTAGTACACTTAGAGTACATAAGAGAGTGGATGAGTTGTCAATGGAATTATGGAAGCATATTGATATTGCTACTACCACTTTTTTATAAGATGAACACCACTCACATAAATCTCTTTCACATAGATATATCCTTACTAGAGGATCAAATACACAATAAAGACATGATTCAATTTTTGATTTTGTTTCAGAGTCATGGATATGTTGGTCCCCCAAATTGGTACGACGGAGATATATTTGGATCCTTTCAAGATGTTCTCAATTTAGTACAGTTCTATGTTTCTTCATGTTATCTCAAAAAGGTTAAAATTTAGGTAGTAAAGTAAATCATATTTACATGTCCCGCCAATATACTTTTTATGAAGACAAGAAAAACGGATTTGGTTGCCGTACTCTCTGTAAGATCAAGTGCTTACCACTGCATCAAAAGTAATTGTTAATAGCGATTCAACTAAATTATGTATGTTTCACATAATGAATTTCTCAAAAAGCAAATGAAAACCTAATTTTTGTCACTACAAGTGCTAGAAATACATTTTTTAACATACATTTCTTAATGGGTGGTGTTAACTTGTGTCATTAGGGCACATGTTATGTTAAGCTATCTAAAAATAGAAATATAGCATTTAATAATACAAAGAATTTAATGTTTAGATAATTGAATACATCACAAGTTCAATAAATGTTTTTCACATTTATCTTCTTAACATGTGCCCTTAACATTCTCCTTTCTTAATAGTTGAAATTCAATTGGGATTCAACTAAATTATGTATGCTTCAAATAGGGTACGTTTGATTCGTAAAACAGCAAGGAGTCAAGGACTGGACATAACAGTACATGACAGAACAAAATACAGGACAAGACAAAATCGTATCGGAGAGATATAGGACGATAATATTTTTATATTCGAAAATAAAATTAGTATTTTCGTATTTTTTATAATAGTATTGTGGACAAAAAGTTGTCTCGTGGTTCAGTGAAGGACAAAAAATCTTGTTTTTGTTATGTCCTTTACTACATAATTTATCAAGTCTCATAACCAGTTTCAAATCAAACATGACACAATAAAAGTTGTCATGTCTCATCTCCTGTTTTTTAACCGATCAAATAAACCCATAAATTTATATTTGATTTAAGTATGAGCAGTTAATTTCACATCGATTATATATAGATGGATGAGCTAAATTTTGAACATGTAAGAAAAATATCTCGTGTATTAACGTTTTAAAATTTGGACGGAAATGTGAGTTCTTCCTCTATTGGTATTATTACTCTCGGTACTCTCCCAAACTCTCCTTACAAGTGGTGTCAAAGTTTCGATTTGGCTTGGTGGGGTATTGTATCATTAATTATATATTGAATTAGTTTTGATATCAAGTGGTTTCAGCCTTCTTCCGGTCGTAGTTTTGAGGATCGAAGCGTGATCTTTTCTACCAAGTTTAGCGCCAATTACCAATAGACCAACCAACGATCGATAATTCTCGCATGTTTTAGTTTCACGGTGTATCTACCATATCTCTATTTATGTGTGTCCAAGAAACAAAGAAAATAACGATATATTAACTAACTACCAACCACAACCATCTTTTAAGAATAAAATACACCGGAATTCATTAATAGTAGGAAAATAAAATCTGGTAGTCAAAACAATAGAGATGTTCAGAAAAAGTACAAACTACAAACCTAAAAATTCTAAAAAAAATTGTTCTACACCATTATTACACAAAGAGATAAATTCAAATGAGAATTTTAGGAAGTTGCCAATGCAAGCCAAAGAGGTTCCCCCCAATTTACCAACATTTCATTGTGTTCATGTTTACCACCTTCTTTGCATCTCTTTCTTCTACTTCCCCTCTCATACTTTTGATGATTTCCCATTCTTATAACTTCATTCCCAACATTCCAACCTTTGCTTTTGTTCACTACACAACAAACATTGACATGTGTCTCTTCTTCTACTTCCTCATTCTCATTATCAATAATATTTTTTTCTACTACTTCCTCATCCTTCACTTCTTCTTGTTCTTCTTCATCTTCGTCCTCCGCGTCTTGTTTTTGTCCACTTATTTCATTTTCAAACTCTTCCTCGCATTCTTGACTTTTATCTTCTTTGGAATGACTCTGAACTTCAGTGTCATTCCAAAAGGAAAGACGAAGGCGTCCATTGCTTCTATCTGCTTGAAAGCAAGAAGCACTGGATGGCACTTTGGTTAGCTCAATCACTAACCTACCATTTTCTCTGTGTGGTTTCACTCTTACTGATTCTGAACCTCTCATACTCTTCAAAGGTGGTGGAAAATTCTTAGTTCTCATTTCACCTCTCAAATTTTGACGTGAATTTTTCCGTTCCTCCTTTTTCTCCAAATTATCTCTAGCTAAGTTTGTTGATGAGAGCAAGTCAATGCTATATTCTGAAATATTACATCCTGTCTCATTTCCTAAATTCTCAGTACAAAGTTCCAAACTCTTGGGACTAAGTTTATGCCATGGAAGTTTCACATTGGGATGAACATATGTGTTTTCTTTAAGACCTTGAGAAGAATTGGATTTGGAAAGTGATTGAATTGAACTCCAACTATCCTCATTGAGATTGGATTTGATAGTTTCAATTTTAGTCAAGTTTTGTTCAAAATGAGGTTTTATGTTTGATTCCCAAAAACATGTCTTGAAAGATAAATCAACGGAATGAGAGGTGAGTGGTTTCGGAGAAGGTAAACGAAGATTATGTAATCTTGATTCAACAAGTTGAGAATCAATACATGAAGGTAAACTGTGGAACATTATTGCAGCCATTTGGTAGCTTGAGTTGTTCAAATCTAAAAGGGTAAAACAGAGTGATGCAGGGGAAAAACAGAGGAAAACAGAGTGTTCTGTTTTTTGTAAGATTTAAGAAAAGCAAGGTTTTTCTTTAAGGTTAGATGTTTGTGTGTTGGATGAAAAGAGAAAGGAATTGGAGAAGAGGCAATGGAAATACATGTGGTAGAAGTGAAAGGGTGGGACTATATTTGTAGTAACCAAAAAGGTGAAGAGGGAGCATTTCATGTCATGTAGGGAGATTATGAATGGTGCCTTTTTGAACCACTAATGTTATTCAATTCTTAATTCACCACATAATAAAAAGTGATTATAAAGACATTTTCAAAATGAGAAAATGGGTAAGTAAACGAATATCCCCTCTCCTATCTTTTAACATTCTGTTTATTGATTAGATAAAATAAAAATCTTGTAAAAAAAAATGTTGAGTAAAAATACGACAGAGATAAATATGATAAAAAAGTTTTGAAAAATATAATACGAAATAAATATGATAAAATCTTGTCATCTTTTATGATTGATGTACACTTGATAAGAAACTAGATAACATTGTTTTCTAGTATATTTTTTTAATGTCGTAAATTCTTAAAAAATAAAAAGAAAATAGTCGCCGTGACCATAAATTAGTTGATAGAAATATTATATGTAATAGGTAAGGATCATAGTTTGAACTCTGACTCACTCACTTATTCACTTAAAAAAAATGAAATTTGAGTCGCTAAACTACTTGAAAAAAGAAAAATATTGTTATTTCAATTCTTTGGAAAAAAAAATGTATATCCCATAATTACCTTTCCAACAATTTAAAGTTTGCAGAAATATAGGTCTTTTATGCATGTCCTTAGGATGAAATCAGTGCATAAAGAGGGGGAGACAAGTGGGATTTAAACTTTCCTGCAAAATAACCCCCTAAGGCATTACTACTAGTAATTTCCATAAGAAAGCTAACCAAAAGGCCATGCCACTAATTGGATTCTCCCAAATATTGCTTGATAGTGATTGCTTCCATGTTTATACCCCTTATTCTTACAACCATTTTTCACACTTTCTTTGTTGATTAATATAAGACTCTTTATAGTGGAATTCGGTCCAGCACTGTCAACATGACAGTCCGAGCTACATTCATCAGCAACAGCAGCAGGTAGTTTGACAGCAACCACCGGTGGATTGGTATAAATGCAATGTCGACGCAGGGTTTTATAATGATTTAAATAGAACAAGTGCAGGTTGGTGCTTAGGAGATCATACCTGACGATTTGTGGTGACTGGTACATCTTGGAATGAAGGGGAGTGTACTATAACGGAAGGGGAATGGATCGCATTACTTGAAGCTATGAAAAGTATGGTGCAAAGAGGTATCACACATGTTATATTTGAAATGGATTCGAAGAGTGTGGTGGATGCAATCCATAAGCTAAGTGACGGTAACTCGGAGTTTAGTTCACTTATATGTAACATCAATAATGTATTGTTGTTAAATCCAAACTTTGTGGTAAAATTTATTAAACGACAAGAGAATATGGTAGCTCACATGCTTATTGGGCGGCCATTTCTTAGTATAGTCGCTGTATCTTTGAGTTATTACCTCTATGTATTACTTATTTATTAATTATATATACAAGACTATTTATAAGTCACTAGATTTTGTCTACTAGTGAGGGATATATGTAGTATATTATAAGTCTTGGGTTCGATCCCCATCTTATCGTAAACAAAAAAAAATAGACTCTATAAATTTTCATATTTAATTTACCACTAAAAAACATAAATGCATTTTCATAATAATTGTAGAGAATAAATATTGTGGCTAATGCTATGGTGGATTCACCGTGGACAAGTGATATACCGAATATGAATTTTACAAAATTCAACGTTGGATTAAAAATTTATATCGTATAGATCATCCTTACATTTTTTTGAAAATCATTTGATATGTTATTGAGACCCATCAAGATTTACGTTATTTAATAAACCGTTAATCTTGATGTGTCTCAATAACATATCAAATGATTTTCAATTTTTCTATGGATGATTTATATGATCTAAACTTTCAATCCAACGGTGAATTTTGTAAAATTCGTATTCGTTATAATGTTATTCATAACTAGTCCATCATGGACCACTTGATGAAGTGGTCCATATTAGAATTTACCTAAATACTGTGTATAAAATTAACACATATTTCAAACAAAATTATTACTTAGGTCATTATTTTTAATATTTGTAATTTGGGTCTTGTTAACATGTGCATATAGGGCACATGTTAACTTAATATAGAAATTCAACATTTAATAATACAAAAAATTTAATGCTTGAAAAGTTAAAATGCACAAATTCTAAAGCATAATTTCTATTTTTAATTCCTTAACATGTGTCATATATGCACATGTTAACATTCTCCGTATAATAATTTTTGCCTAAGATTCAGCTTATTTTTCTTTTTTTCTTTTAGTGATATTCATACCAAACATGCACATATAGTGGATTTTTAATTCTATTCAAAAAGCCTAAAAGGAAGAGAAGAAAAAATCAGCCCACAGACTTTGAAAAATAAAGCGCAAGTGCTCATTTATTTCTCTATTTTCCAAAAGGATGAACAGAATGTTGTTGTGAGCAACAAAAATCAGACCAAAAGGGTGTTTTTCAAATTAAACAATCATAAAATTGTGACATAATAAATGGTGTGTTTGGTACATGTTGGGATTGGGAAGACTGTGCTATATGCATATGCATAGCATATAAACGTTGGTTATGTTTGAAAATGAATTCTTTTCATTGAAAATTTTTCAATTGTTATATTTCAACCACTCAATTCAATCTCTTTTTTTTTTATATATATAATTTATCTCTTTTTTTCTCTCTTATATTTAATGGTAGGTAGCAATTAAGAAAAAATTACAATGAGAGAATCCACTCTCGTTATGTTTAGACAAAATTGTGTGTCATGAAAACGCGATCCATGGCTTTATTTTTATGTACAACCTTTTGATCGTGTAGATCAGATTGATGCGACTTCGCCGGCGTTTACGGTGGTTGAGAGCGTTGAGACCCCTGTTGAAGCGGAGGGGGGTTGTGTACCTGCAGGCACTCCGACGCTCAAGTCAGTTTGTGTGTAAAGGTTTTCTTGCTAAAAATAATGCGTCTGGTGCAAATGAAGTGAAGTCACATATATATAGCCCCCAGCGCTGGGCCAAAGCCCTTGATGGCATTGATGGCCATCAAGTGGCTGCCGGAAAACGGCTAAGGAGCCATGATGTGCAGTTAATGCTCATCATTCCGGTGTCTAGACGTTACAGAAGCCAAGGAGAAGTAGCCGTTGATATCTCGAGCATCTATGGTGTGCCCGACGATTAGGGGTCATCTCGACTATACAAGCTCGTTGGTTTGCGTACCGAGCTTCTAAGTTCGGCCCAGAACACCTTTGAAACTCAGATATACACATACTCAGTATTTTCTCCCATGCACTTAATCATCATTTACTTTTTTAGTACTAACTTCAAAATCAATATGATGAAGGTTACACAAAGAAATTTTAAAGTGTGTGCGGACACACTAAACTTTGAGTTCAATTCGCCCCCACCATTTTGTGTCAACCAGATGTAAATGGGTAACTGATGAATCTTATTCATGATGCTTTGAATCGTTGACATGAATTGCACATTCATATTAAGTATATCGATCAATGATGATTTATATAGAATAAAGTTCTCTCATTTACTCTTGTGTGCTAGAGAAAGGAAGAAATGACCTATAAATATTTTTGACATAATTTTGACTCATCATTACATAAATTTTGTTTTCTTCTTCGACCTATAAATTATCGCTATCTATAAAGAAACTTATGTCGAACACTACTGGACTACTTGACAAAAAAAAAAAATATGTTAATATTTGAATTGATTGCTATATAATATATTTCACACTTCTCTTTTAAATGATTCTATTCTATATTTCTCGCCATAAAAGTATTCCATCCATATGATATTAATAAGGTAGTGTGTTTTTAGTAAATTATTAAGTGCTCAATATTTTGAATAGATCATACATAGATACAGTATATAATTATACAGCTCGATGATTGCGGTTGGATTGGTCCTTTGCTTCTTTATTTTCTAAATAAATGAGGCATCTATTCATACCCAAAGTAGCAAAGTTTTTCCCACAGCCATTACCCTAATAATAATATGTACGGATATCTCATAAAGACCAAAAGCCATATGAAATATGAAAAGGAAATTAGTGATTCTCCACTATGATCGAGTATGACCATCACTTTGGTACCGTCGGCTATGCTTAGCCAATGAATCTTAAACATGTTTTCTAGAGAGTAAAGTTTAATGTTTAGTCTTTCCTTCATCTTTCTCATTCTCTTACTTCATAAGAAAAAAAATAAAGCTAACTAAATTGACAACCTAAAACCCCCCATGTAATGAACCACCCTACCCCAAATTATACTTAAAGTTTTTCAATGTTTCATTTTTCTTTCGGGTCTGTCCGCATGCATGTGGTTATTGTTAAATTTGAGAATTAAGTTTAACTCTCATATCGGATTTGAGATTTTTTAACAATAATCATATTTAAAAGATGTAGGGTACTATAAAATTCTTACTTTTATTCGCTTTATCTTTTAAAAGTCAAATTTATGGTAGACCATTTTTTGAGTAATCAAGATGGTATATATATAAGTCATCACTCTTATCCACTTAGTTTTTTCAATTTGTGAGGGTCGTTCTTCGGTAAAAAAAAAACTAATTATTGAAAAAACATGATGTATTCGGTTTAATGAGCGATTAATTTGAGAGATACTAATTTCACCATTCATTAGTGACTGCTCAATTGAACTTTCTTGAGTTCCTTGATCATTGTGATTATTTGTTCTTGTTTTTGTCTATAGCCATAATAATATCTTGAGAAGAAATAGAGAAAACCGACAATGAGAGTTCAATTCAAAATACTAATTCATTAAATTAATTAGAGTTTTATAATTTAAGTATCGCATTAAACTTTCATTTTTACTACAGTATTACAAATGACTGCACATTAGAGTTGGAGCAAACTATTCTCAATTGATATTAATTTATTAATTACGTCATATCTCATATTCTTGGAAATATATAATAATTTTTCTTCCCACCTAAAAGTACTTTTAATACTTTTTGAATAAGCATTGTAATGTATTTGTAGCTTGGAAAGCTAGCTTCTTTCCCAAGTAAACACCATATATTTATGTTATTATATGCACAACTCGTACCAATAGAGAGAAAAAAACATGACATGACCAAATTTTGCATAGTGTCTATATGTGTTCCCCTTACCAATCTTTAATCTGACTAGTAATCTTATGAGAGAGAAAAAATGATATTTGCATCAGAATCCATTTATAAATGCATGAGGCTCTTTAGCTTTGTTTATATTAATGGAGAATCTTTTAACTAAGTGTACGTCATGGTCACTTAATTAAGTGAAGCCTATAGTTAGTCATGCT